>NC_042615.1:554999882-555324255 GCF_901001135.1 Rhinatrema bivittatum
ATGGCCTGCTCCTCCACAATAGAGGCAGAGACCGGCCTTGTGACGTCTTTGCCGTTCTTCAGGAGAAAGCGGGCCCCGACCCAGTTGCATAGGTTCTTCCGTAGTTCCTTCAGAGATAGTGCAGTTTGAGAGACTGGAGCAGGACGAGAAGGAGTAGCACCCATGTGCCTTTTCGCGCTTGATCCCTCCCGAGCTTTCCTGTAGCCATCGGTCGATTCGGGTTACCAATTCCACGATGGAGTCCAAGGACTGAGGTAACTCCCGGGCGGCCATTTCATCCTTAATTCTGGATGACAGACTCTCCAAGAATATAGACCAGAGACAGTTCTCCTCCCAATGGAGTTCAGATGCAAGGGTCCTGAATTTGATGGTATAATCAGCCAGTGGTTACCCTTCTTGCCGGAGTTGTAGCACCTTGGACCCAGCAACCACTTGTTTCCCTGGATCATCAAACACTACTTGAAATAATTCCAAGAACTTAGGAAGATTTTGTAGGACTGGATCCGATTGTCGCCAGAAGGGAGAAGCCCAGGCCAGGGCCTTACCCTCTAACAGCGACATGATATATGTAGTCTTGGTAAGGTCATCTGGAAAGAGGGAGGCTTGAAGATGAAAGTGCATACTGCACTGGTCGAGGAATCCTTGACACAGGCGAGGTTCACCGGCATAATGTGGGGGAGTTGGCAATGGAATCATGGACCGGGTATTACTCAGCACCCCCGCTGGAAATGGTGGAGGAGCTGTTTGAGCTGTAGCTATAGAATCCAGACGGGCATTCAGTCATTCCAAGGAGGCTGCCATGGATTCTAGTATGTGTTGCTGCTCCATGATCTGCTGGGCTAATCCAGGAATGGCCTGGCGAGCTGAGGCCTCAGCCGGGTCCATGGCCTTGGTATTCTGTTATGAATTAGAAAGTGGACCCTTGTTCTGAGGTAGAGTTAGCGCTACCAAAGAGAAGGACAAACGTCTTTGGTCTCCACCATCGGATGCCTAGACCTGCTGATGAAGATGTATTGGACGAAGACTTCACCCTGAAAGCTCGTAATCCCCCCAGGAGGGGCCCGTAGAGATACGGCCGCTGGGACATAGGAGACTCCCTGAAGAGTGAAGATAATCTGGATGCAGGTGCCTCCTGCAGGTCATTGGTTCCAGACGGCTGGCGCCTCCAGTGGATCGTGCGAAGCCTGGGAGTCTACGCTGAAGAATAGTCCAAAGGCGGTACAAGGGTCGAAGTCCAACGAGAGGTCAAGAGCCGGTCCAGGAGCAGATGGGAGAATGGTCCAAAGCCAATCCAGGAGCAAACAACAGAAGGGTCCAGAGCCAGTCCAAGTTATCAACAGATCAATACCACCGGTCCGAGGGTCAGGAGCCAAAGAGACAGTCCAACAAAAAGGAGAAGCGGGATGAAGAGCGGATCCAGGAACACAGAGCACAAGAACCAAGCGCAGAGCCACGATACCAAGGCAAGATCTGAATGTCAGACCTTGCCTTAAGTACAGGAACCAGGAGGCGGAGTCCCAGGAGGAGCCATGACCATTTCCTGTCATGGTTCCTTTAAATATCTTCTTCAGCCGCGTGTGCGGCCCTTAGCTGCTATAGAGGGGGAGTAGCCAGCCCGGCCGAGAGGAACCATGCAGCCGGGCTCGGCAGCAGCAGCAGTCGAGAGGGAAGGTTGAAGAAGGCTGCCTGCTACCGCAGGAGCCTCCAGCAGGACCCGACCTCCGGGTGAGCAATTATTGCCACGGCCGTCGGCCCGATCTGGGTCGCGACCCGCCACGGCCGACGGCCATGACACCTGGACCCAGTCGTGGACCGCCGCGGCCGGCAACCTTAACAGATACTACCATAAGATGCTTCCTGGGCAGACTGGATGGTCCATTTGGTCCTTTTTCTGCTGTCATTACTATGTTACTATATACTATGTTAATCATTGCTCTTCAGAAATCTATATGCAACATCCTCTGTGATGAATATCCTTTGCAAGAATAGTTTTTGTAGTGTCAAAAAACATTCTTTGTACTCAAACATTTGCTGGTTTACAAAGGTTCCTCCTAGACTAAACAATCTACCAATAATCTGAATTTTTTTAAATATCTAGGCCATTCTGTTTCTTAAGGGTCAGAACATATGCATTATAAAAAGAAAAAAAATTAAAGATCAATGCCTACTCTCCCTCCAGTGCTTGCCTCAGTTGAAAAATGAATATGGGGATGACTATAAATAAAAGATAAAAGATGATGTAGCTTTTGGAGTAAATTATTAACTCCAGACACCATGTGATATATCAAAGTCTAACCAAATTAACCCCCTGGGGTAAACAGGGGTCTTGTTTATTTGGTATTTGAAAAATATAATGGTGGAAAAAAAAGTGATATTATAAATATATATATAGAGAGAGAGGGAAAAACATCTAGAGGCTCAGTCAGTAGATACTGCTCCATATTCCCCTGTGAGGTCCTGATGTTGACACCTACAAGAGATTTTTGAGCTTGCTTTCCCTAAAGGCTTCACATAAAAGGAAAGCTACTTTCAAAGCTATAGAAGGATAATAATGTGTTATCATATTGGTGGACCCAGAAAAGCTTTTAGGGTTTTTTTTTTTCCTATTTCTTACATTATGTTTTCCATGATAATTTGCACCAACCATTTGTCAAACTTGTCGTTCATTACATTAATATTGATGTAAAGCCATAGTGAAAACCTATGTATTCTGGGCAATTGCCCAAGAAAGAATTACAGAAAAAAGCACATACATTTCACATTCTTAAAAGCATCATGAGCCTGCACTGTATGGTAGGTTAAACAAACAGAACTGAGTTGCAATATGAAGCATTTTTCTAAAATGAGCTTTTTTTCCCCCTGTGAATACAATAAAATCACACTAACAGTAGATCACTTAATATTTCCTTATTTTTTTGTTCTTTAGTATAGTCTGGAATAATGACATTAGGTTATAGAGCAAAAAGTGAAATCATTTTAGGTTTGATTATGTTGTGAACTCTCACTGCAAAAAAATATATTGTGCAATGTGCATACCTACTGATCATCCTCAAAACTAGAGGTGCTTTCAAAGCTTTCTTGTATGGCTCACATAATAATTTGCATCAACATGGGGCTTTGCATACATTTTATACCAGAATTTAAAATAAGTATGGAAACATATTAAAGACCACTTAGCCAAGATTCTTACTAGGATTTAAACAAAAATAAATAATAAAAGAAAACATTGATCTAGATTTTGAAATGCCGTTTGGCCAGTGAGTTTCTTTGGGCTTTGAACAAAGCCATTATCTCACAGTTGTTGTATTCATTTGGGGTAAATGGGAAGAAAGAGAGAGGAATGGATTACTACAAACCAGTATTCTTACTAAATATAGCACAAAAGGCATGCAAGTATAGCATGTCCTTTGTAATTTTTGTTTGGGTGAATGTTAGAAGTGGAATTGAAATTTCACTTTTTGATGTTTCTACTATAGCCTGTGCACCCTTACAGTTACAGTAGGATAGGAAAGAAGCCTCCTTATGTTTTGTTTTGACTTTTAAAAAAAAACTTTTTATTTATTATATTTCAAAATACAAATCTCAAGATATACTTCAACCAGCAAATCTTGGGCAGGTATGAAACACATAATAAAGAAAGATTTAGCAAAGTAATATTTCTCCACCCTAAGATCAAGTCCATAATGTAGGAGGAATCCAAAACACAATCCAACAAGAAATAAAATAGTTGAAGTAAATAAGAGGTAAGTAGCTAGATCCTGGGACTACTAGGGAAATATGTCTTATTACATCTGCACATCTGGTAAAGGAAAGGAGGATGTGAACATATACATTTATTAGAAAGAAAACAGGTAAGTTGGCTGGGTTCAAAGAAAACATGCATGTTAGCCCTATATTTAACACAACATTTACAGGAAAACTTGAGGAAAAAGTGTACTCCTAATTGCAGTACCCTAGGCCTCAACAAAAGAAACTGTTTCCATTTTTTCTGAGTTAATCCAGCAATATCAGGAAAGGCCATGATTTTACACTGTAAAAAGGATAAACCCTGATGCCTGAAGTACATCTCGGGAAGTCAAACTCTGTTTGACTCTAACACCAAGGTATTGGTAACCAATAATGTAGAGTATTTGGCTAAAGAAGTATCAGATGTCTCCAATATTGCAATACGATCCAAAGAATGATCTGATATAGAGGAGAATCTTTCAGATTTATTGATTTCACTCTTAGAAGGTGGAAGATAATAAATCCAAAGAATAGGTGGTAATACTATCTCAGGAATCTCAAGGACCTCCAACATATATCATCTAAGCATGTCTTTGGCGTCAACCATAGAAACAAGAGAAATATTTATAAAGTGCAAATTCTTGCATTGCAACAAATTCTCCAAATTCTCCACTTTATTAGACAAGAAGGTACTGTCTTTAACCAGACTGTCCTGGAAAGATTTAGAAAATGTGTTGAGCCATTTTAACTTTTGAACTTTCAAGTATAGTTAAATGTGTATCAAAACCCTTATTATTTGTAATTAAATGCAAAAAATGAGAAGACCATAGCTTTACCTTGACTTTGTATGGCTTCCCAGATAGAGTTGAGTGTAAATTATGCTGGTCTCACCATCTTGAATCTTCCCAGAAAAGCTTGATCAGCTGAATTAGAATGATCAGCCATTTCATTCAGTCAATGCAGAAATCCAAAATCCTCCCTCTGTATCAGTGGAGCACCAGGAACCATGAGGATGTTCAGACCAGCCAAAATGGTGGTTGACTCAGCAGCAACACCTCTGACCATGTTCCCTGCTTCAGATACTGTTGCAATTGCATCATCAAAGAATGACTAACCGGACCATGAGAAAAGGTTCCTGCCGACTGCAGGGTCTGGAGGCAGCATCAGAGCCACCAGGCTAAGGCCAGGAATCATCATTCTTTGCGTGCGATAAGCCATTCATAAATGACCCCCTAAGTGTGGCAAATGACCCAGGGAAAGATGGAGGTGATGCTTCCACTCCAGCATTTCCCAACAGGGCTACAGGTGACAATATATGTAACCTTGTGGATGTGAAACAGTTTGTGCTACAGGACCAAACCTTGGCGTTCGCTAATGACACATATTTATGTTTAAAGGTAATATGTAAAATATTTCATGGGGCGAGAAGCACAGCAGCTAAGTGCCTGCTGCCATCTTGAATTCTTGTTTTGACTTTTTTATGGCTATTTGTGGGCTACTATATTGCTGACACCATTAAGTAACCGCGGGCTTACTGTAGACTAAGGTCTATTCTTCTTCAGACCTAAGCTTACCTAAGATTTACTTTAGAAGTGAAATAGTAAAAATAAATTAGTAATCTTCCATACATTGGCAGACTAATAGTTAAGAATATTTAGATTTGTGCCCAAAGTATGATTCAGCCTGGCCTAAAGTATGTGATCCTTTCTTTATTCTGTAGAGCATGTAAAAATATGCCTTGACTCCTGGCAAATCTTTTTTCCACTCATCCCCATAAAAAGAACAATTTTATCCCCAGGGGCCTTATCTTTGCAAAGTGACATGAGACATCTGAAAATTTTCGGTAATTTATCTAATCCATTTAACTACTAAAGTAAATCTTATGTACACTTAGGTTTGGAGATGAAGAGATCTAACTCTAAAGAAAGCCTGTAGTTACTTACTAGTGTCAGCAACATAGCCAACCACAAATATCAGCAGTAAAAAGTCAAAACAAAACACAAGGAAAATTTCTTTTCCATCTTAGAGTGGCTGTAAGGGTACACAGACGTATGCTGGAAATGTCAAAAAAATTAAATTTCATTCATCAATATATGCTGGCCAAATAATAAAATACTTTGTGAATTTAGGTGAATTTTAGTACACTGGCCTATGAATAAGCTGCTTAGTATAATTTTGTAAATTAATCAGCTCATTTAAATTTAATACCACATTAACGGGAACACATCCATGTTACTCTTAACATAAACATGTTAATACACATAAGAACATATGAATGCAAGCATTACCATACTGAGTCAGACCAAGGGTCCATCAAGCTTAGTATCCTGTTTCCAACAGTTGCCAATCCAAGTCACAAGGACCTGGCAGGATCTCAAACTATAGAGAGAGATCATGCTGCTAATGTCCAGGGATAATTTGTGGCTTTTCCCAAGTCTGGACTTTTGATCCAAGAACATGTCCAAACTTTTTTTAAACCCAGCTGCACTAGCAGCCTTTACCACAACTTCTGGCAATGAATTCCAGAGCTTAACTGTGCATTAAGAGGCAGATTTTCAAATGTAGCACGCGTGTGTCCATGTGCACGCGCTACCCTTCCCCTAACCCTCCTACCCTCTAGCCCAAATCTAGACACCCCCCCCCCCCCCGGACTTTTGTCCTACCTGTTGCACACGCCGGCAGCCTGCCGGCATGCAATCCCCAAGCACAGAGGCAAATGGCCGCTGTGCCGGGAGCCTCTGACCTTGCCCCACCCCTTCCCCGCTCCTTTTTTGAAGCCCTGGGACATACATGCATCTCGGGGCTTTATGCGCATCGCTGGTCTTTCTAAAATAGGCCTGGCGCACGTGACCCCACCTACGCCCGTAAATCCAATGGATGTATGCACATAGGGGCAGATTTTCAAAGAGTTACGCGCGTAACATATGCGTGTAACCCCCGAAAAGCTGCCCCAACCTGCCCCTGCACGCATCGAGCCTATCTTGCATAGGCTCGGCTATGCACGCAAGCCCTGGGACGCACGTATGTCCCGCAGCTTTGAAAAAGGGGTGTTCTGGGGTGGGGCGCTAGCCCGGGAGCATTCTGGGGTCATGGCCAAGGCCTCCGGAACAGCCGCCATACCGAGAGACCGCGCGCCGGCTGCCGGCGCATGCAATTTAAGCCTGCCCAGAGGCAGGCGTAAATTCTCAAATAAAGGTGGGGGGGATTTAGGTAGGACTGGGGGGTGGGTTAGATAGGGGAAGGGAGGGGAAGGTGGGGGGAGGCAGTAAGAAAGTTCCTTCCGCGCCCCCCCCCCCCTCCACCTTGGAGGGAACGGAGGCAGGCTGCGTGGCTCAGCGTGCAAGTTGCACAATTGTGCACACCCTTGCGTGCGCTGACCCGGGATTTTATAACATGCGCACGGCAGCACGCGCATGTTATAAAATCGGGTGTAGATTTGTTCGCGCCAGGTTGCGCGAACAAATCTATGCCCGTAGATTGTAAAATCTGCCCCATAAGTTTTTTAAAATCTACCCCTAAGTGAAAAAGAATTTTCTCGGATTTGTTTTAAATGTGCTATTATTTGAAATACTAAGTAACTGATTCATATTTGCCCATTCTAGTCATCATGGGGCAGATTTTCAAAGGCTACGCGCGTAACATAAGCGCATAACCTGAGAAAATCTGTCCCTGTGCGCGCCGAGCCTATTTTGCATAGGCTCGGCGGCGCGCACAAGCTCCAGGACGCGCGTATGTCCTGGGGCTTGCAAAAAGGGGTGTTCCGGGGGCAGGGCCATGGGCATGGTGCCGACCCGGGGGCGTGCCGGGGCGGGACCAAGGACTCTGGCACAGCCGCCGTGCCAAAGGATGGTGCGCCAGCAGCCGGCCGGTGCGTGCAAGTTACGCCTGCCTCGAGGCAGGCATAACTTTCGAGATAAAGGTCAGGAGGGGGTTTTAGTTAGGGCTGGGGGGCAGGTTAGATAGGGGAAGGGAGGGGAAGGTGGGGGGGATGGAAGGAAAGTTTCCCTCCGAGGCCACTCTGATTTCTGAGCGGCCTTGGAGGGCCTGGGGAAAGCCATCGGAGCTCCCCTAGTGCTCAGTGCACACAAGGTGCACAAGTGTGCACCCCCTTGCATGCGCTGACCCCAGATTTTATAACATGCGCGCAGCTCCGCACGCATGTTATAAAATTGGGCGTAGATTTGTTCGCGCTGGGTTGCGCGAACAAATCTATGCCCTCGCCTGTTTTTAAAATCTGGCCCCATGATTTTATGGACTTTTATCATATTCCCTCTCTGCCAACTCTTCTCCAAACTGAACAACCCTAACTTCTTTAGCCTTTCCTCATAGGGGAACTGTTCCATTCCCTTTATCATTTTGGTCGCCCTTCTCTGTATGTTTTCCAGTTCATCTATATTTTTTTTAGAAGAGGTGACCAGAACTGCCTACAGTATTCAAGGTGTTGTCTTACTATGGAGTGATACAATGGTATTATGATATTCTCCATTTTATTTTCTATGCCTTTCCTATATTTCCTAACATTCTGTTTGCTATTTTGACCCTGCTGTATGCTGAGATGAGGATTTCAAAGTAGTGACCACAAAGATGCCCAGACCATTTTCCTGGGTTGTAACATCTAATAAAGAGCCAACATTGTGTAACTATAGTGCAGGTTACTTTTCCCATTGTGCATCACTTTGTACTTGTCCACATTAAATTTATTCTGACATTTGGATGTTAGACTCCCAGTCTTGCAAGGCCTTCCTGCAATTTCTCACAATGAGCTTGTGATTTTACTACTCTAAATAATTTTGTGCCATCTACAATTTTGATTATCTCACTTATCGTTCCCTTTTCTAGATCATTTATAATTATATTAAAAAACAGAAATCCGAGTATAAATCTTTGAGTCACTTCATTATTTACCTTTCTCTAATGAGACCATTTATTCCTACTCTGTTTCCTAACCTTTAACCAGTTTTCAGTCCACAATAGAAAATTACCTCCTATGACTTTTTACTTTTTTCAGGAGTCTCTCATGGGGCACTGTGTCAAACGCCTTCTGAAAATCCAAATACACAGAAATGTAAATGTTTAACATGTTAACACTGTTTACTGCAAAAAAAAAAATAATTTTGCTATTTTGATTCTGTTGCTATTTTTTGTCTCATTTATTTTGTTCCCAGCTTCATTAATTATGTCATTAAAGTAAATGGCGAAAGCAATGCATGTTATTTTGGACTCTAACATTAGGGTTTTCTATCCAAGTTTAATGAAACTTACAGGCAAGCATCAGCTGCAGAAGAACAGCACTCTAGTTCAAAAATAGTGGGGGGAAAATGGTATAAATAGTAGCATGAATAGTCCCAGGCACACTTTGTTTTCTCCTGTAAATTATTATTTTTTCTGATATTTTCTTTTTTTCGAAATTTTGAAGCAAGGGACTTCAGAATCTCTGCTTTTCCCCCTCTGAGATCCATAGAGGAAAGACCAAGAACAAACTGCTCAAAATGCTTTTAGTTTCACTTTTTCCTAAATAAATGATAAAGTCATGACATGTAGCTGCTGGCTGAGATAGGCTGGTGGAAAAATTGATGAAACATGATTGTTACAGCTCCTTCCATGCCTTTTCCTCACTTGTATTGGTTCTATCTCTCTTCAAGTCTTGCTTCCCCCTTAGACTTTATTGGGATGAAACCAAATGAGCTGAAAAGAATGTGATTTGGTTATTCAGATCAAAACCAATACAAATCCTTATTTGGCCACATAGTGATACATTTACCAGTGGATAAAGAAACCAATGTAGTAATCCTGAGGTCGATATCCAAAAGCCATTTAGATGGATAACTTAAAAGTAATCCATCTAAATGGCAAAACTGGCATACTTAATAACTTATCCAGCTAAATTATAGCTGAAAAATGAGTTATCTGGCTAGAATTTAGCCAGATAAATCAGGGATATTCCAGGGGCCAACTTGAGGCATTTCGTTGAAGAGAAAAATTAGCCACATAAGTTAGCCAGTTAACTGTGATATTAAGTTAGCCAGTTAACTTTTGCAGCTAACTCTTGTCATGCTGTTGACCTGTCCTATAGTTAGCCAGATAAATAGAATATATTCAGCTACTGCACTACTACTGCTAGTTAACTGGATAATTTTATCCAGCTAACTAGCTGAACTGCTCAGTGGCTGAATAATCAATATTGTCCCCTCTATGGATAAAAGTGTTTTTTGCATATTCAGTGATGTTATTGTTTTTGCACATATATTTTACCATTAATTGCACACAAATTGTCTATACTTGGTAGTATTTTTGAAAGAAATATTCCTGAGACAGATGATTGAAAAATTCTCCAAATGTTATCTGTTTTTAATATGTATCTATATATCCTGAGGCATTACATTACTTGATAGCTGCATGACTGTTTATTTTGGTTTTCATCCAGATTAATAATAGAAAATCATTTTAAGAACCGCTGTTTTGTGCCTTATTGCCTTTGTAGTTATTTATTCTCATGCTATTTTTCATCATTATCAGAAACTGCCTAGTATTTAGACAAGAATGAAAAGTTATACTACAAAGCAAAAATTTGTGTTGCCTATAATTGGTTCAATATGTAAATTTTGTTATAACATTTTGGACTTCTACAAGGTGTCTTTCTTCTGATGTGGTAATTTCTTGAAATAGCAGAGCTCAAAACATCTTTACTTTGATTTAAAATTGACCACTTATAATAAAACTATTTTTTCAAAAAGACAGGTATCTTGGATACATTAACTTATTTAGTTTCATTTTTAAATTGATGTTTTATGTATGATGACCAACAACTTTTGATCATCAATAACACTAATACAGAAATATTTTTTTAAAAGAACAAGTCATTCTTTGCATGCAAATAGATTCTGAGAAGGTAAGCAATGTAAGCACTCCCAAAGAAGCTTATATATTCAATTGTAAAGCATAATTCATTTTTTAATAAAAAATTTGATATTAAATAAATACATACAATATCCATGATGCTTCACCTTCAAATAAGTGAAAAAAAGAATTCTATCAAAGCTTTACCCAAAGTCTTTGTGGCATCTGGAAGGAGACATAAAAATGAATTGCAACTGTTTAGAAAGCAGATGTTCTGAAAATAAAAAAGAATAACAAAAAAATCTAATTATTCATCATGACTTCATAAAGATTTGTAGTGCACAGGAGGCAGAGATACCACAGATAGTCTATTAATAGCTCCACTCCATTCACAGTGCTCTAGACACAGGCTGGTCTTAAACCGATGCCCCAACATTTCCAGGGCACAGCTCCTCCAGTAGGAGCTATTCTCTTTAGGATTGCAATTCAATCAACTTGCTTTCAGGCCGATACAGTAAAGACTGCGGGAGAGCGGGCTCAGAAACCGGATGCTGGCAAAATTGAGCGTCCGGTTTTCGACCCGACAGCCGCGGGCCGAATTCAAATTTTTTTTTTAACTTTTTTTACTCTTCGGGACCTCCAACTTAATATCGCCCTGATATTAAGTCGGAGGGTGCACAGAAAAGCAGTTTTTACTGCTTTTCTGTGCTCTTGCCCGGTGCCGGAAGAAATTAGCGTCTACCTTTGGGTCGGCACTAATTTCTGAAAGTAAACGGGTAGATTTTATAAATTTACGCGAGCGGGTGCACATTTATAAATTTACGCAAGGGGGTGCACATTTGTGCAACTTGCGCACACCGAGCCCGGCGCGCGCTGCCTGTTCCCTCCGAGGCCGCTGTGAAATCGGAGCGGCCTCGGAGGGAACTTTCTTTCCATCCCCCGCACCTTCCCCTCCCTTCCCCTACCTAACCCACCCCCCCAGCCCTATCTAAATCCCCCCCTACCTTTGTTGGCAGATTTACGCCTGCTGAAAGCAGGCGTAAATCTGCGCGCGCCAGCGCGCTGCTGGCGCACCATCACCCAACCCTGGGGCTGGTCCGGAGGCCTCGACCACGCCCCCGGGCTGGCGTCATGCCCCCATCCCTGCCCCTTGACCCCGGACATGCCCACGGACATGCCCCCTCCCCGCCCCTTTTACGAAGCCCCGGGACTTACGCGCGTCCCGGGGCTGTGCGCGCGCCGGCAGCCTATGCAAAATAGGCGCGCCGGCATGCGAGTGCCCTGCGCACGTAAATCCGGCCAGATTTACGCGCGCAGGGCTTTTAAAATCCTGCCCAAAATGTGCGTCTTGGCTGCACATTTTACTTTCTGTATCCTGCGCGCATACCTAATAGGGTCATCATCATGCATTTGCATGTTGGGGGCACTATTAGGTGCTGCGGGTTGAACGTGCGTTTTCCTCCCCTTACTGAATAAGGGGTAAGGGAAAACGCGCGTCCAAGAGCAGGCTAACAGTGCGCTCCGTCGGAGCGCACTGTACTGTATCAGCCTGTTTGTCAGGTGCTGCATGTATAGGTTCTTCCCTGTCCTGATTGATCCAGCAAGGACCAGCCTTTTCTCAATCAAGGAATGTTCGCATCATCTCCAGCTGTGTTCCCTGCTGGTTCATTGATTCGTTGCCTGGGCTGTTTTGCTTCCTGGTTTCAGTCCTCCAGTCTTGCCAGTTCCTAGCTTCTCCTGTTATTTCTGTATTTCTCAATCCTTGATCCAGTCCTTGCCTGCCATGAAGTCCTGTTAGTTGGATTTCTTGAATTGTGTATTTCCTGACCTTGCCTTGTTTTCTTTGAAGTGCCTTGATTTCTTGCTGCTTAATGTGATTAAACTAATGTTGCCCAGCCTGTGTCATTCTTAGGCATTCCCAGTAGTGGGTCCCAGGGATTTCTAGTTTATAGGTGCTGCCCATATCTCAGCCTGGGGATTCCCTTACACAGTGATGCCACAAACACCAAGCCAAACAATGTGATGGGGTGCCCAATTCTGCCCCTTAGTATTTATTACTTTTATTCATTTATTTGATTTGCAGTATATTCCACCTTTTGGACACTTCAGTGGATTATATTCGGGTACTATAGATAGCAGATGTTCCTTAATGGTATGACAACAATAGCCTCAACCTGTCTGCTTGTCCACAGTGTATGTGAGAGGTCTCCATTTAGTCCCGGCCCCTATGTATGATCTCAGTGTAGTGAGATCAGTTAGAGTAATGTACCACTCCTTGCTGAGAGAGATTTGAAATCTAATAAAACTCCTGTGTTCAATTGACATAGGGGGAGTTGAGCATTTGCCTTAACACAGGGCAGAGTGGAGCAGGTAATCTCTCCTTGCAAAGGATGCCTAGATGCCTTATCCCTCCACAGGAAAAGTGCCAGGAGAAATGTTCCTGCTAGGATAAGGTCGCTGGGATCTAGGGAGAGGTTGGCAAGGACTTACAGGGAGGAAGGATTCCAGGAGGGGGTCAAGTCCTAGGAGTCCAATGTGCTGAAAGAAAAGTTCTTGGAAAGATAGAAAAGAATCTGAGGAGACCCAAGAGAGAAGGGCATTCTTAGGGAGATGTCAGAGGAGAAACAACCTGTCTGAAGAAATCTACAGCATTAAAGATTGATCAAGCAAATCAGTCAGAGGCTCTAGAGAGAAACAGAAGTGAAAGACTGAGGAGAGAAGATGATTCCATCACCCAAAAAGTACTGGGAGGGGCCAGGGAGGAATGCTACTTTACCTTAAGAGCTTACATGCTTGAGGAGAGTGCTCAAGGAGGAGAAAGAGACTGTATTTGATGCCGTGCTATGTTTTGGATATTATTTGCTGGAGTGCACTACCAACTGATATACTGTGTTTGGACATTGTTTTCCTGCCATTAGTTCAGTAAAAATTGCTTTTGAACAACAGCTTTTTGGAGTGAAAAGTGATTTTTTTGTGTGACTCTACAATTGTGCAGAAGAGTCCCAGAGAAAGACAAAACCCTAAGAACCTCGAAAAGACTGTCTTCCACTTCTCCTACCCTCCCCTGGGGAGAGCCCAGGGAGGACATGGGGATTGTGTACAATGCAGGAAGCGGGGGTATATAAAATAGGGGAAACAATTCCAGGTAGTTGCAATTGAAGGCTCATGGTTCTAAGATTCCAACCCTGGTTCTGATTAAGTTGGAGGCCCAAAGGAACAGAGAGAAAATGCAGGCTCAAATAAATAAATAAATAAATAAATAAAATATAAAGACGTCTAATACTTGTCTATCAACCTTCTGCTCACTGTAAACATTCACTAAACATTCAAAAATTCAACATTCAAAAATTACTAGGTTGAAGAGAATGCCATATTGCTTGTCAAGGTAAGTGACATTTTACATTTTTAGCAACCAATCTATATTCCTTAACAGCTAGAATCTCATCTACAATATATATATATATATATATATATATATATATATCATCTCTATTATTGTAATCTAAGCCTGTTTTTTTTAATCTTTCAAAATTATATTGCCCTTTTCTCTAACATGTCATCATTCATTAACCTCCTCACATATGTTTACATTCTGCACACCTTACACGTAAAACCCCATTCTTTTCTCAAAATGCCGTTAGCAGGTGTCCATGGCAATGGATCCACAGGGCTGTAGGAATATTACAAATAATACAGTGATGTCATATCTTAAATCTACTCTAGCACAGATGAAACACCCACAGTGACACATTATAACGCTAAGTAGCAATGATTCTTTTAATTTGCAAAGGATAATTCAGTTCCCATTCAACCTGCCTAGCACCATTCCACCCATTTCACAGTTTGAACCATGTAAGGTTAACAGGTGCTGTGGAACTATTAGGCCCTGAAAGGTTCAAACCATGGGATGGCTAGAGTGGAGCCAGGCAAGTTGAATTGAGTTGGTGGTCTCTCTTGTAGGTTAGCAAAAACACAGATAGAAAGCACTTGGCCTTACAGTCTTTGCTATACTCGACAAGTTTCTTCACTCTCAATCCTCCTCAATAGCTAACATGGCTTTTACAAGTGCTACAGTACTGAGACACTGCTTCTATCTACCAGAGATGTCATCAGACATGGCTTGAACAGTGGTATAACCTATACTACCTTTAATATATTAACCATCTGCTTATCAGCAGTTAAACGATGGATAAAACATAATAAACTGAACCACAACATTGACAAGAATGAAGTGATTATCTTAAATTGATTTCCAAATGCTTCATCTTTTTACTTTGAGGATAATAGGATTCCATTATCATTCCAAGGGAAAACATAGATGTTATAATGGATTCTGACTTATCTAGGTGGGCTCAGGTTAAGGGCATAGTTAAAACTAGGTGTGTGCAGTCATTAGAAATGAAATAGGAAATACCAGTGATATTTCTTATTTTGTTTCATTTTGCGGACTAAAAAAATGATAGAAAAAAACCATAAAAATTTGTGGGTGTTTCCATTTTTTTTTTGGGTGGTGGTCCAAAAAAGCAACCCCAGAACTCCCAACTCTTTCCATTTATTAAAAAATGGCCTCCTGTACCCCTTTGGACTCACCCCAAATCTGTGATGGTCTAGCGGGGCCCAGAAGCAATCTTGCGCTGGTGGCTGCCCTCAATCAAAATGTCTCCAGCTGCCATTTTTCACAGGGGCTACCACTGCCTTTGGACAGCCTCTGTCACATGATAGGGGCAATGGATGAGCCATGCCATTTTTTGCTGCTGGGCCCCGCTAGATCACTACATATTTTGGGTGAATCCAAGTGGGGAGCAGGGAGGGCATCTTTTAATAAAATGAGAAGGGTTGGTGGGGGGGGGGGTTCTGTTTTTTCTTTTAAGATGAAATAAAAAAACAAATAAAAAAACCATGGTCTGGGGAGTGGATCTGAAATGGCCTACCCCCTGAATGAAAACAAAATTGCGATGAAAGTTTTGTAGGCTACCACCACTAGTTAAAACAGTATTTTTACAAATTACGGGGCGGATTTTAAGAGCCCTGCTCGCGTAAATCCGCCCAGATTTACGCAAGCAGGGCCTTGCGTGCCGGCGCGCCTAATTTCCATAGGCCTGCCGGCGCGTGCAGAGCCCCAGGACTCGCGTAAGTCCCGGGGTTTTTCGAGGGGGGCGTGTCAGGGGCGGGGCCGATCGGTGCGGCGTTTTGGTGGCGGGACGCGGCGTTTCGGGGGCGGGCCCGGGGGCGTGGTTTCGGCCCGGGGCGGTCCGGGGGCGTGGCCGCACCCTCCGGAACCGTCCCCAGGTCGCGTCTCGGCGTCTGGCGCGTGGGGATTTACTTCTCCCTCCGGGAGGCGTAAATCCCCCGACAAAGGTAGGGGGGGTTAGATAGGGCCGGGGGGGTGGGTTAGATAGAGGAAGGGAGGGGAAGGTGAGGAGAGGGCGAAAGCAAGTTCCTTCCGAGGCCGCTCCGATTTCGGAGCGGCCTTGGAGGGAATGGAGGCAGGCTGCGCGGCTCGGCGCGCGCCGGCTGCACAAAATCGGCAGCCTTGCGCGCGCCGATCCTGGATTTTAGCAGATACGCGCGGCTACGCGCGTATCTGCTAAAATCCAGCGTACTTTTGTTGGCGCCTGGTGCGCCAACAAAAGTACGCGAAGGCGCACTTTTTGAAAATCTACCCCTACAAGTATTGCATTTATTGATGCCTCTCCTTCATCCTCAGGGTTTTTAGACAGTAGTACAGGCATTGGTGCTGACATTGTTTGACTATTATAATTTGATCTGTATTGGCATCCTATTGAACATTCTGTGAGCATTACAATACACATTGTTCAGAATTTGGCCAAGCTTATCATCATTTGTACTACCTTAAAAGACTATATTACTCTTTTCTTTACTCACTCCACTGGTTGCCAATCCAGTGGAGGAACAAATACAAAGTGATCATGCTAATTCACAATTTCTCCTTAGGTATGTGTTTCCAAATCTCCTTGGGCACTAAGAACAGGTAGACATCTGCTATTGGATGTGCCACCTCCTTGATTAGTCCATCTTACAAATAAGCATCATAAGGCCTTTTCTGTGGCAGGCCCCATATTGTGGATTGCCATCCCAGAACATCTCTGCTTGATCAGAGTATATCAGAGTTCAGCATTCTCTGTATTGTTTTTCGTTTGAAAATAATAAAATTGTTCTAAATTAAAAAATATATATATCCATATAGAGATGCTTTCAAAGCATAGGAAAAATGTAAATGATCATCGATCAGCACCAATTAACTTTTTAATGGCACAATTTAAATCTAAATGATTGATCCAAGGTTTGTTTGGAAAAAATAATGAAGCCTGGTTGAATTTAATATATTATCTGCTCTTACCTTTAGTTTTATTGTTTTTGTGAATATTATACTGTACCCCATCTTGAATGTTGGATTTTGCATAGCAAATACATTTTCAATATAAATAAATAAAGAAATAGATAAAGAAATAAAGAAGAGACGACTGAGGGGGGATATGATAGAGGTGTTTAAAATCATGAGAGGCCTAGAACGGGTAGATGTGAATCGGTTATTTACTCTTTCGGATAGTAGAAAGACTAGGGGACACTCCATGAAGTTAGCGTGTGGCACATTTAAAACTAATTGGAGAAAGTTTTTTTTTACTCAACACACAATTAAACTCTGGAATTTGTTGCCAGAGGATGTGGTTCGTGCAGTTAGTATAGCTGTGTTTAAAAAAGGATTGGATAAGTTCTTGGAGGAGAAGCCAATTACCTGCTATTAAGTTCACTTAGAGAATAGCCACTGCCATTAGCAATGGTAACATGGAATAGACTTAGTTTTTGGGTACTTGCCAGGTTCTTTTGGCCTGGATTGGCCACTGTTGGAAACAGGATGCTGGGCTTGATGGACCCTTGGTCTGACCCAGTATGTCAATTTCTTATGTTCTTATGTTCTTAAATAGAGCTCTTGATTACCAATAAAGTTTTCTTAGTCTTGCCATAATGCCCACATTTTAAAACAGAGCCTTCTATTTAAGTACAGAGTTCTACTGGGTAGGTATGGGACAGAGTTCTGGGGTGTATGTGTATGTGGAGGAGTAGCCTAGTGGGCTATAAACAAAAAGACCAGGGTTCAAGTCCTGCTGTTGCTCCTTGTGACCTTGGGCAAGTCACTTTATCCTCCATTGCCTCAGGTACAAACTGAGGGGGTCATATTGCATGCGATAAGGGGACGTTTTGCATGCAAAAAATCCCTTATCGGGTGCAATACCAAGATCTGGGCAGCGTCAGCCCTGGAAGAGGAGGAGTCAGGGCGGCACTGGGGCTGACTTTGCCAACAGCGAAAGGTACGTGCCAGTTTTGCGCTGAATAGCTACACCTTTTATGGTGTAGTTATTTGGCTCGAAGCCGGCAGCGATCGCACCACGGAGGTGCGATCGCCGCTGGCTGTCGCAGGACCGCCCCCCCCCCCCTCCCCAGTTACCGCGGGATTCAAAGAGCCCAGCAGTATTAGTAAATCCAGCCCTTAGATTGTAAGCTCTCTGGGGATAGGGAAATACCTACAGGACCTGAATGTTATCCACTTTGAAGCACCAAAAAAAGTGCAAAAAGCAGAATATAATTCTAAAATAAATCTGTTGCAGGAAACGTACAATGTGAATCATGTAATTAATATGAGTGTCGACATCTTGTATTGGTAGGTGATAATGCGAATCCTCTTTTTACCCTAGTTGTCAACTCGATTTCTGTACTCATCTGCATGCTGTGGAAAGTACTACAACAGTGCCCATTGGTCCACAAAATGTTGCTGAACTCCTTAAAACCAACTTTTACTATTTGCGCTACAATGGAGGTTCTGTGCTTCTGTCAAAGTATGAAAAATGTTTGTGGTGTGGGTCTGCTTTTATCTGTCTTGGCTGGAATAAGATGCTAAGGTTGCTGTGGTATGGAGTTTACAGGAAGCAAATGAAAACATGGAAACTTCAGGGCTGCAAATGTACCTCCAAGAGATTAAATAAAAATCAGTACTTCTGCTGAATTCTATCAGGTAAATGTAAATTTATATAGGAGTGGAATTGATATTCTTAAATAGCTAACTAGGATGTAGAATAGGGATATGCATTTGTTTAAAATGAATGGGTATTCCAAAATGAATAGCACCTAATTTGTTTCTTTTAGGTGTCCTTGAAATAAATTGAGAAGGACTCCTGAATCAAACAAATCCTATTCATTTCATACGTTTTCCCCCATTCATTTCTATGGCATTAAAGTTTATAAAGATTGTTACAGTGTGACTATTAGCTAGAGATGTGCTTTGGGTAAAAATTTCGTGTCAGGCTTTGTTTCGGCCCCCGCCCCCGCGGGAATTTTATTTTTCCTGTGATTCAGGTATTTTTTTTCAGGGGTCCCGATTTTCAGGTTAGTGCGCACTATCGGACGTTAGTGCGCACTAACTCCCAATAGTGGGCACTAACCTGGCAGAGTTATTGAGCGCCAACTCAAAAACAGATTTTTCCCAAAATTTCAGAAAAAATCAATCATTTTTCAGTACCCCCGAACCATTCCAAATTAGGAAACTTTGTTGACATTGCCTAATTTGGGGAAAATGATTGCACATCCTGACTATTAGCAGTCAGCCCAATGAGTCATATATGTCTTGTCAGACCTTGGCAAAAAATGTTATCAAGGAGATAACTTATTTCAGTGAAGCACTATTCTAAACCAACCTTTCACTGCTCTGTGGATCCAGGGACACTGATCTTGAAAACTAAGGGGTAGATTTTAAGACCTGCACGCGGGCATACATGTGCGTGCTACCCGGCGCACACAGATGTACGCCTGATTTTCAGGCCGATTCAGTAAAGTTTGCGGGAGAGTGGACGAATGCCTGCTCTCCCGGCGTGCGCATCGGCCCCTCGCCGGTGCGCGCAATTCAGTATTCAAATTAGGTGGTGCGGTAGAAATGGGGAAAAGGAGGCACTAGGGACACTAGCTCGTCCATAGCGCCTCCTTTTAGCCCAGAGTGGCAGCTGTCAGAGGGTTTGACAGCCGATGCTCAATTTTGCTGGCATCGGTTCTCGAGCCCGCTGACAGCCACAGGCTCGGAAACCGGACGCCGGCAAAATTGAGCATCCGGTTTTCGGCCTGACAGCCGCGGGCCAAATTCAAATTTTTTTTTTTTTTAACTTTTTTTACTCTTCGGGACCTCCGACTTAATATCGCCATAATATTAAGTTGGAGGGTGCACAGAAAAGCAATTTTTACTGCTTTTCTGTGCACTTTTCCAGTGCTGGCAGAAATTAGCGCCTACCTTTGGGTTGGCACTAATTTCTGAAAGTAAAATGTGCGGCTTGGCTGCACATTTTACTTTCTGTATCCCGCACGCATACCTAATAGGGCCATCAACATGCATTTGCATGTTGAGGGCCCTATTAGGTGCCGCTGGTTGGACGCACATTTTCCTCCCCTTACTGAATAAGGGGTAAGGGAAAACGCGCGTCCAAGAGCAGGCTAACAGTGTGCTCCGTCGGAGTGCACTGTTAGCAGTGGGTCGGAGTGCTCCGTCGGAGTGCACTGTTAGCAGGCTAACAGCAGGTTAACAGTGCACTCCGTCGGAGTGCACTGTACTGTATTGGCCTGTTTATCACTTACTCGTGCAGGTGCGCACAAGTTATAAAATCGGGGGTTGGCACACGCAAGGGGGTGCACACTAGTGCACCTTGCGTGCGCCGAAGTCCGCGGGTTTCCCCCATTCTCTTCCCTCTAACCTAACCTTCCCACCCCTTCCCCTAACCTTTCCCCCCATTGCTCTACTCTAATCCCCACCCCAAATTTTTATCAAACCTTTGTGCCTGCCTGGAGGCAGGTGCAGGTTCTGCATGCCGGCAGCCTGCCAGTACGTCATCCTCCGACACAGCAGCAAATGGCCGCTGTGTCAGAGGCCTCTGACCCCACCCCCTCTCCCAGACGCCCCACCCATGCCCCGCCCCCAGACTGCCTCTTTAGTAAAGCCCCGGGACTTAGACACATCCTGGGGCTTTACGTGCATCGCCTGGCCTTTATAAAATAGGCCCAGTGCGCGTAAAGCTTTTAAAATCTGGCCCTAAGCATGTTTGATATGTACTGTTCAATGTGTGCATTCCTGCTGAAGTCATTGTCATGTCTTTCTTCTGCTTGATACTCAGCTACTGCACCCCTAGTACCACCATAGGGGATATGCTGCTTGATGCATGCCTACTATACCCCTAGTATCACCAGAGAAGACTTGTTGACTCATGTTTAGCATCCATACACCAAACACCACCATGGGGGGACATGCCTACCTGCCATGCTCCTAATTCTATCTAACAGGACTTGCTGGCATCCATAAATGTTTTCATCCAATATTAGTGCTTAATCTTGCTGCAAATATTTATGTTATACTTATACTATGAAACCAAAGTCCACACTGCCTGGGAGTTGACTACCTCAGTGAATGGATGTTCATTCAGGCACAACCTTCACATATTTATAGAAAACCCAATGCGGCAGCTTTTCAAATTATATATTCTTCATCAGAGTTAGCATGTCAGTGAAAAAGTACACTTTTAGTGTGGCTTCTGATTGTAGGAAGCTTCATTCATACATTTAACAAGAAGAAACAATGAACTATTAAATACTATTAAATAAAGTTAAATACTTTCATATCTTATTTTCATGCTATTTTACCAGTGTGTTAATGTTGCCTTAATGTTAATTTAATACTTTTGCTCCTTTGCCATCAAATATCTCACCTATGTTCAAACAATTATGTTCAAATGTTACTCTTATGCATTCTATGTAATGGTTGTGCCTTTTTCCTGGTCTGCTGCCTGTTCCTTGTAAACCGGTACGATGTGCATACGGCTATCGGTATATAAAAAATGTTAAATTAAATAAATAAATAAATAAAAAATGAACGTGGCATCTAATTGTTTATTCAGGACACCAGAAATATCACTGTATATAAAATGTTTACACTTAACAGACTGTCTGTAATATAAATCTAACCTACTTGAATGACCATAACTCAAACATATTAATTTATACAAAACAGTAAGGGTTTCTAATGTTAAAACTCACAAACACTGTTGCACTGCAGCTTGAGTTCCCATTCTCCCCCTTTTAAAAATGACAGCTGATAGCTGCAGCTTTCACTCTGCAGGTATGCATTGAAGAAGTTAAAAGCTGATAAGAGCAGGCATCAGTTTAACAGTATTTGTGTGAACATTTGCAAATGTTGGCATGAGTGAGATGTTTAGCAAGTAGTTTAGATACTTTTTCACTTCTAAGATTGTTTATGTTAGTATTGTCACAATTATAACCCTAGTACCAGCATTGGAGATTTGTTGCCTGAAGCCAAGATGCCATACCCCTATTACCATACTAGGGGACTTGTTGCCTGATGTCTATCTGCTATGCCCCTAAATCTACCATAACGACTTGCCAGCAAAGGTCTACCTGCCATACCCCTTATGCCAACATAAAGGAATTGTAAGTTGCTACCACAGCCCTATTTGCCATGCCCCTTACACCACCATAGAGGTTTTGGTTCTAGTGTTCTACCTACCTGCTATTTCTGCTTAACTTGTATGAGCATAGTAATTTTGGTGCCTCCATGATGTTTTCTGTTGTTGTTTCTTTGTTGTACTGGGGCATTTGATTTTCCCTAGAAAAAAATTGAAAAATAATTAAAAAATTCTCCACCACCAATTTTACAATTCTTTGTTTTGTTCTAACCCCTCTGCAATGATCTCAGCCTGGTTCTCCCACACTGCTGGTTTTTTTTGTTGATTATACTGAGATGATTTGATCATAAAAGCCCTCAGCCTTAACAAAGAAATATAAACAAAATAGAAAACATAGAGGAAAGAAACTATTTACATTTTCTTAATGTGTTAAAACTATCAGTCAAGCAGAAAGAATTCATGCAAAAAACAGAAAATCATGAAATGGATCATGCAGAGTCCAGAAACAGAATATAGGAAAAGGTTTCTAAATAAAACAATCCTATAAATTTACCAGAAAACTAATCCACACTCAATAGATTCAGGGGTCGATTTTAAAAGGCACGCATGTGCGTCCATGTACATGCGGTTCCCAGCGCGCTCATATGGACACACTGATTTCATAACAAGCACATGTCAGCACATGCATGTTATAAAATATGGTTCCCGCGTGCACATGCGGGCCTGATTTTCATGTCTGTGCGTGCATGTGCGAGCAGGTGGCCTTCTCTGTGTGCAGGGGGGGATTATAGAAAAATACGTGCGGCGATGCAATCAAGCCTAGACCAGTTCCCTCCCAGTCCACTCCATTTAAGGAATGGACTGGGAGGGAACTTTCCTAACCCTAACCCCTATCCTTCCTACTTTTCCCCCTAAACCTACCCTAGCTATCCCACCATTTTTTGTTTTTATACTTATTGCTCCTATGGAGCAGAAGTAATCTCCACATGCCGGCAGCCCAGGGACATGTCTAATGGCGCTGTCCCAGCTGTCCCTTTTGAAAATGCGCGCGGCAGGCACAAGGCCCAGCTACGCGGGTAACCCCCACATTTTATGTGTGCGGGACTTTTAAAATTTGGGCTCAAACATTTACATCTTCTCAGTGTGTTTGAATGTGATATCACTTTTATTTGGAAAGTTGATTTCACAAGAAAATCAAATTTTTACCCAACAGCTCAGGAAATGTAATAAAAGTTGATTTTTTAGAAAATGATTCTTGTCACGTGTAATTTTCTTGTACTGAATCTGATAATAGGCAATGTTCTTCAACATGTTGGCATCTCCTATGCTGCTTTATTCCTCTGTAAGCCGTTAAGCCCGTTAAAACGGGCTACATTACATTCTCCCTCTCCCCCTTCCACTTACATCCCTGACTCTCACCTCTCCCTCATTCTCCCTCTCCCCTCCCTCTTCCCCACCCCCTACCTCCCTCCCACACACTCACCCACTCCTCCCTCCCTCCCCCTCAGTCCCTCCCTCTCACTCAGTCCCTCCCTCCCAGTCCCTTCCCCTCACTCAATCCCTCTCTCTCAGTCCCTCCCCCTCACTCAATCCCTCCCTCTCACTCAATCCCTCCCTCCCTCCCTCTCACTCAGTCCCTCCCACTCAGTCCCTCCCTCTCACTCAGTCCCTCCCTCCCACTCTCTCTCTCCATCCCTCCACTCCCTCCCTCCCACTCAGTCCGTCCCTCCCTCTCTCTCTCTCTTCCCTCCTTCGCTACTGGCCGCTGCTGCCCGCCGCCGCCGCTACCGCCGCCGCCGCTACCGCTGCCGCCCGCTACCGCCGCTGCCGCCGCTACCGGCCGCCCGCTGCCGCTACCGCCGCCCGCTGCCGCTACCGCCACCGCCGCCGCCTGCCGCCGCCGCCGTTACCGCTGCCGCCCGCCGCCATGTTTTTTTTTCCCTAAGACTGACGTGCTCGCCCGCACATGCGCAGTAGAGCTGCTCTCTACTGCGCATTTGCGGCACGTCAGTCAAGCGTCGTTTATCTAGTTAGATGCTTCACCTTGGGAATCTTTGTATCACTCCACCTTTCTTCCATGCCCATTAAACCTTGGAATTCTCTTTGTCATTGTGCCTTTCTGTCACACACAGACCTTACACCTTGAGTTGCTCCTGCCAGTCTGGGGATCTGCTTTACACCTCTCATGTTGTTTTGGTGTCAAAGCCACTCTGTGATTTCTTGCCCCTTTATTGGTGCTTTGGGGTTTTTCTGCCACCTTTTCTGCTTTGTTCCCCCTTCATGGTGCCTTAAGATGCTGATGCCCCTTTTGGTCCCAATTTCCACTCAATTACCATCAAGGGTTCATCTCACTGTTGCTGGTGCCTTTTTTTTTTTTGAGCCTTGGGGTATTCTTCCCAATCTTTCTTTCTTCTTGGTTTGTTATACCAGAAAACAATTTGAAAACAGTCAACAAAAGATACAGATTTCACTATCTTGACATGGCACCTGTTCTTCCTTTTCTCCTATCCCTCCATAATCTCAGCCTAGTTCTCCCACAGAGGAGGCTGGTTGTGATATGGTGATTACAATGGATTGTTTCCTACTTAGTAGCCAGCCCCCCCGTGATGTCTCCTTCCTGGAAACGGTCATGAATTCCTGACTGTGAGAAGATGTAAGCATCATGGATGTATCCAGGTAACTTGGAAATGACATCCAGGATGAGTCCCTTAGCATCACAAACCACCTTGCAGTTGTGGGAGGCAGTCTCATTTTTTCCTGGAACCCTTATAAGGATGTGTGTGCAGTCAAGTGCCCCAGGACAGAGGGAAAGCATGCCCCCTGAATGAGATCCTGATTGATTTATTCTTGGTACCCTTCTACTCTGAGGGAAAAATATATACTGGTGTGTTCTCCTTAGTAAGGAGGCAAGCACCTAATCAATGCACATAGAGGTGGCGGACTTGCTTATGCCGGCCATGAGCCCCAGAGGAGTTGGAGGATGCCAGTAGCAAAAAATGCTTGGACATTGGTAATCTTGAGATGTGCTGGCAAGGCATAGCCCCACTGGGTGGTGGGTTCTAGGTCTTTCTGTAACTGCTGGTATAAGTACTGTATGGTTTCCTTATTAAACCTGAACCTATGCATGTCTTTCGTCTCTGCCAGATCTAAAAACTGAGTTTGTGTCCTGTAGGCTCTGTGTGCGGGATATCTCCTCCTCCTCCTCTCTCTCTCTCCTGCGCCTTAAAGCCATGAGTTCCCATGCTGCGATTATAGTCATTTGGTTATGAAAATGTGTCTTCCTGTCTCAAACCCCTTAAAATATGTGACTGCTGCTCCCCCTCTAATCCACTCTCAATGGGACACGGTTGACATTGGAAGTTTGGCATCCCCTCCCCACTGGCAGTTCCTGCTTCTACTTGATGAGAGAAGGTGGCTGAAAAGCAACAAAAAATGAATCAAATGTCTCTCGGGCGCTGTGCACGTAAACCCCCAGTAGCAAGTTCATGTGCATAAGTGCGCCCTTGTCAGTGCATATATCTGATTTAAAATGCATCATTACTCATGTTCATAGAGTCACACCCAGCCCACACCCCTTCCATGCCACAATATGCCTCCTTTGTACGCGTGTTATGTTTCACAAGTACATGTATATACGCACGCACTTTGCTGCTCTTAAAATACGCACTCTTCCCGCCCGGCTCACATATACACATATGTGGCCGTTTTTGCACGAGTAACGCTTTTAAAATTTACCTCATAGATTTGTCAGGAACCTCTTTTCAACTAACAAAGATTGCTGCACCAAAGAACTAAGAAAATTGTATTACAAATATAAGTTCTGTTTTTATGGGAACAAATCTGGCAAAATGTTGACAAATGCAATTAGAAACTCTACTGGGGAAAAGCTATATAACCACTATAAGGCAGGAGAAAGGCCAAGAAGTACATTCTACTAAAGAGATCGGGGGATTTTCCATAAATTTTATATGGATTTGTGCAATGCTGAAACTTGTGATTCTTACAATGTGCAGACTTATTTAGAGGAATTGTCACTTCCTGGACTGACAGAGGAACAGTTAAAGTCTCTTAATGCTCCCCTGATTTTATCAGAAGTATGGACAACTATTAAAAATTCCAAACTGTTTAAGACACCTGGCCCAAATGGCTTATTGGGTGAATTTGATAAGATTTTGATTGATCAGGTCACTCTACCACCGAGGAGTGTGTTTGAGGCCTTTTTGGCAACAAAAGAATTCCCACATGGATCTAACAGAGTGACAAATGTAGTTTTGCCCAAACCAGGTAGGGACCCAAAGATTCTTGGTGCCTATTAGCCTGGCTCACGTCTTATTTGTCTAACCATTTTTCACAAGTTAAAATAGGAAGTCATTGCTCCACATGGTTCACCAACACTTTATTATTCAACATCCACCGAGCTCCGATTTGTAAAATCCTGTCGAGCCTATGTGATGGATATAGAATATATGCTGACATTCAATTGTATGTCAAGATGAGTTCTAACTGGTCTGAGACAGTGAGCAGCATTGGAATTTATCAGCCACAAAACATTGGCTTCAACATAATAAACTCTCCTTAAATGTCACTAAAACAGAGTTCTTAGTTGTCAAATGTTCAAAGTGCCATTTTTCCTGCTAATATAATTTTGAATAGTATTCATTTTCCCATCTCCTCACATATCAAAAGTCTTGGTGTTTGGCTTGATTCCAAACTTTCATTTCATCATCACATCAAGACTGTAACTAAAAATACTTTCTTTAAATTGAAGGTTTTACATGGCCTAAATAAATCTTCTTGAACCAAATGACTTTAAACTAGTGGTGCAGGCATCAGTGTTACCTATTATAGATTAACGTAATGCCATATACCTTGGACTTCCCAAGCTGACCTTAAAACCTCTCCAACTCCTCCTTAATTCTGCGGCACGGAGCGAAACATACTGATGATATTATGGTCCACCATATTATGGTGGACAGGTAGCCACTTTCAATGGCTACCTGTCCACCATAGAGTTCAAGCAAAGATTTTATTTATTTATGTATTTATTTATTTGCACAACTTTTTTATACCGTTGTACAAACTTCTTAGTACCTCTTCTTTTGCTTGGACAAATTAATTGTTACATATATACCACCAGACCAGGGATCTTGGATCACAGGAGAGAGGCCTTTGTGGTAGCTGCACCCATCTTATGGAATTCTATTCCTGTATTCTTGTGACTTGTGGAGTATTTAAAAAAATGTAAAACAACTTTCCTGATTAAGCAAGCTTTCAATTGAACCATGCTATAATAAGAACAGTGAGGTAATTATCTACAAGAGACTGTGCCTTTGGCAGCTTTTCCATTGGCAACTTCTCCAATTCTAGAAAGCTCACTACCGGTGTTATTTAGACCTGTGGAGTGCAAATATCTAAAAACAGCTCTAAAGGTTTTCCTGATTAAGCAAGCATTTAATTGATGTGTACCTGGTCAGATTGTGTCCTTGTTGGGCTTGGGGTTGTTTTACTGTTTTATAGCTTTTGTTAAATTTTGCTTTGTTTGTTGATTATTATGTATGTTATTATTTGTAAATCTCTTAGAGCTTAGGCATAAAGTGATCAAGAAATGTTAATAAACTACACTACACTAAACTAAATTATTACATTTCAGTACAAAACTTTTGGTGACGATCATAGCAGAGAGATTGGCTCTTTTTCTGCCACACCTGTTAGTAAAAGAACAAGTTGGATTTGTTAAGGGGAGACATGCAGTGTTAAATATGCAAAGAATTTTAGCCTTCATTGAATACTTTTGTAAAACCTAAATGCAATCACTAGTTTCAATACAGAAAAGGCTTTTGATAGGGTAAACTGGGGTTTTCTTTTTAGTGTCCTGTTAGGTTTCAGGGCAGATTCTTACAGTTTGTGCAGATCTTATATAATAACCCGAAGGCAGCAGTCCTTGTGAATGATGCTTGACAAAGATGCCCTTTATCTCCATTATTGTTTGCTCTGTCTTTGGATTCTATCCTTCATGCTCTATGTAGAAGTCTTGTCAAGTATAGTATAGTCATTAGGGATCAGGAGTTCAAAGTGGAGGCTTTTGCTGACAATCTCCTCATTGATATTGACAACCTGACTATATACCTAGATGTGGTCTTACAAGAACTTACAGTCTGTGGAAGGCTAGAAGGGACTACGCTGAATATAGTTAAAGCTGAGGCCCTACCTGTAGGTAATTGTCATGCAGGCCTATGGAAGGAGACATCACCATTAAGGTAGGCTCTGGATACTATAAAATACCTAGGCATCCTGCTGCCAAATGATTTACCTAAGCTCCAAAAATTGAATAGAAGGCTTATTGAAAAATACAAAATGGTCCTTAAAAACTGAGCACACTTGAAATTGTAATTGATGGGAAGAGTAAATCTATTTAAGATGACTTTACTACCTAAATGGATTTATGTTTTGGGGATTTTTCCAATTTATCTGACAAGAAATGATCTTATATTAGTTAGAGAGAGGTGAGACAAATTGGGGAGGATTTTAACAGGGTTACGAGCGTAATATACGCACATAACCCTTTAAAACCCATCCTGCGCATGCCAAGCCTATTTTGCATAGGACCGGTGACACACGCAAGCCCCGGGATGCACATATGTCCCAGGGCTTGAAAAAAGGAGGTGAGGCGGGGTGGTCTGGGAGCGGGACATAGCCGGGGCCTTCAGGCATAGTGGCCATTTGCCGCTGTGCCCAGAATCGCGGGCCGGCCGTCAGCTGGCGTGCACAACCTGCGCCTGCCCAGAGGCAGGCGCAACTTCTAAGTTAAATGTAAGGGGGGGGGGTTTAGGTATGGCTGGGGGTGGGTTAGATAGGGGAAGGGAGGGGAAGGTGGGGGGGTGGAAGGAAAGTTCCCTCCGAGGCCACTCCAATTTCGGAGCGGCGCAGCCTCGGAGGGAACGGAGGAAGGCTGCGTGGCTCGGCACACGCAAGGTGCACAAGTGTGCACCACCTTGCGCACGCCAACCCCGGGTTTTATAACATGGGTGCGGCTGCGCGCATGTTATAAAATCGGGCGTATATTTTAATATCTGCCCCTTTATGTGGGGATGGGGATGGGGGGGGGGGGGGAACACACCTTTCTTTGGTGCAATTAAGGAAACCATGGCACAAAGGTGGCATGGGACTGCCTGATCTTCAGCTATACAATGGGACAGCAAATCTGAGACATGTGGGGAACTGTTTATTGAATACTGCACATTT
Source organism: Rhinatrema bivittatum (assembly GCF_901001135.1). Taxonomy (NCBI): domain Eukaryota; kingdom Metazoa; phylum Chordata; class Amphibia; order Gymnophiona; family Rhinatrematidae; genus Rhinatrema; species Rhinatrema bivittatum. The sequence continues at coordinate 555,029,159 of NC_042615.1, forward strand.
TTCAGCAGTGGAGTCAGCTTTGGTTTATCTCTTGGAGGTGCACTTTATCTTATATGCATGCATTTTCACTTACCATCATATCTCAGAGGTCATGAACTTTTGGCTCCCTCCCAAAAACATGGAGGTGAGTGTTTTTGATAGTACAACTTAATCACAAAGTATCCCCCTTTCTATCTATACGAGGTAATCCTTCTTTTAGCCCATTGTTATTTCCTAGTGTATTTTCTACATGGACTATGAAAGGACTTTATGTCAATCTCTACATGATAAAGGGAGAATATTCTCATTTGCACATTTGCAGAGAACCTCAAAATCATTTTTACAGATATCTGAACATCAGGCATTTTATTTCATCTTTAAATCAAGTGGATCCCACAAATTCTAATTGTCAAGTATTAGAGGGGTGGTTTGATAATGAAACTTCTCAGAAATTTTCAATTTCAGTATTAGAAAGTTCTTTGCAATTGCTTGGCAGGGAATAGGCTTTAGAGAGTTATAGGAACAAATGGACACAAGAACTCCAGATTCAGAAGTCAAACGATTACTTTATTAAGTGTTTTATATGTATCAGTTGGATAAATAATATCTCATTATAAAAAACACAATACAAATTTTTAGTTAGAACTTATATATTGCAGAGACTGGCCTATTCGGTTAATTTAACAGATTCTAATACATGTGTCAAATGTGGGATGGTAGAAGGTATGCAGGAGCACTCCTTCTGGACATGTGAATCAATACAAATATTTTGGAAAAAGTGTTTCATTTTATGGAAAGGACTTTGAATTGTAAATTTGCTTTTACTGCACATGTAGCTTTATTTGGACGTTTCTCTTCTTTGGGCACAGGCACTACTCTTCAAAGACATTGGATTAGTAACATTTTTTTGCTGGCAAAACTCTTGATCCTACACTTTTGGAGACAAGAGATGGCACAAATTATTATGCTTTAAAGAAATACAATTCATATTTTGATGACCATGGAACTGCTATCCTATCATTCTAGGACTCCGAAGCAGAAGAAATATGGTCTGGATCTTTGGATGCCCTATGTTATGTCACTACCTCATACAGCTCATAGCCTAGTCTTAAATTATTATTTGTAATATGATATTGTGCTATTGTTTGTTTTTCCTCATTTCTTTTTCAATTCCTAGCAATGTTCCCATATATTACTAATTATGAGATGGGGTTGGGGTGGGTATTTTGGGGTTAGGGGCCTACCTTTGGTATTTGTACTTTGAAAGTCCTTGCAGTTGGGTATATTGGCTATGACAGAGCATGTGAAAGGGATCATTGCGTGCTCTGTGTGTGTACACTGAATAAAGTTGAACATAAAATATTAGAGAAGATGAGATGTTTTCAGATCTGAAGTGTTTTGAAATGTACAAGAGTAGCACGCAGTGATTACAATGGAGCTGTGCGGGTGTGGGTGCAGATTACAACTGAGTGTACTACTACCTATAGCAGTAATAAACATGAAGATGTCTGTTAGCTGGAGGCTATCAGAATTTATTAAGAAATGTTTCAACCTTGACAAAAATGTGTTGTGGGAGTATATGGAGTAGCTATGACAGCCCACCCCACTCTGTGGCAAGAGTAAGTCTCCAATGGTCAGACCCAAATGTTGCTTGAATCGAATATCTTTTTTGTGACAATAATATCTCCATGGTTTGATTATGAGGAGATATTATACCATTTAAATTGCTTGAGATTTTTGCAGAATAGAAGACATTGTTTTTGTATCTGTACTCTGTATTTCCTACTATAAATAAGAACTAATCCTTGATACACAGGGAACATTTTTTTTCCAGGAGATATGAATTTCATTGTACTCACAACATATTCAAGTTAACATTTTAAGCAGTTCCTTATAGATTGCAATACATAAATCTGTTATAAAAATCTCCCCTTCCTTAAATGAACCTGAATCCTTTCATCCTTGAAAAAGACTAATCAAGATGTTCCAGAAAGTAGAGAAGAAAACGAATATATGGGCTAATTGACAAATTACTTTCTGGTGTCTTTATGTCATAGAAAAGTACCAGCAACTAATAGCAAAAGAACACCATGGATTTTTAATGCTTTAGTACATGTCATGAATACTTATAAACAGGTGAGAAAGCCAATTCATATCAGAGATTCACTTCACTGCATGAGGCAGTATACAAATTATAATCATTACTGGCATAGAAAAACACCTGCTCACTTGCATGAAGAGTTTCTTGTTGTGTTGTGTTGTATTCTTTTTTTTGTTAATAAATCACCCCAAATAACATATTATAACCGTGCCCTCTTTCCTTCTGATAATGTAAAAAATGACCAGCGAGCAACAATCCATAGCCCATGTCCATTCCAAATGTCCCTTGTTTTGCGTTAAATAGGGCTTTGTCAGGGGAGATGTGCCTGCTGGAAAAATGATGTGAATATGTAAGCATTTCTTTAGTTATTTTTTTATGAATGATCTGATACGAAAGCAAGAAAATGTAAAGCAGCATTTCCCATTCAGTTATTCAACCACCTTAAGGAAGTCTAGCAAGCACAATTAGCAAATTTCAGTAGTCAACATGGGTTGATGGCAGTAAAGGGTTTTTCTCATTTTTTTTCTATTGGGAAATGTTTAATACAACTGGCCTGGTATTGCTAAGACATGGATCTTTGCTCAAGCAGACAATGCAAAAGGATTTAATTTACAAAAGTTGAACTTGGTCTGTAAATCATTTTATTTTTGGAAAATAATTTTCTAGCTGATAAAAAAGATTCTGTAATTTCCACACTGCTTATATACTGAACTTCAGAAGTATCTCTCTCTCTCTCTCTCTCTCTCATGCTGTTTTATTAAATTCCTTTTATTGGACCAATATAAGAATTTTAAAAAAATATTTTTGTGTTAGAGTAACAGATCTGGAGGAGTTGAGGCAAGCAGAGAGGTATATAGAGAAGACCTTCAGAAACATAGTAGCCAAATACCTACCCCAGTCCATCAGCCCCTGTGTTGCTTTGGAGGAACAAGGTCACCTGGTTGGAGAACATTAACCTGGATTAGCAAGATGTGATACAGTAATAAGGACCTGCTCTCCAAGTGATGCATTATCATTTCACATTGAGGATGAGTCTCCAAGGGCTAGTGCCCAGGAGGGAGGGAGGGACTGTCACAGTTGGTGATTCGATTACTAGGAATGTACATGGCCGGGTAACTGGTGGACACAAGGATCACTTGGTAACTTGTCTGCCTGGTGCAATGGTGGCAGACCTCATGCATCACCTAGATACGATTTTAGACAGTGGTGGGGAGGAGCCAGCTACTGTGATACATGTGGGCATGACATGCAGGAAGGTGAGGGAAGGAGGTTCTGGAAGGCAAAGTTAGGCTCTTAAATAGAAAGCTGAAACCAAGAACCTCGAGGGAAGAATTCTCTAAAATGCTCCCTGTTCCATGTGCAGGACCCCAGAAGCAGGCAGAGCTCCAGAATTTCAATGCATGGGTGAGATGATGTTGCAGGGTAGAGAGCTTTAGTTTATTAGGAACTGGGCAACATTTTGGGGAAGGGGGAGCCTATTCTAAAAGGATAGGATCCTCCTTAACCAGGGTGGCACCAGACTGCTGGTACTGACCTTCAGAAAGGAGATAGAGCAGCTTTTAAACTAGTACATGGGGAAAAGCTGACAGTTGCTCAGCAGCACATAGTTTGGAGGGAAGTATCTTCAGAGGGAAGTAAACTAAAATAATAGAGAAATCCAATCCAACAGAGAGGTTCCAATAAAAGCAATAGTAGCCCAGGTGACTATAAGAATCATCTGAGTTAAAATATTCCAAAATACCCTTTCAAGTGATAAGCAGATTGTTAATACCAACAAAAATCATACTTTGAAATGTCTGTATGCTAACACCAGATGTCTAAACGTAAGATTTTATTTATTTATTTATTTATTTATTTATTTATTTATTTAAATGGTTTTATATACCGACAACCGTTTGCACATCGTGTCGGTTTACAAGTAACTTACAACAATGTATATATAGGCATTGCCTTTACAATGAACAGTAAAACAGTAAAACGAAATAAACAGTAAAACGAAATAATAGAGCAACAACAAGATAAATTAGCAAATGGGGGATTAAACTAGGGGTGACATAGGAGGAGGCAGGGACGGGGTAATCAATGACACAAAGAGGAAAGGTTATGCACTGGGTTTGGCGAAGACATTTGTTATGTACAGGTTAAATACATGGTTATATAACCCTGTATACAACACTCGGGGATGAGGTTGTATACTGGGTTATATAAGATGGGAGAGTTAGAATGTATAGAACCAAATGAAAAGATAGACATTTTGGGGATCTCAGAGACCTGGTGGAAAGAGGATAACCAATGGTATAGTGCTATACCAGGGTACAAATTATTTCACAATTATAGAGTGGATCAACCTGGTGTGTATGTGTGTGTGTGTGGGGGGGGGGGGGGGCACTTTATGTTAGAAATGGCATAGAGTTCAACAGGATAAAGATCCTTAAGGAGACTAAATGCACAGTAGAAACCTTATAGGTGGAAATTTCATGTGTGCTGGACAAAATGAAGAGATGGATGATGAAATGCTAACAGAGATTAGGGAAGCTAATACATTTTGCAGCATGGTGATAATGGGCGATTTCAATTACCCCAATATTGACTGGGTAAATGTAACCTCAGGACATAGTAAGGAGGTAAAACATTTTTTTAGATGAAATAAATGACTGGTACATGCAGAAGTTGGTCTAAGAACTAATGAGAGGGGGAGCCATTTTAGACCTAATTCTTAGTGGAACATGGGAAATAGTGTGAGAGGTATTGGTGATGCAGCTGCTCTGCAACAACAACCAGAGAACAATCAAATCTGACTTACTGACTGAGAGGACATTAAGTACATTTACAGCTCTAGCATTAAAGTTTCAAAAGACAGACTTTGATAAAATGAGGAAAACAGAAAAAAACAGAAAAGTGCAGCTACAAATGTTAAGAGTTTACAAGAGATGTGGTCATTACTTAAAAATGGATGAATAACGGTATCCAAAGTAGTACAGAGGAAATTATTAAAAATGGAAACAGAAAACCCATTGTAATGGGTTATGCTATGGTATAAGGTATTTGCTTTGTAGTCTGTATTACGCAAACAAACAAAATCGGAGCGGCCTCGTAGGGAACTTCCTTACCTCTCCACCCCACCATCTCCTACCTCCCCCGCCCTTTCCCCCCTACCTTTGATGATTTTTTTTTTTTTTTAATTTCAAAACTTACTTCAGCCCTGGGGCTGAAGTAAGTTGCACGCGCCGGCCAACTGCCAGTGCGCGATCCTCGGCCCAGCAGTCGTGCAGAGGACTCTGGCCATGCCCCCGTCCCGCCCCTGGACCGCCCCACCCCTGGCCCCGCCCTGCCCCCACACCACCCTTTTTGTAAAGTCCCGGGACTTACACGCGTCCCGGGGCTTTACGTGTGTCGCTGGGCCGTTTGAAAATAGGAACAGCACGCGTAAGGCCATTTACGCGCGTAATCTTTTGAAAATCCGTCCCATTGGGTTCAAATTTAAAAGGTGTGTGCGGTTGCCACCACTCACACATGAACGCACCAATTTAATATCATGCATGCGTCACTGTGCACATATTATAAAATATATTTGCATGTAAATATGCGCCCAATTTTATAATCGGCATGTGCAGGCAGGTGTCTGTCATGCATGTAACTGGGGGGTATTTTTAAAAGGAACAGACTGGGAGGGAACTTCCTTAACCCTAACACTATCTTTCCTCCCTCTTCCTCTCCTCCCTGACTCTGAAACTCTGTTACTATCCCCAATTTTTTTTATTTTTTTTACTTGCTGCTCCTTTGGAGCAGAAGTAAACTCTGCACACCAGCTAGCTGCCAACACGAGCTTCCACGGGACAGTCCCTAATGGTGCTGTCCTGCCCACCCCCCCTGCCCCGCTTCTCCCCAGGCAGACCACACCCTCCAGCCCTCCACTTTTACTCGACATGGCACTTCTGCATGTAACGGGGGTTACAAGCATGGCCTGGCCTTTTCTAAAATGTGTGTGGTGCATGCAGAGCCCGGCCACTTGCATAACTACTGATTTTTAAGCACTCAGGCCTTTTAAAATTTGCCCAGTTGTGAATATCCACATTTGTAGATCATCCCTATGATTAAATATAAGGCAAATGAAGGCCATTTAAGTTTGAGCCGATAGTGCCTATTATAAGGGTCTTTATGTTATATTACATGTGTATGTGGGTTTTCTGCTTCCACACTGTTTAAAAATACCACCTTAGAAGCCTAGGCCATATGTATTCCATGCATTTAAAAAGAGGAAGGCCAACCGACTACAGGCATGGTTAAAAGGTGTGGTAAAAGAAACTATTTTAGCCAAAAGAACTTCTTTCAAAATTTGAAAATTGATTCATCTGAGGAAAATGGGAAAAAACAAAAGTATTGGTTAAGTTTGATGTAAAACATTGATAAGGTGTCTAAATAAGAATCTGTAAAGAAGCTGGCCTTAGATTCAAAAACTCATAATAAAAACTTTTTAAATAAATCAGAAGCAGGAAGCTTGTAAGGGAATTGGTTGGGTTGCTAGATAATAAATGGGTTGAAGGGTCTCAGGAAAGATAGGGCCATTGCATAAAGACTGAATTAATTATTTTCCTTTTTTGTTTACTGAAGAGGATGCTGGGGAGAAACCTATGCTGGAAACTGTTTTCTATGGAGAGGATTCAGAAGAACTGATACAAATCACTGTGAATCTGGAAAATTTAATAAGGCAGATTGACAAACAGTAGCAGATCACCCAGATTAGATCATATACATCCCAGAGTTCTGAAAGAATTTAATAATGAAATTTTAGATCTATTACTGGTAATTTGTAACCTATCATTGGGATCGTCCATTCTACCTGAAGGTTGGAGCATGGCCAATGTAACCTTGATCTTTAAAATGGGTTTCTGGGACAATCTAGGAAACTATAGACTTGAAAATCTGACTTCAAAGATGGGCAAAATTATAGAAACTATTCTAAAGTACTAAATCACAAAGGGCCGGATTTTAAAAGCTACGCGCGGGCGTAGATTTGTGAGCGTAACCCGGCGCACACATATCTATGCCCGATTTTATAACATGTGTGCGCAGCCGTGAGCATGTTATAAAATCCGGAGTCGGCGCCTGCAAGGGGGTGCACACTTGTGCACCTTAAACGCCGAGCCCTAGGGGAGCCCCGATAGCTTTCCCTATTCCCTCCGAGGCCGCTCCGATTTTGGGAACTTTCCTTCCACCCCCCCCACCTTCCCCCTTCCTTCCCCTTCCTTCCCCTACCTAAACCCCCCATACCTTTGTTCTTAAAGTTGCTGGACAGGCGTAGATTGCGTGCACTGGCCGAGTGCCGGCATGCGATCCCTCGGCCTAGAAACCCTGCCAAGGCCTCTGGCCACACCCCCGTCCTGCCCTGGACCACCCAAGCCCCGCCCCTTTTTTCAAGCCCTGGGACATACGCGCGTCCCAGGGCTTGCGCGCGTTGCCGGGCCTATGCAAAATAGGCTCGGTGCGTGTAACCCCCCTGCGCACATAAATCCAGCCAGATTTACATGCGCAGGGCTTTTAAAATCTGCCCCAAAATGTATAGAAAATCACATTTTAATGGGACATAGCCAGCATGGATTTAAACAAGAGAAATCTTGCCACACCAATCTGCTATATTTTTTTGAAGGGGTTAATAAACTTGTGGATCATGGTGAGCCAGTGGATGAGGTATATTTAGGTTTTCAGAAGGTATTTGACAAAGTGCCCCATGACTTCTGAGAAAATTAATAAGTAATGAAATAGGAGACAATGTCCTATTGTAGATTGCAAATTGGTTAAAAGATAGGAAGCAGAAAGTAGAACTAAATGGTCAATTTTCTCAGTGGAGTAGGATAAGCAGTGGGGTGCCTCAGGGATCTGTACTGGGACCTCTGCTTTTAAATATTTTTATAAATGTTTTGGAAAGGGGAAAAAGTGAAGTGATCAGATTTGCAGTTGATAGAAAATTATTCTGAATTCTTAATTCACAAGTGGATTGTGAAAAATTGCAGAAGGATCTTGCTAGACTGGAAAAGTGTGAATTTAAATGGCAGATGAAATGTAATGTGGACAAGTACAAATTAATGCACATGAGGAAAAGTAACTCACACTGCAGTTACATGATGTTAGGTTCCATATTAGGGGTTACTGCAAACAAAAAAGACGTAGGTGTCTGAGTGCACAATACTTTGAAATCTTCAGTTCAGTGCATGGCGGCGATCAGAAAGGAAAACAGAATGTTAGGAATTAATAGGAAATGAATAGAGAATAAAACTGAGAATGTCATAATGCCTTTGTGTTGCTCCATGGTGAGGCTGCAGTTAGAGTACTGTGTGAAGTTCTGGTTGCCACATCTCAAAAAAGGATATAGTTTGAGTTCATTGAAAAATGAACAGAGAAGGGTGACCACCAACATGATAAAGGGATGAAACTTCTCCCCTATGAGGAAAGGCTGAGACTGGAGCAGTTCAGCTTGGAGAAGAGATGGCTGATGTTGCGCTCGGGGGTGGACCCTTGTCCTGAGGCAGTGGAGAACTGCCTCTTGGTTGGGACCAGGAAGCAACTGCCCCCAAGGGGAATGATTGAACAATTAATGGGTAGCATCTTCTTGGAATCACAATGCAGATTCAGACCTGGTTGAAGGACTATAGATATGGTGTTCTCGGCCAGATATATTCATAAATTGCCGGCCCCCAATTTTTCAGGGGTTTTTTTTTTTGTTTGTTCATTTGCCAAACTGAAAAAAAACATTAAAAAAGAAAAAAAACAAAACAAGAATTAACAGATAAAAAACAAATGGGTAGTCCTAGCTCGGACTTCCTGGGCCAAAAAGCTGCATTGACCTGGTACCAAGGTACAGGAATGTGGTGAATCATCTTATTCCTTCTGTCTTAAATAGCAGAAACAAAGCTGCATACTGGAACCAATACTTTTCTCTGTTGTCTTTTCCATGATACTCCTGGAAGCCTACCAGAACATTGATTGGGGATTTTACATCTAGTCACAATAAGGTGGAGGATTGTTTAACCTGAGACATCTTCAGTTTTTCTCTATAGTGGTGGAATCACTGGACAGGAAGTTGTTTGCAGATGACTGATCATTAGTTGCCCACTTTTTGGCAGACATCCAGGTTATCATAGACCAATTCACCCAGACCACTAAATGCTTTGGGCTCACCATAAGTCTGAAAAAAATTGGAAGTCATCTATTTGCCAGCTCCCTCTTAGCTCCATCTTAAGGCTATAATTTTCATCAAAGGCATTCAACTGAACACAACTAATAAATTCTGTTATCTTGGAAGCATTCTTTTCAACACTGCCAATGTTACAATGAGATTATATAAAATATTACCAAGAGAAGCTTTTCATTTGGCAAACTCTACCATTGTTTATAACAAGAGAGAAGGATGAGATTGCCCATTAAGTTCAAAGTGTACCAAGCAGAAGGGCTGTCCACACTGCTATATGGATACTATATGGCAGACTCCTAAGGCAACTCGAGCAATTTCATCAGCAAACCCCAAAATCCATCTGCAATATAAGAGGGCAAGATGGTATCTCCTTAAAAGGTGCCAAATTTCTAGCATGGAGGAATTGGTGGTGAAATCCCAGCTTTGGTGGCAGACCATGTCAAAATGGAGAACATCACACAATTCCTAAATATATGCTGTATGGCCAAATGAAAAGTGGACACAGATCACAGGGCAGGAAACATATCATTTTCAAGGACCCCCTCGAGTGCAGCCTTAAAATCTGCAAGGTTGGCCTCTACAGTCGGGAGGACATGGCCTTGAATAAGTTCATATGGAGGCAGCTCACTTACTTGGTAATACATATCTTGGAATCCAAGTGAATACAGGCACAAAAGGAACTAGAATAAGAAAAGAAAGAGAAAACAAAAGAAGAACTGGTATTCCATCACATTGATAGACAAATAAACTTAGTCACTAGGGATGTGCAGAGCAAAAGTTTAAGTTCATATGTCCATATGTCCAAAGGGGGTCCCATTTGCGGTCAATATGGACATAAACAGAATTCAATGAGTTGAGTATATGTCCATATGTGCAAATAAAAATTTAAACCCCTCACCCTCCTTAATCCCCCCCCCCCCAAGACTTACCACAACTCCCTGGTGGTCCAGCGGGGTCAGGACGCCATTTCTGACCAACTTTGCAAGGAGCACGTGATGTCGGCGTCACGTCGGAGTGACGCGGCGTCACGTGATTCCCCACGGGGTTGCTTCCGGGATCCTCGTTCGGCCCAAAAGGAACTTTTGGCCAGCTTGGGGGGGCCTCCTGACATCCCCAAGCTGGCCAAAAGTTCCTTTTGGGCCGAACGAGGATCCCGGAAGCGACCCCGCGGGGAATCACGTGACGTCGGCGCCACGTCAGAGTGACACGGCGTCACGTGATTCCCCGCGAGTTCCCTCCGGCACCCTCGTTCGGCCCAAAAGGAACTTTTGGCCAGCTTGGGGGGGCCTCCTGACCCCCCCAAGCTGGCCAAAAGTTCCTTTTGGGCCGAATGAGCATTCAGGCGCGAACCCGCGGGGAATCACGTGATGCCGCGTCACTCCGACGTGGCGCCGACGTCATGTGCTCCTCGCAAAGAATTTCAGAAATGGCGTCCTCACTCCTCGCTGGATCACCAGGGAGTTGTGGTAAGTCTTTGGGGGGGGGATTAAGGAAGGTTAGGGGTTTAAATTTTTATTTTGGATCAACAATCGCGATTTCCAACTTATTCAACATAGCTATGTTGAATAAGTTGGAAATCCGATCGTTTATGTCTCATCACTTTTTTAAGTTAAAAAAAAAATAAGTAGCATTTTACATTTATGTTCAATACGAATGTACACCCCTATTAGTCACAGGGAGTTGCTGAAAACTCATATATTATCATTGACTCATCATCTTTAGTACAGACAACTCAGAACCCCTGTTTTTTAAGCGTGCGGGCCATTTAAAATCGGGCCTTGTATCTTCTTGTCCAGTGATATAAAATTGAGGGAGTTATCTGATTATATTACAGTTGCACCAAATATTTGAGAAATTATGGGCATCTTCTAAGCTAGCAGCTGGATTCTATAAATTAATGAAAGCAAATTCTAGTAAGCAATGCATAGGAATTGAAAAGGTATGGGAACGAGAATTGGGTATGAAACTAGAAAATAAATTTTGGTCTAGGGTTAGGGTTAATTCATTGTGGGTTTCAGTATCAGCATCTTGTAGCATTTTGTAGCACATAGAGCTATCTGGACTCCTATACAGGCTGAAAAAATAACATCCGATGGAGAAAATAAGTGCCTATTAAATGTGTGTACCTTTTTAAATTCATTATTTTACTTTAGAAATCTGCATAATTATTGTTGCTTAAGATGAAAGCAGGTATGTGATACACAGGATATACATGAGGACTTTTCTCTTAAAATTCTGAGGTGGAGTGATATGAATAGTATGTTATTTTTTTGCAATTGCTGAATTGTTTTCTTTATTGTTGCATCTGATATCAATTAAAAAATGAAAAAAAAAATTAAGATTGAGGACAAAAAGTTATGTTACTTTTAAAGGCCTCCAGGTTTCACAGATCTAGGCTTAAAACATTAGGTGATATTAACAGATATTATAACCAAAAAATGGTAATGGAATATTTATTTTTTATACCAATTTTAAAAAATTTCAAAATGATTTACAATAATAAAACAAAAAATAAAATATAAAAGCATATAATCAAAAAAACAGTAATAAAAAATCAAAATTCCTGCAAACTAAATAGGTCTAAAAACAGAAACAATCAAATCAATCATAAACTGGTGTAAACAACAAGACCTTGATCATCTTTCTAATTTCATATTATTATTCTCTATGCAAAAATCAAGCAGCAGAGAGTTCCTTATCAGGGGGACTATTGGAAAATAACTTGTCTTGTTCCCTCCAAAATAAATTCACTTAGTGGGGGCAATCAGGACCAAATGTATCTCTGGGGCATAGTGCAAACTTGACTGGAAATGATCTGCAATGCAGGGCTGATTATTTTAGTGATGTTAGATAGAATCAATTGAAACCAAAACAAAGAAGCATGTCATTATCCATGGTCAATGCATGCAAGTTATGCTGCTTACCATGGTATTATTTTAACACTGTATGTAATGATCATTAGACATGTGAATTGGAACCGGAATCGGTTCCAATTCCGGTTCCGATTCACATCGTGTTTTTTTTTGGTCTGGCCCGATCGGGTTTTTTTTTATCGGCTGCGCCAGAGCCGATAAACAAAAAACCCACCCGACCCTTTAAAACTGATCCCTTAGCTTCCCCCACCCTGCTGACCCCCCAAAAAACTTTTTACAGGTAGCTGGTGGTCCAGTGGGGGTCCCGGGAGCGATCTCCCGCTCTCGGGCCGTCGGCTGCCACTAATAAAAATGGCGCCGATGGCCTTTGCACTTACCATATGAGATGGCGCTGGCCATCCAGTGCTCCCTCCATGTGATAAGGGCCGGCCAATGGCACGGATACCCTGTCACATGGTAAGGGCAAAGGGCCATCGGCACCATTTTGATTAGTGGCAGCCGACGGCCCAGGAGCGGGAGATTGCTCCCGGGACCCCCACTGGACCACCAGGTACCTGTAAAACGTTTTTTGGGGGGTCGGGAGGGTAGGGGAAGCTAAGGGATTAGTTTTAAAGGGTCGAGGTGGGTTTAGGGGATATTTTTGTGTGCTGTTTTTCCCGCCCTCCCCCAAAACGATAAGAGAACCCCCACGAACAATTTTGTGGGGTTTTCCTATCGATTTCGGGGAGCCCCCGATTTCTGACGATTTTGAAAATATCGTACGATATTTTCAATCGTCAGAAGCCCGATTCACATCCCTAATGAGCATTGCCCTAGCACTGTACTGTCCTGGGACTCTGTTGCTATGCAGAAGACAGCGGTTTTGTGCAGGAGAGATACTATCAAAGAAGTAAACTTTAAGACCCACACGTGTGTGCACATGTGCACACATTTTCTGGCATGTATACATTAATGCACCTATTTTATAACAGCCACCAATGTCTGCTCTAGTGGTGGTTGCAGGAAGCTCATGTGAGAGAGGGAGTTTCCTTGTCCTCTCAAACCTGATAGGTACTCATGACAGATGCGAGTCTCCAGAGTTGGGAAACTCACTGTCAGGAGCTGATGGCCCAAGGATGTTGAAATGCCAAAGAGACCCTCTGGAACATCAATCGCCTAAAATCCCAGACAGTCCAGTTGGAATTCTTGCAGTTCAGCCACAGACTGAAGGGTCAAGCAGTCTGAGTGATGTTGGACAACGTAACTATGGTGGCTTACATCAATCACCAGGGAGGAACCAAGAGCAAGCAAGTGTTACAGGAAATAGACCAACTTATGGAATGGGCAGAAGGACATCTACAGATGATCTCGGCCTCTCACATTGCAGAAAAAGACATCATAAGAACAGACTATATCAGCTGGAACCAGGAGACTAGGTTTTGTTGGATGAGGCATTTCAGCTGATAATGGATTGCTGGGCCTTCTCTTTTAGACCTGCTGGTGACTAATCATAATGCAAAGGTTCCTTGATTCTTCAGTCGCAGGAGAGATCTGTGCTCCCTGGGCATAGATGTTCTCATATAGGTCTGGCCAGAAGACAGGTTGCTCTATGCCTTTCCTCCATGGCCCTTGTTGGACAGGATAGATTTCAAGATCGAAGGCCACAGGGAGATGGTTCTCCCGGTGGCACTGATTGGCCCCGACGTCTGTGGTATGCAAATTAAGGGTGTGCATTTGTTGCAATGTATTGGCAGTCCGCAACCTATAGGGCCATATTCGTTGTATTCGTGGGGAAGCGAAATGTATCGCGATTCCCATGAGTACAACGAATCTTCATCAAATTATTTGGCCATCTAAAGGAGCGAATTTAAACAAAACTCCCACCACCTGACCCCCACAAGACTTACCAAAACTCCCTGGTGGTGCAGCGGGGGTCCAGGAGCCATCTACTGCACTCACGCCGTCGGCTGCCAGTATTCAAAATGGTGCTGATAGCCTTTGCCCTTACTATGTCACAGGGGCCGACTAATGGCACCGGTAGCCCCTGTGACATAGTTAGGGGAAAGGCGCCATTTTGAATACTGGAAGCCGACGGCCCGAATGCAGGAGATCGCTCCCGGACCCCCGCTGGACCACCAGGGACTTTTGGCAAGTCTTGGGGGACCCTCCTGACCCCCCTGCACTCGGGCCGTCGGCTGCCAGTATTCAAAATGGCGCCAATAGCCTTTGCCCTTACTATGTCACAGGGGCTACCGGTGCCATTGATCGGCCCCTGTCACATGGTAGGAGCACAAGATGGCGCCGGAAGGCCATTGCACCTACCATGTGACAGGGGCCAACCAATGGCACCGGTAGCCCCTGTGACATATTAAGGTCAAAGGCTATCGGTGCTATTTTGAATACAGGCAGCTGATGGCGTGAGCATAATAGATGGCTCCCAGACCCCCGCTGGACCACCAGGGAGTTTTGGCAAGTCTTGGAGGGGTCAGGAGGGTGGGGGGGTTGTAGTTAATTAAATTTTAGCTGGGAAACAAATAAGAATGGAATGCATGAATGGATTGGGGCCCCCCTTGCCGACTGCAACATATCTGCCCCCCCCCCCCCCGAATATGAATACCAAATGTAACTTATGCGGTCCCTCTGCACATCCCTAATGCAAATCTGCAAAGATTCCTGGTAGAGACTGCTGTGAGGATCAAGGTGTTCTTCCTGGTTTGGTTAAGATCCCAATGATTCTGGAATTTTTGTAGGATGGGTTAAATAAAGGATTGGCCCTTAATTCCTTGAAGGTACAGGTTGTAGCTCTTGCCTGTTTCAGGGGCCCGGTGAATGGTGATTCGTTATCATTCTGATGTGGCCTATTTTTGGAAGGGAGTGAAGCATCTTCGGCCTCGCTTGAGGTTATCAGTTCCATTGTAGAGTCTTAATTTGGTGTTGGAATTCTTGGCGGGCCCTACGTTCTGACCATTGTGTAGCCTTTCCTTGCAGTTATTGACCTTGAAGACAATGTTCTTGGTGGCTATCTGTTCTATACATCAAATTTCTGAGCTGCAGGTCTTGACTTGCTGGGAACTGTTCCTTCGGGTGACTCCAGGGGAGTTACTGCTGCATACTGTTCCATCCTTCTTGCCAAAAGTGGTCCATTTCCTTGCTGTCCCTGGATAAGATCAGGGATGTGAAGGAGTATCATCTCCTGTGTACCTTGGTTATCAAGAAACGTATCGTGCGGTATCTGGAGGTTTCTGAACCTTTCTGAAAGATGGATTGTCTGTTTGTCCTTCATGGTGGAAGGAAGCAGGGCAAACCAGCTTTGTGAAATACTATAGCTCGCTGGATTAAGGAGGTAGTCATAGCTGCGTATGTGGATGCTGAAATGCCATTGCCTACTCAGGTTAAGGCTCATTTTACTAAGGCTTAGCCAGTGTCATGGGTAGAGATTAGATTGCTGTCCCCTGTCGACATTTGCCAAGCTGCAACGTGGTTCTTCTTACATAATTTTTCCAGGTTTTAGTGTCTGGTTGTACAGGCCTAGGAGGATGCAGCCTTTGCACGTGTGGTGTTGACCTGACTTCAGGCAATCTCCCACCCTGTTTGGGATTAGCTTTGGTACATCCCACTGGTCCTGAGTCCATCTGTCTACATGCTAGGAAAGGATAAATTACTGCTTACCTGATAATTTTGTTTTTCTTAGTGTAGACAGATGGACTCAACTTCTCACCCTCAGCTGCTGAAGGATTGTGTCAAGGGTCCTCCTGTGGGGCTACATGTTCTGTGAAATTACTGGTAAGTATTAGAGATGTGATTCTGCCGAACCTTTTGGTTCGGACTTCGTTATCGGCCCACCGTGGGAAATTTCATTTTCCCGCTTCAGGCCAATTTTTTTCGGCCTCCCCAAAAATAATTTTCCTGAAATTTTGGGAAAATCCATTTCGAACATCCCTATAATCCCCCCACCCTCCCGACCCTCCCAAGACTTACCAAAAGTTCCTGGTGGTCCAGCGGGGATCCTGGGAGCGATCTGCCCCTCTCGGGCCCTCGTCTACCACTAATCAAAATTGCGCCGGTGGCCCTTTGCCCTTACCATGTGACAGGGGCTACCAGTGCCATTGGTCGGCACCTGTCAATTGGTAGGAGCAATGGATGGCCCGCATCATCTTTCTCCCCCCCAAAAAAAAAGATAGGAAATTTCGTTGGTTTTCCTTTCATTTCGTCAGGCCCCCGAAATGCAACAAAATAGGAAATATTGTCTTTATTTCCTATTTCATTGCAAATGAATGCACATCCCTAGTAAATATTCATCAAGTCTCTAGATTAGGGTACATATGTTTCTTGCTTGAGTTCAGTGTTTCTTGTTGGTTGAGTACAGAATTTGTTTTCTGGTGTCACTGCAGGAGTATATATACTGTGACATCAGCTTGCTCCAAGTCCATCTGCTGGCAAGGGAGTACAATCCACTGGTCCTGAGTCCATCTGTATACATGCTAGGAAACTAACCATAACTGATGTGATTTAATGCCTGGGGTAACTGGGCAGATTGAAGGTTATTAAACTAGTGGGGTTTGGAAGACCTAGCTGTTAACTGGGCATACTGGTGAACTAACTTGTGATATTGGCATTGGTGTAGGTGTGTGCCCTTTTTAAAATCCCTTGACATAATTGGCAGCAGCGGGATTTGTGTGTCCATGAGGGTGTCCACTTAAAATTTGGTGCGCAGACAGGCTATTTTATAACATGCATGCATATACACGCGTAAGTTATAAAATGGCCAAGTATCTGGGCGCATGCCAATGCACACATGCCAAAGCATGCCTACACACCAGTTTGAAAGTTCCTGTCCCTCAGTATTTTAAATGTATTCCATGGCCTTTCACAAGACTGCCCAAAGTTGTGTGCAACAATATTAAAAATGCAAACAATATACAAAAAAATAAAAACATATAAATCAAATAAAATTAGAAACATAATAATAAAAAATGAAATTAAAGCGCAATGCAAAAACTCACAGAACCCCCACCAGTGAGTGATAGGTAACCAAGCATCACAAAATCTCATTCCTTACTCAGACAAAATGTATAGCCCCTCTACATTGAGGTTCTCCATGGTAAATCTAGCACATGTTTGGATGATACCACTACTACCACTTCAAATTTTTACTAGTGCTACTCATCGTATGCAGCACTGTAGAAACAAGAGACATTCCCTACTCCATAGAGCTTAATCTAATCAAGAAAAACATACAGGTCAGACAATTGTTAAAAATAGTTAATGAGGCTGAAGGCAAACCAATAGCCTCGAAGAAGTTGTTCTAAGCTGATCTTGTAGAGTTTGGCATTTGAGTATTTTGAAAGGTTCAGTACATGTACTACATGCTTACGATGTACACATACAGAATTTCTGAATATTTGAAAACAGTTAAAAATAGAACAATAGCGCTGCCATTCTAAGGTTAGTTCTGAAATCTAATGTAAGTTCATTAATATGGAGAGGGTTAAGATACACCAAATATTTGTATTTGTTTTTTTAATTACAACTTCTCCATAGTATTGACATTTCCTTTCTGAGCTCTCAAGATTGTTTGGTTTCCAGGACTGAATGGCCCAGGATGATTTTTATATTAAATAATCCTTCATTAAAAATTCAGCCTTCAGACTAATATGGCTGAAACTCAGCTCAAGTGTGTTTCATAATGAATTGAACTGGAAAGACTATAGGTACTGAATTATTCAAAACATGAACGGAAAACAAATGATGTGTATGTGTGTGTGCATGTGCATGTGTCTGTGTGTGAGGGTGAGAGTGCATGAAGGACGAGCGATTCAAGAAATCCGTGTAACTCGATATGTTATGTTTTGTTAGCTTATTTTATTTACTTTTCAGAACTCATCCAAATATTAGAAGAAAAAAATCTATATCAATTTTCACCTCTGTCACGTTCTGCACTTCAATAATTAATGAGAGTCAGATCTGACCACATTTCTCTGTGCCACCTGCTTTGCAATAAGATTTTCTAGGCCTTTATTAAAAATGTAAAATTGTCATTGAATTTCCAAATATGATTCTCCAGTGGCTAATTCAGCTTGTTTTATTAATAAATGGGTTCTGATGAGTAATACTAATTTAATACGCCTGCATGTAAGATTAAACTATAAATTATTCCTACTGAAGGTGATGAGATGTGACTGCTGCATGGTTGTTAGGCAATAGCCCTTCTGTCTTAACCCCATAACTACACAACTAGCAGAAAAATTGTTTTTTTTTTAATAAGTTAAACTGTTCATGCTCTTAGATTAAAGCAAAAGGTTTTTTTGTATTGTTCTTTTTTAACTGCAAAATAATATTAAAAATAAATAATGAAGAATATGTATGTTCCTTTGGAGTTATAATAATCTGTATAGATTTATACCAGTATTTGCAGTTGTATTTCTGTCATGTATTTTAGTTTCCTTTATGGGTCTATTTACCATAAAAATAATATTGCCTGAATAATTATGTTTGACACTCCCTATAAATCAACCAGCATACCTAGCTCTTTACAAAATAAGTCATGTAGTTATAATGGGGTAATTTTCATACCTGCCTGAATGGATGAAAAATGGGTGGGTACCTTTACCCACGGACTTTGCACCAGTTTTCAAAAGGAAAGTACGGGCATACTTTTCATTTGAAAATAGTCCTGAGAAAAAGCACCCACAGAGTTTTGCACCTTGAAAATGGAATCTCCACACTTTATTTCATTTCCTTGCCCTAAGCACATGCTGCTGATCCCTGCACACTACACTTCAGTCAGCTAATTTACCCCAGTAAATGATTTCAGGAAATTGATCACTTAATCTCTAGCTCAGAGAGCTTATGGTCTTAATTTAAGCACAGAATGGTCAAAGAGTCTTAACTCTCAAGCACATGCAGTGAGTGGTGGAGATGGGAACTGAAATAGAGTCTGTTGGTTTGTAACCCTGCGCTCAAACAATTCTGCAACACTGGCAAGTTTGTTACTTGAGCTTAAGCATACAATGTTTGTGTTTATGAGCATTTATAGTGGAAATGTTGAAGATGCCAAGAGATCCAATGCATCTCAGAATAGAAGAATACCATTTGCTCATTTGGGGTTTCAGGACAAGACTTCCTCTCCTGAACATAATATACAATTTCACTATAATATATACATGGCTCATTCTCCCTTCTCAGACATGTAAAGTTACTAGGGATGTGCATCCGTTTTCCACGTATATGAAATCCGCAACTTATTTTTTGCTATCTGTTAAATACGTGGGGAGGCGAAACGCATCGCGACTCCCCACGTATTAAACAGATTTCTGTTTAATTTGGCCTAAATAAAAATTTAAAACCCCCACCCTCCTGACCCCCCCCCCCCCCAAGACTCATCAAAACATCCTGGTGGTCCAGCGGTGGGGTCCGGGAACTCACTCAGACCCTCGGTGCTAGTTTCATCATGGCGCCTATTGCCCATACTATGTCACAGGGGCTACCGGTGCCATTGGTCAGCCCCTGTCACATGGCCATCGGCGCCATCTTGTGCTCCTTCCATGTGACAGGGGCTGATCAATGGCACCGGTAGCCCCTGTGACATAGTATGGGCAAAGGCTATCGGCGCCATTTTGAGTCCTGGCCTGGCGTCGGACGGCAGGTCGCTCCGGGAACCCCGTTGGACCCACAGGGACTTTTGTCCAGCTTGGGGGGGCCTCCTGACCCCCACAAGACTTGCCAAAAGTCCAGCGGGGGTCCGGGAGCGACCTCCTTTCACGCTGGCCGCCCGATCCCAATACTCAAAATGGCGCCAATCGCCGCCATTTTGAGACTCAAAATCGCCGTCCTGCCAATACTCAAAATGGCGCCGATCGCCGTCATAGTGAGGGCAAAGGCGATCGGCGCCATTTTGAGACTCAAAATCGCCATCCCGCCAATACTCAAAATGGCGCCGATCGCCGTCATAGTGAGGGCAAAGGCGATCGGCGCCATTTTGAGACTCAAAATCGTCGTCCCGCCAATACTCAAAATGGCGGGACGGCGATTTTGAGTCTCAAAATGGCGGCGATCGGCGCCATTTTGAGTATTGGGATCGGGCGGCCGGCGTGAAAGGAGGTTGCTCCTGGACCCCCGCTGGACTTTTGGCAAGTCTTGTGGGGGTCAGGAGGCCCCTCCAAGCTGGCCAAAAGTCCCTGTGGGTGCAACGGGGGTCCCGGAGCGACCTGCCGTCCGACGCCAGGCCAGGACTCAAAATGGCGCCTATAGCCTTTGCCCATACTATGTCACAGGGGCTACCGGTGCCATTGGTCAGCCCCTGTCACATGGTAGGAGCACAAGATGGCGCCGATGGCCATGTGACAGGAGCTGACCAATGGCACCGGTAGCCCCTGTGACAAAGGCTATCGGCGCCATGATGAAACTAGCACTGAGGGTGTGAGTGAGTTCCCGGACCCCACCGCTGGACCACCAGGGAGTTTTGGTAAGTCTTGGGGGGGTCAGGAGGGTGGGGGGGTGTAGTTAATTTAGTAGTAACGTATTTACAGCTTGACAACTTATTGAATTCTCCATACTTCCGCATGAAACGGAATTGACCCCCCACGAATACGGATCGCGTACGCAACGAAAACATTTTGCCTGCACACCTCTAAAAGTTACCCTTCTGATGTCAGCAAGATCTAGAGGAAGTTCACAGAACAAGTTTAAGACATCAGAATGAGCAAGAATTCAAAACCAATTAATTAATCAATCAATAACTTCATTTGGCAACGAGATCCACTATGATCAGCATATGCAATTTAAACAATAGAAACAATAGAAAATAACATCTAAATATATAGTTATATATAATTAAAAACATTTTAAGACAAGAATGCTCATATTAACCAAGGTTTTGTTGCGCGTTCACCAGCTCCACCTCAAGTCATCACCGAACCCGATGCCATCCAGCAGGTAAGGGTGGTCCTCGATGTCCATCAACGCCAGGCAGATGGGAGTATCTCCTAGCCTCGGAGGGGTTTGGGGCTGAAGAACATTCGTGGGAACTGTCCCCCCATCTCTTAGTTAAAGACCTGTTGAGAGCCTTCCACCAGGCTCACCCCGATAAACCCTGACCGAGAAGGGGGAGGCCTAGAGGGCGGGGTACTGTTGTGCGTCCTGTCCGCGCTAGGCCTGCGCCCGGGCCTGCTCACCTTTCTCCTGCACTAGTGGGTCCTGGGACGTCCTCTCCTGCTGCCGCTGCCAGCACCGCCCATCTACAGCATTCCACAGCGGCATGTCCTAGGCCCTCCACATCGGTCCTAGCTCCACGCTGGGGCGCGGCGTCCTCTCCAGCACCAGCCTCACCCCTAGGCGCATGCGTGCGGACCGCCCGGCCCTTTAAAGGGCCAAGGACGGGAACCAGCTCCGTGGTGCTGCCCAATGGCTTCACCTGACTTTAGTATAAAAGCGAGGACCTGTCCCCCAGGACCTTGCCTTGGCAATCGGGTCGACACCGTGGTGTAATAAGTTTGCCTATCCTGTGTTCCAAGTGTCTCCTTGTTCTAGCATCTCCTTGTTCCAGGGTCTCCTTGTTCCAGTGATCCCTTGTTCCTGAGTCTCCATGTGTTCCTGTATCCTTACTCAGGTAGTGCCTCCTCGGACTGATCTCTGGTACTGACCTCTACCTACCTGACCATTCTCTTCATCTGCTGCCTGGAACTGACTACTGCCTGCTTGACCATTCTCTTCATCTGCTGCCTGGAACTGACCCTTGCTTGCTTTGACTATGCTTGGACTGGCCTTGGTATTTGACCCCTGCTTTGGCTGACCACTTCTGGACTGATACTCTGGCTCTGACCTTTGCGCTTCTCTCGGACACTCTCTTCTGGTCTACTGTGGCTACCAGACCAACCTGCTTGGAATCCACCCATGGCCTTCACCTGACTAGACCTGCAGGCGCTGCCTGCCTTGCCTGGAGAACCTTCCTGTACTGTTACCTCCCTGAGGACTCTGGAGCTTCCAGTTCATGTCTGGTCCATTCTCTCTGCATCAGCCATGCACTCTTGCTCATGATGGGCACACCCCTCTGATACCTCTCCAGGAGACCATCTGAGGCCCACCTAAGTCCAGGTGGTCTGGGTACCCAAGGGCTCAACCTGTGGAAACATCGGACTGTTATTGGCGAAGCTCCAGCTAGCTTCTGTCTCCTCGTGTGCTCCGCCTCCTGGTGGCAGGTGCTCTCTGGGTCTGACCAGAGGGCCGTACCAATCCTGCACCAGGCCAAGGGTCCACCTCTAGTGCAACAGGTTTGAGATGTAATATGGGAAGTCAGAACCATTATTGTCACCTCCCTCTCTTTCCCCTTCCACTGAGTTCAATAAATAAGAATTCATTTGTTGAAAAATGGTTGCAGCTTTATTTTAATAAGAGTTTAATTAATGCATGCCAAGTACAGATAAACTAGAGATAACTGCCAGCCATGTAATCAGCTTGGCAGTCTCAGCTTTACTCTAAATGTTTTCAATGTGTTCTGAGCTTGTCCTGACTTGGTGAATCCTTCTGGCCTTGCATGGTGTGCATGGTGTGATTTGGTTGTACCCAAGGGCTCAACCTGTGGAAACCTCGGTCTGTATTGGCGAAGCTCCAGCTAGCTTCTGTCTCCTCGTGTGCTCTGCCTCCTGGTGGCAGGCGCTCTCTGGGTCTGACCAGAGGGCCATACCAATCCTGCACCAGGCCAAGGGTCCACCTCCAGCTCAACAGGTTGCCAAGCCATGGACTTGGCAGAGTCTTCTGCCTTGCATGCCATCCCTGGTCTGTCCACTCGTGTCCAAGAGCAACAACAGATTTTGGAAGCATTGGCATCCTCCGTGGAAAAGATGCATTCTCAAATGGAGGAATCTGCCATATCCAACCGAGGGGCCCTTGCCCATACCTTGCCCTCATGGGCACCGATGGCCCTTCCAGCTCCACCCCATTTCAATGGGGATCATCACTTGTGTCGAGGCTTCATAAACTAATATTATATGCAGTTCTCACTGCAACCCTTGCTTTTCCCAATGAAGCAACTAAGATTGCGTTCATCCTTTTGCGTCTTGAGGGGAAAGCCCTGGCACAGACTTTCCCGCTCTGGAAGCATTCTGATGCAATTCTTCACCAGCTCCCACAGTTAATCTCCGTCTTCCGATGCACCTTCAAGGACCCAGGCCGACAGGTGTCGCTGGCCACCACCTACTCCACCTCAGTCAAGGCTTGCACTTGCTTGCTGAATATACAGTGGAGTCTAGAACTCTAGCAACTGAGTTGGGTTGGCAAGAAGACTGCCTGCGGGCACTTTACCTCGAGGGACTGTCTCCTGCCCTTAAGGATGAACTTGCTGCCCGCGAGATCTCTATATGTGGCTTCCTAGAAGTTTCCCTATACCATGTAAGCTGCTTGCTGAAATGTCTGCAGGGCACTAACCCAGGCACAGTAGAGTTCCTTCTTCAAAGCCTTCCCTACCTGCTGATGCACCTGCCCCTTTCAGACTATACCTTTTCCCTTAAAGCATTGTTCGCAAGGATCTTTCTCGATGTTGGGCTAATGAATTAGGTTATCCCTGTAGAAACCAGGGCAGTTGTCAGAGGCTCAATCATGGCAAATCTAGCTACTATCCAAATTATCTAGCCTTTACTAATTTGTTCATTAAATTTTTGAAACCACGATTAAATAATTTTAGCTTTTTTCAGTGTTGCTGAGGTAAAATATCTGAGCAGAATATAATAGTATCATATAACCAGACCATCAGGTCTGCAGTATTCTATATGAAAATACATATTGGTCGCCAATAGGGATAATT
The DNA here is from genome assembly GCF_901001135.1 of Rhinatrema bivittatum. Lineage (NCBI taxonomy): Eukaryota > Metazoa > Chordata > Amphibia > Gymnophiona > Rhinatrematidae > Rhinatrema > Rhinatrema bivittatum. The sequence goes on from NC_042615.1 coordinate 555,053,077, forward strand.
GTTTTTTTATTTATTTGAAACATTTATTAACTGACACTCAGGCCAAAACTGGCTGCCTGAAGCAATGTAGAAATTTCAACATAAATAAAATCATCAAAGCAATGTACAAAATTCAACATTTTATTTATTTAAAAACTTTTATATACCGGTATTAGTATGCATACATCATACCGGTTTACAATGTAACTTTAAAGGTAGAAATTACAATGAACAGGGAGGGCGAACAAGGAGGAGTATACAAAGAGCAGGAGGTGGAGGAATTAAAGCAATAAATAAAAACTGCAACGGACTATTTACAGGAATATACAAGGCGTAGGCAAGATACTTGCGGAAGTCGGTGTACTTAATCAGGGTAGGCTTGTCGGAAGAGCCATGTTTTAAGTTTTTTTCTGAACTTGGCGTAACATGGCTCTAGCCTGAGAGTGGTAGGGAGGGTGTTCCATTGTTTAGGGCCTGCAATGGATAGTGCACGGTCCCTAGTAGAGGAGAGGTGGGCTTTTTTCAAAGGGGGAATGGAGAGGGTGCCTTTGTTGACAGTGCGAGTGGGTCGTTCAGTGCGTATAGGACGAAAGGGTTCATCCAGCCAATTGGAATTGTGCGAGTGGATGGACTTGTGCACTATGGTTAGAATTTTGAAGAGAATTCAGGATGCGATGGGGAGCCAGTGGAGTTCTTTGAGTATTGGGGTAATGTGATCAGCTTTCCTTGAGTTGGTGATGACCCTGGCGATGGCATTCTGGAGCATTTGTAAGGGCTTGGTGGTGGAGGAGGGTAGGCCAAGGAAGAGGGCATTACAGTAGTCCAGCTTTGAGGAAAGGGTGGCTTGGACGACGGTGCGGAAGTCATGATAGTGGAGGAGGGGTCTGAGTTTCTTCAGGATGTGAAGCTTGAAGAAACCTTCTTTGAGGATGGAGTTGATCTGTTTTTTGAGATTGAGTTGTTGATCTATGATAACCCCAAGGTCTCTTACTGTGGGTTGGGGTGTTATGACGTTGAAAGCTGGATCGTTGGAGATCGGTGGTTTGGGAGGGAGGTGAGGAGAGATAAGGAGCAACTCTGTTTTGGAGGAGTTTAGAGCGAGGTGGATGTTGGTGAGGAAGTCATTGATGTTGGCAAGACATGTGTTCCAGAAGGCAAGGGCATCTGAGAGAGAGTTGTGAATGGGAATGACGATTTGAACGTCATCTGCATAGAGGTAGAATTTGAGGCCGAGGTCTGTGAGGAGCTGACATAGAGGTGTGAGATAAATGTTGAAAAGGGTGGAGGAGAGGGAGGAGCCTTGTGGGACACCTTGAGACAAGGGATAGAGTGTGGAGTTGGCGTTTCCTATCTTGACGGAGAACTTTCTGTTAGATAAGTAGGATTTAAACCATAGTAGGGCTAGGCCTGAGATGCCTATTTCGGATAGCCGGTTGATGAGGAGGTTATGGTTGATGGTGTCAAAGGCAGCTGAGATGTCGAGTAGGGTGAGGAGGTAACAGTTGCCTCGGTCCATGCCTATGAGTAAGTGGTCCGTGAGGGAGAGCAGGAGGGTTTCTGTATTGAGGTATTTACGGAAGCCGTATTGGGCTGGATGCAGAATGTTGTTGCTTTCTAGATATTCTGTAAGTTGGATGTTTACAATCTTTTCCATAATTTTGGATAGGAAGGGAAGATAAAATATCAAGCATAAAAACATTATCATGGTAAACACAAAAATCAAGAAACATATAACAATCCTTAAAATCAAGGACACAAAAAATACCAAAGATAGCATCCACAAACAACAAAGCTAAATAGAGACAGGAAGACCACTAAGTATTCAATACCAATTACTTCACCTAGCAGAGAACAGGCTTGATTACCTACTGTCCTCCTTTTACAGCAGGGGAAACTTAACAGAAAGGAAAATTACCTTACCACCCAAGTTCAAAAGGCAATCAGGTTCTCACTCATTTGTTGTGAGCGCGGAGGCACAGTCGCTTCTCAAGGGAGAAGAGTGTGAGCCTGAGCCCTTGGATCACGGTGCGGCTCAGGGAGGAGCCCCAAGACATACCGTGAGAGATGAGTAAATACTAGCATGGGCAGAGCAGGAGCAAGGCTGGACTGAAGACAAGGCAAGGAACATCTGGAACAGGAACAATGCAGGCTCAGCCCTCCACTGGACGTACATGCACCAATGAGACCCAGCAATGCAATGCTGGTCTCGGAAGTAGCCCTCCGGCCACTCGATAGCCCTTCCGGACCCGCCGCTTGGGAACGACGAGGCATGAAGCCAGATGGAGGCTGAGGGCAGGAACAAGAAGACTCACTTGAAGACTCAGGATATTCAGAAGATTCAGATGAAGCTTCAGGGTACTCGGAGGACTCAGATGTAGACTCAGGATACTCGGAAGGCTCAGACAAGGATTCAGGTTACTCGGAAAGCTCAGACAAAAATTCAGGTTGCTCAGAAGACTCAGACAAGGATTCAGGTTGCTTGGAGGTCTCAGGCAAGGATTCAGGATACTTGGAGGTTTCAGGCAAGGGTTCACTTTTCAGGAGAAACTACTGGGTGAGTGCTGCATCGCAACGCACCCTACAGAGCCATCCATGGCTGGTCGCAGACCACGCCGAAGGCGAAGCAGACTCCAAACTAAGCAGTGGAACTTGAAGCCAGGGCATGACAAAGATTCAGGAGAGGCCTGCACTGGGGCGTGCCCTACACAGCTGCCTGTGGCTGGTCACGGACCACGCTGGAGCAGAGCAGGTTCTTGCAGAGTCTTGGGCATGGACAGAAGCAGGCACAAGGAACTCCAAAGACTGGGACAGGATTCAAGACTCATGATTCAGGATTCAAAACTCAGGAACTTGGTATTAAAACAGGAGCCTTCTGGAGGCTTGTGCTGCAGATGAGAAGTTAGGCCTTATGCCACGAGTTGCCCTACACGGTCCCCCATGGGCTGGTCACGGACCACGACACTGGCATGCCAGGAAAGGAGAACAGACAAGGAACTTGGGAACTGGACGAAGAGCAGGAGATGAGGAAGATGGATTCAGGGCTGGAATATCGGACATCAGGAACATCAGAACATCAGGACATGGAACATCAGGACGACTGGACATCAGGACATCTGGAACATCAGGAACAAGGAACAAGCAATGAAGGAACTCCGACGAGGGACGAGACAAGGAACATCAAGATGAAGGAGACCAGGAGCACAAAGAACATGGAACAAAGATTCATCAAGGCACAGGAAGACCACGGAGGACCTGGACCAGAAGGACGACCACAGATGCTGTGAAGACCAGATCTGAAGGCCCTGAGGAACAGAAGCAGGGCTTTTTTATAGGCCTGATCCAGGAAAGGGTGGATGATGTCATCAGTGAGGGCCGCAGGGCTTTTCCCGCCACTGACCCTTTAAGAGAAGAGAAGAGGCACACACCTGCACCTAAGAAGGTCAGAAGAGCAGATGCCTGTGCCGGCATCCTGCCACATGGGAAGAAGATTTCACAAAATGAACTCACATAGATATTTAAATTAGAAAAAAAAGTTATACATGTGTTTTTTTACTATTTCCAAACACACAAACCGTCTCAAACAAAAATATTTACTATTTCCAAACACACAAACCGTCTCAAACAAAAATATTTTTGTACAGGAAGTGGAAGTTTCATATCATATATTCAGGTACCATCCTGATTACCTACCAATGTAATAATCATTAACTAACCACCATATCCCATTTTTTTTTTTTTTATGTGAGTGAAATTCATAAAAAAAAAATGGGGGTGGAACCAGAAGTCCAAGAATGGAGTAGAATTCAGCAACAAGGGAACTCCTTGCTAACTCATTGAAGCGTAGGGCCAGCCAGCTTAAGTACAGCAGGTAGATGATGTCATCTGGAGGGGACGCCCCCGTGGTTCCCGCCATGACGTGTACAAAAGTGGCTCATGCACATGCAACTACGTAATTCCTGATTCAAGATGGCGATCGGCAGCGCCCACACCATCCTGGGAACATCAGGAAGTGGTTGGCGGAGGCCGCCACTCTTCCAGGAAATGAGAAGGCAGAAAAGAAAGAGGTAAGCATTAGTGGTCTCAGCCGTCTGTGACCGACGGGTGTAACAGTGTAATCACATTTATTTATTTATAATTTAATATATGGATTGCTCTTTCAAGTAGCCCAGAACGTTGTACAGTAGCTAATATAATTCAGTTCCTGTTGCAACAACCTTTGTACACTATCCAGCAAGTTAATAACCTTATATATTTATACATGTCTCACTGTGCGTGAATTTTATACAAATGTGTTTATGGTAGTACAGCAGTTACTCTGTTAAGAACGTTACATTTCTTTCCAAAGTAATATATGCAAACTTAAAAGGAAAGTTTTATCAAAAACAATCAAAATATTTTGAACAAATGTGTAGGCAAAGTTTTTTTGAAGCAAGAAATTGATGAAGCGGCAGATGGTCTGCTTCTAAAAAGTTTCTTGATGTAGTAACATAATTATGAACTACCTTTCAATTGAATTCCTTTAAACAGGATAAACACTGGAAAAAAAACAAACTTCACAACATGTTTCTAGCCCACTTTAGAACTATGAATCAGTAGTATTTGCTAGATAGATAATACAAAAGGGTGTTTGGAAAAGAATTAATAAAGTCACACAGCTTGTTCAATTCTCCACAGTGAACTCTGACTCCCTTTAAGGGCTGACCCTCTCTTCCATCTCAGGAGATTCCTATAATGAGAGTAATTACACTGATGGCTGGCTTGAGAAAACAGGCCACAGAAAGGGGTTTGGTTTTATCTTGTTAATTGCTCTAAGGCCACATGTCTAACCTTTTATTCATGACTGCCAAAGCTTTCATCAAATGAATAGATTATTTTTAATGCATATAAGATAGGAAAAACTCATCTCTGAGAAGTAAAATAGGTGTTAATATCTAATATAAAAATATAGATTTGATTCATTTAATTCTATGGAGTGGACAATTTTCAAAGCAATCTAGCCACATTAAAAAAAAAAAAACCCCAACATTTATGTGCTGAGATTACCATTTTGAAAAATCGTCCCACTCAATGTGTGTAAAAGTTCTTGCTTATTTTTGGCCTCATTTAGAGGGCTGGAAGAGGGCAATATTGGGAAGCAACATTTCTAGAACTGACTTTAAAATGCATGCACATTGTTTTGAAATACAAATCTGCCTGAACAAAAGTAGGTGCAAAATCAATTGGTACTTTTTACCCACAGAGCTTGTAGACAATTTTCAGAGAAACACTCATGTAATTGCTGAGTCAGCAGGCAAGTTTTAAAAAATTGCCCAGTAATGCAAATAGGACTGTGAATATTTCAAGATTTGCTTCACAAATATTTCTGGAAGATGGTGAAATCTTATGAATTATTCTTGGCATGGCATAGATTTTGTTTATTATTGGTATGACACTTGTTGCGCCCATCAGTCGCAGATGCCTGCGACCTTTGCTGCTCACCTCATTTTGCCCTGTAGCTCCGATTCTGGCAAAGATGACCACCACTGCCTCTGCACGCTGAGCTCCCTGGCATTCCTGGGACAGCGTGGGTGATCCCGGTCGCCATCTTGAATCTGGTGTAACTTAGGGCATGCGCGTGCGCGCCTGCCTCCGTCTTAACCATGTCATGGCGGAAACCTCATGGGCGTCCCCTCCACATGACGTCACTGCCTACGTGTACTTAAGCCTACCGGACTTTCCTACCAACGAGTTAGCAAGAATTCCATCTTGCTCAATTCCTTTACTCTGAGATGCTTCGCCTCATTGTTCCTGCATTCCAGACTGAGTGACTCAGGTACCCGCTCCTCGGGGGCCTTGCTGCACTCAGGGCTATCCGCTCCTTGGAGAGCCTTCTCTGCAAGTCTCACCTTCACCAGCTTAGTGAGTACCTCACACTACTTCTACAGATGACCCTTCAGTGTTCCTTCTTTGGGTCTCCGCTGTTGTACTATGACATCTCTACTGCAACACTACGGAGTGAATACTAGACCTGATCTACAACTCTGCTTCTCTCTTGCTGTGCGGATCCTCGGGTTACCCCGCTCTGTGGACCACTACCGGATCCACACTGTCTTGTGCCTGCTGCCAACATCTATCTCTGGCTTACCCCATGCTGCAGACCACTACCAGAACTACCATGCACAAGAACTACCAATAAGCAAGTATTTCCCGGGTTACCCCGCTCTGCGGACCACTACCAGAGAATCCATCTCAGGTCTTCCTACTCAAGCACTGAGTTTACAAACCCACTCCTCGGGTTTCTCTTTGCTATATAATAAATATATCTCTGACTCCTGTGTCCATCACTGCTGAGACCCCACCTGATGTGGAGAGTCCCCACAGGGATCCTCCCTGTGGGTGGAGTCAGCTCTCTCCACGACCCAGTGCCCACAAACCAAGTTCAAGTATAACAACACTGTTATATTATATATGTTTTGAACTCCACCCCAAATTATATTGGAGGGGCAGGTAACAAATACTTAAAAAAAACCAAAAACATAAAAATACTAGGGGCACTCCATGAAGTTAGCGTGAGGCACATTTAAAACTAATCGGAGAAAGTTCTTTTTTACTCAACGCACAATTAAACTCTGGAATTTGTTGCCAGAGGATGTGGTTAGTGCAGTTAGTATAGCTGTGTTTACAAAAGGATTGGATAAGTTCTTGGAGGAGAAGTCCATTACCTGCTATTAAGTTCACTTAGAGAATAGCCACTGCCATTAGCAATGGTAACATGGAATAGACTTAGTTTTTGGGTACTTGCCAGGTTCTTATGGCCTGGATTGGCCACTGTTGGAAACAGGATGCTGGGCTTGATGGACCCTTGGTCTGACCCAGTATGGCATTTTCTTATGTTCTTAATGTTATAACATTAATTTCCTATTCCTTATTGCTATACTTGATTAAAACCACACTGTTGATCACCTTTAGGAAAATGCATACCAACACAATTTTTCTGTATTGTTAACTTGTCGGGAAATGTACTCATTCTGTTAACACAGGTTAAAGTAGTACTGTAGCACTATTGTTGTAAATAAACTCTTTTTATATAGCATTTGATAACCAATAGATAAAGTGTGTTCTCTCTAACAACTATACATTTTGTTTACTACAGAAACATCATTACCTTACATTAGAAAATGGATGAAAATATTTTACAGTTATCTAATGAATTGAGTAAAACAACTTCCAAATAAGACTGAGAATAAGAACATGTCATTTAGTCTAGTGTTGTATAGCTTAATACAAAGAACAGTTATATTCTTTAACCCAGTATATTATTAGGAGAAAATGCTCACATGTCCACTTTAGAGGACATTCTTAAATTTATTAAGTAGGCCCTGCTGTACAGAAAAGAAGTCATGTTTTCTTTCCATTATCAACTAAAAAAGTATTCTCCCTCCCAGTAATAGCAAGCTGGTTGAAAATTCCTCTAGTCCTACCAAATTCTAAGATTTTTACCAGTGAACGCTTTCTCTGTTTAGACTTCTATGCAATCAGCAGAGAAAACAATGGTGGAGTATTGGTTGCTTTATAAATGTTTGAATTTCTTGAACTTTCACTCTCCAAAAACTATATATTCACTACAAGAATTATTTTTATTTTTTACAGCAAAGGAAATGCTTACCATTAAGGTTATTTGATGCCATTTTGAGTCACAGCAGGCCCGACAGCATGGAGGGAGAGATCACTCACGGGACCACGCTGGACCACCAGGGCCTTTTAGTAAGTCTTGGGGAGGGATCGGGATGGTGGAGGGGTGTAAGAAAGTAAAATTTAAGGGTTGGGGTGGTTTTTTTTCCCGATTCGCAGTTTTTTTCCTGATTCGTGTTGTTTTTTTTTTATTATTCGTTTTTCCGGTTTCGGGTTCGGGTTCCAGTTTCATTTTTAGCAAAAAATGATCTGTGGGAAAATGAGTTTTCCCACGAAATGCCCGAACCGAAACCCGACCTGAGCCAGAAAAACGAAGCTCATCTCTACCCGGTCCCATCTTTTGCAAGCTCGAAATCAGAACCTCCAATCTCCAATCTCCAAAGAGATTCTCTCTTAAAGCAACCTCCCTTTTTCCCCCTTAAGTGCCATTTCCTTTTGCTGCAAGGGACACAGTGACAACCCAGCTTCCCCTGCACCTTGCTGATACCCCCAAGCAGATTCTCCATCCCCTGCAGATACCCTCTCATCTTTAACAAAAATCCCCTTTATTTATTTATCTATTTACTTACTTATTTATTTAGTTGGACATTTTATATACTGTCATTCTATGTATAGATCAAATGGTTTACAAATTGACATTCATAATTATAAATCAACAGATAAACAATGATTTGTTACATAAAGCAAAGAGTACAGACAATTAAAATGAAGTGGTAGTTTTGGCATCTTATTCTGTGGGTTGTTTTTAGAATCTTACATTCTCTCATTTCATTTATTCTTCTTGATTCTATTATTATTTTTTATCCTTCTTGTCTTTGTGTCTCAATGTCTTCTGATGTTTTTATGTTAGATCATATGCATTTTTGAATAGCCATGTTTTTAGTTCACATTTAAATCTCTTTCCATTTGATAAAATACATAGTGACTCAGGCATGGAATTCTAGAGCATTGGACCTGCTATGGAAAACTCACAATCTCTTATTTGCATTAGATGTGTGCTCCGTATTGTGGGAATAGTCAATAATCCTTTATTTTGAGATCTTAGTGTTTGGTTAGGATTGTAAGGTTGTAATGTCAACCCTAACAAGCCAGTGTTATTGGAATGAAAGATGCTGAATATTATTGTTGATACTTTACAGTAGATTCTGGATTGCACCAGTAACCAATGCCATGACATCAGCAAAGGGTATAATGTCATCATATTTTCTAGATCCTAATAGGCGTCTTGTTGCAGCATTTTGTAATAGTAGTGGTTTTAAGTGACATACCGGAAGACCTAGTAGTAATGAGTTACTGTAGTCTAGGTTTGAGAAGATTAGAGTTTGCAATACAGTTCAGAAGTCTGCAAAAGTTAATAATGGTTTCAACTGATGTAGTATTCACAACTTGATGTAATCTGTCTTCATTAATTTACTTATGTGCATTTTCATTGTAAGGTTCTCATCTAGCTGTATACCTAGATCCTGTACTTGATTTGCGGGATTCATTTGAAAATTACACAGGTTTAAGCAGGTGGTTTAACTATCAATGAGTTTCTACTCAGCAAAATGATTTCAGTATTTTTAGGGTTTAATGTTAGTTTAAGTTGCAGATGTTCTTGTTGTATAGCTTTCATATAGGTAGATGGTATTGAAGCTGTATATTCATAGGATCTGGAGAGTTGTATGTAAAACTGTATGTCGTCAGCATACAAGAAGTAGGTTATTCCTAGATTCATCAGTAATTTACATAGTGGGAGCAGATAAATATTGAATAGTGTTGCTGAGAGAGCTGAGTCTTGAGCGGCACCTGTATCATACTGGAAAGTGTCAGATATATGGTTGCCAAGTTTGACTTGGAATGTTCTGTAAAGATAGAAATGAGGAGAACCATCTGGAAAACCATACTTCCTGTCCATAAAGCTTGCTCTTCCTCCCATCCAAATGACAAAAATGCCTTTCTGGTTGGAAACGTTCCCCAGTCCAGGTTCACCTCCTCCAGGCAGGAGTGATACAATCACTGACAAATTAATCTCACTCATCAGAAAACAGCCCTCTTCCTGATCCAGCCCCTTCCCTCTAGGCAGTGTATGCAGGGAACAGGAGAGCCTGCAGCAGACAAGAGCAACAGGGAACCAGTTTGGAGAGATTAAGAGTGGCTAAGTAGACATCATTGGAGGGCGAGGAGAGCCACTAGGGGATGAGAGGGGGATTGGCTAGGGGAGGTATATCTGTGCATGAAGGAGAAGGGGTTTTGTGTGTGTTGGTGTGGGTGAGATATGAGCTGGGATGTTACAGAGGGGATGCAAGGAGGAGCAGGTCAGGAACATGGAAGGGATACCTCCTTCCCCCTCCTCCCCACCCACTGCAATTCAAATCCTCCCTCTCTGGATCTTGGATTCTATGCCCCGGATCCTAGAATCTCCCTTCCTTCCTTCCTACCTCTCCCTTCTCCCCAGGTCCTAGAACCCATTCTCAGAATCATTCTTAATACTTCCCCCCCCCCTTCCTCCATCCAAGATCCTCACTCTCTTTCCTTTCACCCATCCTAGATTCCTAATCTTCCCATCGTCTATCCTCCCCATTCCTAATCCTCTTTCCTTCTCACACTCCTCACCCCATCATTGATCCTCTTCCCTCCACATCCCAGAGCTCTCCTCACTGTACTGAAACTTGAGATTACTTTTTTTCACCCAATTAAAATAGAATAAATTATATTCATTATAGTGTAAAATCACTTTATTTTTATAATGTAATATAAAAGCTGGAAATGTTTGCTTCAGAATTTTTAAATCTTTGTCACAGGATCTACCCCGAGCTTTCACAGGAAATTAGGGGACTATGCCTTAGACCTTCTGTTCCCTATTGTCATACATCGGTGGGGAGAGGAGGGGAGGAGCATAATGGAGGGTGACAGCACCAACAGTGCCTAGGAGTATCAAAATCCTAAATCAGTCACTGACAGGCTAATACAGTACAGTGTGCTCCGGCGGAGCGCACTGTTAACCCGCGTTTGGACGCGTATTTTCGATGCGCTAGCTTTACCCCTTATTCAGTAAGGGGTAATAGCGCGTCGAAAACGCATGTCCAACCCCCCCCCCCGAAACTAATATCGCCCGCAACATGCAAATGCATGTTCATGGCCCTATTAGTTATTCCCGCGCGATACAGAAAGGGGTAGATTTTCAAAGGGGTACGCGCGTAAGATATGCGCGTACCCCCCAGAAAACCTACCCCAAACCCCACCTGCGCGCGCCGAGCCTATTTTGCATAGGCTCGGCGGCACACGCAAGCCCCGGGACGAACGTAAGTCCCGGAGCTTGCAAAAAGAGGTGGTCAGGGGCGTGGCCAGGGGCGCAGTTAGGGATCGGGGGCATGTCCGGGGGCATGTGGGCAGTCCGGGGGCGTGGCCGAGTGCCCCGACACAGCGGCCTGTGTCGGGGCCTGCCACGCCGGCGCGGGTAAGTTACTACTGCCCAGAGGCAGTAGTAACTTCTCCGATAAAGGTAGGGGGGTCTAGATAGGGCCTGGGGGGTAGGTTAGGTAGGGGAAAGGAAGAGAGGGTGTGGGGGGGGGTAGAAAGAAAGTTCCCTCCGAGGCCGCTCCGATTTTGGAGCGGCCTCGGAGGGAATGGGCAGCACGTGCAGGGTGCAGCGCGCGCAAGTTGCACAAATGTGCACCCCCTTGCCCGCACCAACCCTGGATTTTATAAGATACGCGCGGCTACGCGTATATCTTATAAAATCCAGCATACTTTTGTTCGCGCTTGGTGCGCGAACAAAACGCGCGCGCGTATGTTTTTAAAATCTACCTCAAAGTAAAATGTGCAGCCAAGCCGCACATTTTACTTTCAGAAATTAGTGCCTACCCAAAGGTAGGCGTTAATTTCTCTCAGAACCGGGAAAGTGTACAAAAAAGCAGTATAAACTGCTTTTCTGTACACCCTCCGACTTAATATCATGGCGATATTAAGTCGGAGGTCCCAAAAGTTAAAAATAATAAAAAATTAAAAAAAAAAAAAATTAAAATTGGCCAGCGGCTCGCGGGTTGAAAATCGGACGCTCAACTTTGCCGGCGTCCGGTTTCTGAACCCTTGGCTGTCAATGGGTTTGAGAACCAATGCCAGCAAAATTGAGCGTCGGCTAACAGCCGCCGCTCCTGTCCAAAATGAGGCGCTAGGGACGCACTAGTGTCCCTAGCGCCTCTTTTAACCGCGGGCCCTAATTTGAATAATTTTTTTTTCTGAACTGTGCGCACAGGAGAGTGGCCAGTGCGCGTGCCGGGAGAGTGGGCGCTCGCCCACTGTCCCACAAATTTTACTGTATCAGCCTGTGAGTTTGGACTGCACTGAATGTTTGTTAGCTTTTGTGCAGCTAAAATATCCATTATAAAGAGCTGTAACACAGAAACAAAAACAGGTGTTTTTTTGAATCAGTACTTCTAATAAAATTGTGTATCATCCATTAATCATAACCCAGTATAATTTAGCTAACCATCTAAATAGGCCATCCAAATTCATAAACTTCTGAATATCTTTGCATGCATATAAAATATTGGTGTTGGAAAATATTTCTGCTTAGGGAAGAGAAAAATCAGTGCTGCAGTTCATCTTTAGTGTCTTTGTCACACTAGAAATGATCCCCTTTTTTTGGTTTACCATAGAGTAAACAAATGGATAAATGTTATCTTTGGTTATAAAGAAACAGTAAAACATACTGTCTTCCTGTCTAACCCCATAACTTTTTCCATCTGGTTTCTATTTGCTTCTCAGTTCTCATAGGGTTAAGATAAAGTAACATGCAAAACTATATGCCACCTTGTGTCAGCTAAGAAAATATCAAGCATCAGGGTGATGTGTTTATTATTAATACCCTAATGTCAGGTTAAAGGCAAGTGTGGAAATTTGTCAGTACATTTTCTGAACATAGATAGATATTGCTTGCTCGTTATCCTTTGCTGAATGTTCTAAGAGGGGCTGATATATGGGGAAAAACCACATAAAGTGACTTTACTACACAGATGAAATGCGTACAGTATGTGTACTTCACAGCACTTTAAAAAAGTTGCTTGCTTTACTAGCTTTGAAAATATATACAGTATTACTATAGTTCTCATCATTATGTGTGCAGAAATGTGATTAATGTTCTTCTTTTCCCTTTCTGTAGCAATAGTAAATGGAGATTTGCATTCTGGGTAAAGCTTTCTCTAGGGGGAAGCAAGGCTGACAATCCCTAAGCCCCAAACCTTGTTAAATGCAGTCTCAGTCCTGGGGACCTAATGCACTGATTGCTTCCCTGGAAGAAGTCTCATTGCTTTCTCCATTCAGTCCTATTACTGTAGGTCTAATTACATCTATTATGCTGCTCAATTTCACAGAGCACTGAAAAAAAAAAATAACAAAGGAGAAAAAAACAAAATGGAAAAAAAAAAATATGCCTCCAGTCTAGGCTATTGAAGAATGAATTGATGGCCAAACTGGAATAATTTGTGAGATTATATCTAAACCACAGTGTGTGTTACTGTAACAAGACAAAATGGAGATGGTACCAATTTTGTATTATTGGTCAGGCCACAGGGAACCAATTATTCTGTCAAAACCTGAGATATTGAAGCTTAAAAGTCTCACTAGGCTTTATATCAAGCAAACAACTTTGAGGTATCAAAAAAGGGCAAGTGAAGTGTTTCTGACCATGCTATAATGCTTCATTAACATTTCAGGCTGCCTAAGACTCTTCCTTTCCTTCCCTTTTCTGTAAACATCACCTGCTATGTTTTGCTTTTGTGTAGCCCCCATTAAGGCTGTTATGCCCTAATAGAGCTGAAGAAGGGGGAGGGCTTGGGGGAAAAACAAAAGACTCATTATTTTTTAGATGGCTTCACTTTTCCCATTGGGATCCTGCAGATTCTACTTAGCAACAGCTCATTCCATCGCTGATTAAGTGAGAACTACAGAGTGTCTCAAAAGGTCAAACCTATAATCAGCTGCCCTGAGGGTTTGACATGGAAAACTTAATGCGGGTTGGGTTTATTGCAAGTGTATAACAAGTTGCAGGAGGTGATGCAGCATTAAGATAGAGCTAATGCTAGCAGAGATCCCCATGGTAGCCAGCCTTTTAACAAAATTGTTTGCATTCTACGTGAAGCAATTTATGCAAACATAACATTTTTAATGTTTATTCTTTTATAACTGATTAGGAATTAGTGGACTGAATTTTCCTATTGCAGATCTGTCACTGAGTTTTGGCTTAACATTACTCTCATGGCCAGGCTAGCCAATTTGGTTACACCCCTGAGCAAGGGGAAGCAGGAGTCAGGAGCAGGCAGGTCAGGTGTGGATCTTCTGTCTGTCCAGCCACCTTTGCCTTGGGATGGGCCCACAGGTTGTGGTGGCTAGCAGGGTTTCTTGGGCAGGTCTTTTGGAGGTGGTGCACTGGATCAACAACAGGGTACTAATTAGAACAGGGAGTGCACTGCCAAGTAGACACAAGACAGTGCAAAACCAGAACAGGGTGCAGGGCAAGGAACACACAGGAGAGCCAGGCTGCTGGAAGGTCTGGACAAGATACAAGGCAAAGGCAGGGCAGAGGCAAAGCTATGCAATGTAGGAACAAGGTGAAAACATAGGGATGTGAATCGTTTTTTGACAATTTAAAATATCGTCGGATATATTTTAAATCGTCAAAAATCGTTAGGGCCACGATACAAAACCAATTCCCCCGATTTATCGTCAAAAAATCGTAAATCGGGGGAAGGGGGAGGGCAGGAAAACCGGCACACTAAAACACCCTAAAACCCACCCCCGACCCTTTAAATTAAATCCCCCACCCAACCGAACCCCCCCCCCCCCAAATGCCTTAAATTACCTGGGGGTCCAGCGGCGGTCCGGAACGGCCTCCTGCAATTGAATCGTGTTGTCTTCAGCCGGCGCCATTCTGCGCCGCCATTTTGCAAAATGGCGGTGCAAAATGGCGGCGGCCATAGACCAACATGATTCGACTGCAGGAGGTCGTTCCGGACCCCCGCTGGACTTTTGGCAAGTCTTGTGGGGGTCAGGAGGCCCCCCCAAGCTGGCCAAAAGTCCCTGGGGGTCCAGCGGGGGTCCGGGAGCGATCTCCTGCCGCAAATCGTTTTCCATACGGAAAATGGCGCCGGCAGGAGATCGACTGCAGGAGGTCGTTCAGCGGTGGTCCGGAACCCCCGCTGAACGACCTCCTGCAGTCGACCCATACGCGTATGGCCGGCGCCATTTTCCGTACGGAAAATGGCGCCGGCAGGAGATCGACTGCAGGAGGTCGTTCAGCGGGGGTCCGGAACCCCCGCTGAACGACCTCCTGCAGTCATTCAGCGGGGGTTCCGGAACCCCCGGAACCCCCGCTGAACGACCTCCTGCAGTCGATCTCCTGCTGGCGCCATTTTCCGTACGGAAAACGATTCGCGGCAGGAGATCGCTCCCGGACCCCCGCTGGACCCCCAGGGACTTTTGGCCAGCTTGGGGGGGCCTCCTGACCCCCACAAGACTTGCCAAAAGTCCAGCGGGGGTCCGGAATGACCTCCTGCAGTCGAATCGTGTTGGTCTATGGCCGCCGCCATTTTGCGCCGCCATTTTGCAAAATGGCGGCGCAGAATGGCGCCGGCTGAAGACAACACGATTCAATTGCAGGAGGCCATTCCGGACCGCCGCTGGACCCCCAGGTAATTTAAGGCATTTGGGGGGGTTCGGGAGGGTGGGGGATTTAATTTAAAGGGTCGGGGGTGGGTTTTAGGGTGTTTTAGTGTGCTGGTTTTCCTGCCCTCCCCCTTCCCCCGATTTAGCTACGGACCGCTGCTGGACCCCCAGGTAATTTAAGGCATTTGGGGGGGGGGGGTTCGGGAGGGTGGGGGATTTAATTTAAAGGGTCGGGGGTGGGTTTTAGGGGGTTTTAGTGTGCCGGTTCACGATTTTAACGATTTTCACGATACTCTAAACACCCAAACGGCGATGATACGATTCCCTCCCCCTCCCAGCCGAAATCGATCGTTAAGACGATCGAGGACACGATTCACATCTCTAAAACATACAGCCAGGAATGAGGTAAATAGGCACACAGCAAGGGCAAGACAAAACTGGAACAGAAGATATAGGCAAGGCTGGACAAACAGGAACACAGCAAGGCAAGACAGGAACAGGGTAAAACAAATAAGTAGGAACAAGGTAAATAGACATACTGCAAGGCAGAGCAAAATGGGAAACAGAGAAACATTGAAACATAGAAATGATGGCAGAAAAGGACCAAATGATCCATCCAGTCTGCCCAGAAAGCTTATGCCAGTATAAGCTGCATTGTGCAGGTTACCCCCATGCTTATCAGTTTACCAGACCATGACCATACATGTCAGGGCCCTCAGATGATGTTTGAATCTAATTTCCCTTAACCGCTGCCATGAAAGCAGAGAGAAATGTTGGAGTTGCATCAAAAGTATCAGGCTTAGTGATTAAGGGTAGTAAGCAGTAAGCACTGCATCAGCTGGTTACCCCCATGTTTATTTGTTCCCCAAGCCGTGAAAGTCGGAGCCCTTGTTGGTTGCTGTCTGAATCCAATTTCCCTTTACTCACTACCATTGAGAAATGATGGAGTTGCATTAACAGTATCAAGTAGGGATGTGAATCGTTTTTTGACGATTTAAAAAAATCGTCGGATATTTTTTTAAATCGTCAAAAATCGTTAGAGTCGCGATACAATATAAATTCCCCCGATTTATCGTGAAAAATCATAAATCGGGGGAGGGGGGAAGGGCGGGAAGGGCGGGAAAACCGGCACACCAAAACAACCCCTAAACCCACCCCGACCCTTTAAAAAGAATCCTCCACCCTCCCGAACCCCCCCAAAATGTTTTAAATTACCTGGTGGTCCAGCGGGGGGGGGGGGGGGGGGGGGTGTCCCGGCGCGATCTCCCGCTCTCGGGCCATCGGCACCATTTTGGCTGCCACTAATATAAATGGTGCCGATGGCCCGATAAAAAAAAAAACCACCTGACCCTTTAAAGTGACCCCTTTAGCCTCCCCCACCCTCCCGACCCCCCCAAACCTTTTAAAATTACCTGGTGGTCCAGTGGGGGCGCGGGGAGCGATCTCCCGCTCTCGGGCCATCGGCTGCCACTAATAAAAATGGCGCCGATGGCCCTTTGCCCTTACCATTTTTAAAGATGGCGCCAGCTATCCAGTGCTCCTACCATGTGACAGGGGCCGGCCAATGGCACGGATACCCTGTCACATGGTAAGGGCAAAGGGCCATCGGCACCATTTTTATTAACGCAGCCGATGGCCTGAGAGCGGGAGATCGCTCCCCGTGCCGCCACTAGACCACCAGGTAATTTAAAAACCTTTTTTAGGGGTTCGGGAGGGTGGGGGAGGGTTTTTTGATTATCGGATCGGGCGCAGCCGATAATCAAAATTCAAATCGGGCCGGGCGATAATAATTTTAAGATTTGGATCAGAACCAGAACCGATCAGATTTTGGTTCCGATTCACATCTCTAGTATCAAGGCTGAATTGTTAAGGGTAGCAACTGCCATACCAGCAAGTTACCCCCAGTTACCCCCATGCACTCTTTTCTTTATTTCCAACCTCTAGCCTTTAGGGATCCACGGTGTTTATCCCATACCTCTTTGAATTCCTTGACTGTTTTCATCTTCACCACCTCTTCCGAAGTGCATTCCAGGCATTCATCACCTTCTCTGCGAAGAAATATTTCCTGACATTGATTCTGAGTTGTCCTCCCTGGAGTTCCATTTCATGACTCCTAGTTCATTGATTTCTTTCCAACAGAAAAGGTTTCACGATTGTGCATCATTAAACTTTTCAGATATCTGATGGTCTGTATTTTATTTCTCCTGCATCTCCTTTCTTCCAGGGTGTACATATTCATATCCTCCAGCCTCTCCTCATAAGTCTTCCAATGCTGACCCCTCACCATTTTGGTTGTTCTATTTAGACCGCCTCTATCTTAACTTTATCCTTTTTGAGATTCGGGCACCAGTATTGAACTCAGTATTCCAGGTGAGGCCTCACCAAGGACCCGTACAAGGGCATTATCACCTTCCTCTCTTTATGCAGACCAGCATTCTTCTAGCTTTAGCTATTGCCTTGTCACATTGCTTTGCCATCTTCAGATCATCACACTGTCACACCAAGGTCCCTCTCCATGACTCTACCCTTCTTGACATTGAATCCCAGCTGCCAAATCTTTGACCACTCTTCAAGTTTTTTTAAATCACTTTTCATTCGCTCTGCTCTTTCAGATGTGCCCACTTTTTGTATCATCTGCAGATAGACAAACTTTACCTTCTATCCCTTCCACCAGGTTGCTCACAAAGGTGTTGAATAGAATCAGTCCAAAAACCGATCCCTGTGGCACTCCATTTAATATTGTTCTTTTTTCAGAGTAGATTCCATTTACCATTACACACTGTCTCCTGTCAGTCAACCAGTTTGCAATCCACTCTACTACCTTGGCACCCACTCCCAAGCTTCTCATTTTGTTCATGAGTCTCCTATGTGGGACTGTATCAAAAGCTTTACTAAAATCCAATAAATCACATCGAGCACTCTTCCCTGATCCAATTCTCTAGTCACTCAATCAAAAAAATCAATCAGATTTGTCTGACAGGACCTTTCCCTGGTGAATCCATGCTTCCTCAGGTCAAGTAACCCACCAGATTGTAGATAGTTCATTATCCTTTCCTTCAGCAGAGTCTCCATTAATTTTCCCACCACAGAGGTGAGACTTACTGGCCTGTAGTTTCCAGCCTCCTCACTTTTGTGAAGCATAGCTGTCACTGCTCTTCTCCAGTTTTGCGGCACCACTCCCATTTCCAGGGATCTATTGAACAGGTCCCTCAACAGACTCGCCAGCACAGCTCTGAGCTCCCTCAGTATCCTGGGATGTACCAATTCCAGCCCCATGGCCTTGTCCACTTTCAGTTTTCCTAGCTCTTCCTGTACATTCTCTTCTGTAAATGGAGTTTTGTCTACTCCACCACCATCCATAGTCTTGTTAACTAGCAACGGTCTTTCTCCAGGGTCTTCTTTAGTGAACACCAAACTGAAGTATTTGTTTAATTTTTCAGCCATTTCTTCATCTTTCTCCACACATTGATCTTTGTCACCTTTAAATTTCACTATACCACTTCGGACCTTTCTCCTTTCTCTGGTATATCTGAAAAATGTTTTGTCACCTCCCTTTACCTCTTTGGCAATCATTTCTTCCACCTGACATTTTGCTTTCTTGATTTCTTTTTTTGTCTTCCTCAGTTTCACCAGATATTCTTTCCTGTTTTCCTCTTTTTGGGATCCTTTATATTTCTTGAACGCTGTTCTTTTTGCTTTTATTCTATCAGCCACCTCCTTTGAGAACCAGATTGATTTCTTATTTCTCTTATTTTTCTAACCTATAGATTTGTTGCCTTTGTAATTGCTTCTTTTAGTTTGGCCCACTGCAGTTCCACCTCTCTCATTTTGTCCCAGTCTTCTAGTTGTACCTCCAGGTACGTCCCCATTTCAAAATTTAAAACTCGGGTCTTCGTAAGACTTCTGTGCATAACTTCCTCCCTTGCGGGTTCCATTACCTATTGTTTGAACAGAGCTCCTTTCAGGGCTTCATCTATCTCTCTACTTCTGGTAGATTCTGCAGAAGGGATTCTCCAGTCTATGTCCGGCAGATTAAAATCTCCAACAATAAACACTTCTCCCTTCTTTCCCATCTTTTCGATGTCTTCAACCAGATCTCTGTCTATTTCTTCCATTTGAGTCGTAAGCCTGTAAACTACTCCAGTAAAAATGGATGCACCATCATCTTTTTTTAGGATGGCCCATAATGCTTCTTCTCTACCCCACCTTCTTTGCAGTTCAGTTGCTTTGATATTGTTTTTGGCATAAAGAGCTACTCCTCCCCATTTTCTGTCCTCACTGTTCTTCCTTAACAAGTTATAGCCTGGTATGGCCATATCCCAACAGCAACAATGTCCAAGTCCACCTTGACCAATAGGGCCTGCAGGTCTGGGATTATATTGCCCAAACTATGAGCATTTGTAGTCATAGCTTTCCATTTTTTCTCCCTCGATTTGTTGCACTTCCTAGATACCTTTTCTGCTTTTTTGAGCTGATTGATTTTGTCATTTTCTCCTCCCACTTCCTGTATCGTTTGGGGGAGACATGTCAATTTCATTGGCCACTTCCTGCCATCCCCATTCTTTAATTTAAATGTTTGATAATATATGATCTGAATTTCTCACTTAGCATCCTCTTTCCTGCTACAGACAAACGTAGGCCATCCTTCCCATATAGCCTTTTACTGCTCCATACATGACCCCAGCCTCCAATGTATCCAAAACCACTTTCTGTACACCAGGTTTTGAGCCAGAAATTAAAATTATCTCTATAGCATAACTTCTCATTTTCCTTTCCACAAACAGGTCATACTTCCAAAAAGGCAATAGTCTTTGCAGTGTGTCTTATCATCTTTCCTAGATTTTGGAAATCCTTTTGTACTTCATGGATACCATTGGACATTGGTTCCCCGATGGATGATAACACTGATATCAAAGTTCCTACTTTCTTCTTCAGTGACTTGGACTATCTGGTTTGCATTTCTACTAGCTGAGGATCCATTGAACTGTTGTGTCACCATTAAAATGTGCTCCCAAACTGGTTCCTTTATTAATTGAGTCTCCCAGTAGAAGCAGATTTCTTTCATGACATTTGATTATGTTGAAGGGCTTCTGGATGCATTGGGTGACTTCTCTTTTAGGAATCACTTTAAAATCTATTGCTGAGGTCCCTTCATTCTCCAATGCAGAAAAAGCATTATGAGGTAGGGATGTAAATCATTTTAGGACGATTAAAATTATCGTCCGATAATTTTAATATCGTCTTAAACCGTTATGGAACACAATACAATAGAGATTCTAACGATTTATCGTTATAAATCGTTAGAATCGTGAGCCGGCACACTAAAACCCCCTAAAACCCACCCCCGACCCTTTAAATTAAATCCCCCACCCTCCCGAACCCCCCCCAAATGACTTAAATAAC
Source organism: Rhinatrema bivittatum (assembly GCF_901001135.1). Classification (NCBI taxonomy): domain Eukaryota; kingdom Metazoa; phylum Chordata; class Amphibia; order Gymnophiona; family Rhinatrematidae; genus Rhinatrema; species Rhinatrema bivittatum. The sequence goes on from NC_042615.1 coordinate 555,073,774, forward strand.
CTGCGGGTCCAGCGGCGGTCCGGAACGGCAGCGGTCCGGAACGGGCTCCTGCTCCTCAATCTTGTTGTCTTCAGCCGGCGCCATTTTTCAAAATGGCGCCGAAAAATGGCGGTGGCCATAGACAAACACGATTGGACGGCAGGAGGTCCTTCCGGACCCCCGCTGGACTTTTGGCAAGTCTCGTGGGGGTCAGGAGGCCCCCCACAAGCTGGCCAAAAGTTCCTGGAGGTCCAGCGGGGGTCAGGGAGCGATTTCCCGCCGCGAATCGTTTTCGTACGGAAAATGGCGCCGGCAGGAGATCGACTGCAGGAGTTTGTTCAGTGAGGCGCCGGAACCCTCGCTGAACGACCTCCTGCAGTCGATCTCCTGCCGGCGCCATTTTCCGTACGAAAACGATTCGCGGCGGGAAATCGCTCCCTGACCCCCGCTGGACCTCCAGGAACTTTTGGCCAGCTTGTTGGGGGGCCTCCTGACCCCCACGAGACTTGCCAAAAGTCCAGCGGGGGTCCGGAAGGACCTCCTGCCGTCCAATCGTGTTCGTCTATGGCCGCCGCCATTTTTCGGCGCCATTTTGGAAAATGGCGCCGGCTGAAGACAACAAGATTGAGGAGCAGGAGCCCGTTCCGGACCGCTGCCATTCCGGACCGCCGCTGGACCCGCAGGTTATTTAAGTCATTTGGGGGGGGTTCGGGAGGGTGGGGGATTTAATTTAAAGGGTCGGGGGTGGGTTTTAGGGGGTTTTAATGTGCCGGTTTTGCGATTTTTCGATTTTTCGATTTTTCACGATTTTTCACAATTTTTCACGATATTTTACCCCCCCAAACGGCAACAATACGATTCCCTCCCCCTCCCAGCCGAAATCGATCGTTAAGACGATCGAGGACACGATTCACATCCCTATTATGAGGGGTAACAGTGGGGAGAGTGAGTGTCTCTTAATTACAGGTCTTATTCTGCTGGAGCTCACTGTTATCCAATTGTTCCTGGGTTTTAGAATCCTGGATGTCTGACATCTCTGTGGGAGAGGGAGTTGATGCACAGGATGCTGTAAAGTTGGAGAAGGTGGATGTCTGTTTGTCACATGTCTTGTTCTACCAGAGTCCACTGTAAACCATTTTTTCCTGGGTTTCTGAAACCTCCATGGGAGATGGGCAAGAGATACTGGATGGTTCAAGGAAGAGAACCAAGGTGCAGACAGACAAGGACTGAGAGCAGGAATACCTAGAGGGGATAAGCCAGGGAGAGGCCTAAACATGGCAAGGCAAGGCAGGGAATACAAAAGAAGCTAGGCCTCTGGCAGTCTTAGACACACTGGCAAGAAGGGTGACCAGGAGGTCCTCAGGGTACAGGACACGAGCACAGCAAGGAACACACTAATAAGGGAGGTTGTTGGAAGTCCTGGACAGGACAGGACAAGACATGGTATACACGAAGATAAGATAGGCCCAACAAATGTTTTATGTCTTCTACAAGTAAAGCAGAACACTGCCATGAGAGTTCTGACAGGAACATGCCCCAGAAATTACATCACTCCTGTTTAGTTTGAACTCCATTGGCTTCCAATTGCACAAAGAATACAAGAGAGGTATAGCAATGTTTCTTTTTCGTTGTTTTGGAATGTTTATGTTTTGTATTGCATAAGGTTTCTTTATGCTTTAATGTGTATCTTGACTGTATTGCACTGAGATTGGTAGATCATCAGAATAGAAATTGTGGAAATAAATAAATAAATAATAAAAGTTCTTTACCTTAATTCACAACTTAATCTACAAGGATTCATCAATATGGCTTAATGCCACCCTCCAGCTGTACAAACTAACCAGACAATTAAGATCATCAACTCAAAATCTCTTAGAAGTGTTGCGGTCCCGGTCGCTAGGCTAGCGACCGGGTCCTTACCTCTCCGCCGCCTCCCCCGGGCTCACCGCGATCCGCCGCTTCTGGGGCCTGTAGGGCCGCATGGCAGCGTCTCTCTCCATGTGGAGACGCTGCCGAAGGCCAACTCTGACTCCTCCCACTGCCAGGGAACGCGCACGCGCGAGCAGGGGGCTCTTAAAGGTCTAGCACCCGGAAGTGCTGAACCGCCCCGTTCCTGACGTCAGACGCCGCCTGGCTATTTAAACCAGCGTCTGACTTCCTTGCTTTGCCTTTGCAACGTGGTCGCTCCTTGAGTGGTTAGTTGCCTTGTTTCCAGCTCTGGTTCCTGCTTGTTCCAGCCGTGCCTTGCTTCCAGCTCCGGTTCCTGCTTGATCCAGCCGTGCCTTGCTTCCAGCTCCGGTTCCTGCTTGATCCAGCCGTGCCTTGCTTCCAGCTCCGGTTCCTGCTTGGTCCAGCCGTGCCTTGCTTCCAGCTCCGGTTCTTGCTTGGTCCAGCCGTGCCTTGCTTCCAGTTCAGGTTCTGCTTGGTCCTGCCGTGCCTTGGTTCCAGCTCTGGTTCCTGCTTGTTTTGTACGTATCCTGACTCCAGCTCCGGCCTCACAATTCTCCTTGTCTTCAGCCTGCCACGACCCTCGGACTTCCTCACGATTCTCCTTGTCTTCAGCCAGCCACAACCCTCGGACTTCCCCACGATTCTCTTTGTCTTCAGCCTGCCACGACCCTCGGACTTCCTCACGATTCTCCTTGTCTTCAGCCAGCCACGATCCTTGGACTTCTTCACCATTCTCCTTGTCTTCAGCCAGCCACAGACCTCGGACTTATTCACGATTCTCCTAAGTCCCAGCGACTCGGACCCCTACGGGCTCCTCCTGGGGGGGTCTCGGGTTTCCAGGGTGAAGACGTCACCAGTCCGCTCCAGCTGAGCTCCGCCTCCCGGCTGATTAACATCTGTGGACATTGTCCATCTCAGCCGGCCCAAGGGTCAACTATTGACTTTCTTCACAACATAACAAGAAGTTCCAGTATTGAATATTGCCAGACTAGATACCATCTGTAAGAGAGCATTCTCAGTTGCAGGACCACTTTTATGCAATTCTATTCCTGACTCCTTCCGGAATATCTCTTGCATTAAAATGTTTAAGAAGGTTTTAAAAATGTTCCTATTTTCAAATGCTTACAAAGTAACATGATGATCCTTCCAGCATACTGATGACCATTTTCTATGTATTATTTAAATCTTTTTCTGTTTATTTAAATTGTTTTGGATATTTAAGTATGAATGTTTTAATTTTGTAAGTGGCCTCGTGCAAAATGAAGAATGCAGGTCAAAAAATAAATAAATAAATAAATAAATAAATAAGACAAGGAGCACAGACAAGACATAAGACAGTTGCAGGGCAGGCAGGCAAGCTAGAAGCCTAACAGATCAGGAACAAACACAGAAAAAGGACAAGGCTATACAGGCAAGGAACAAGTTAAATACAAGACAAGACTAAATAGGCAACAGACAAGGTGGGCCACTGGGAGGCCCAGACTGACTGAGGTGTCCATCCCTCGGTTGGCTCAACTATATTGACTAATAAAAATACATTATACATTTTACTTAGTCTAAGTGTTCTTGAGTCCCTGGCCATAAGCATAGAGTAAGCTTTACAAAAGACATGCCTGTGACATCACTGACAACCGCAGCCCAAAGAAGCCTTCACTGCTGACCTAGGTCCACACGTGTGCACTGCTGCACCTTGAAGACCCTATGGTGGGAAACCAGCAGCAGCACTCCCTGATGACATCAGGCCTGCTGGGCCATTTAAACCCCAGCCGGACAGCAAGTCTTCACTTCAGCAACAGGTGTTCCTGCAACAAGCTGGTGTCATTGCTACTCGGATCCTGCCTTGCTCCAGTTTCTGTCCTGATCTGGCCTTGCTCCAGTTCCTCTCCCACTCCTGCCTTGCTTCACTCCTGCCTTTCCTCCTTGACCCTGTCTTGCCTCCTTGTTTCTGCCCTGACTTCCAGGTCCCATCAGGCTCTCCTTCCTTGCCTTCTGTCTCCTTGTTCTCCACTGACTGATCTCTTGTTTCCTATCCGTTGACTGAATACTGATACTGCTGGTATCTGCCTGTCTTGACCCTTTTGCTGGATACTGAGACTGCCTCATCTCTGCCTGCCTCAACCCTGTGCCTGGATGTTGTTTCTGCCTGATCACTGCCTGCCTTAATCCATAGTCTGTTCTCCTGTTGCAGACAATCTTCTAAGTCCAACCAGCTTCAGAACCCAAGGGCTCAACCTCTGGGGGAAAGGGCTGGTTTAGGTGAAGGTCTCTCTGCCCAAGCCTGTAGTATATCTGCCTGCTGTTGGCAAGGACCAGTCCATCCCCACATGCTGGTAGAACCAATCAAGCCATAGCCCAAGGATTCAGATCCAGAGAAGAAGGCCTAAACAGGCCACACTGTAAACAAGGCAAGAAGGCCATTAATATCACAAAGAAACAAGGCAAGGCAAGAAGGATAATAAGGCCATGCAGAAACAAGGCAAGGCAAAGCAGGGATGGTCAATGCAAGGAGCCAAGGAGACTTGGTGATGAAGCCCTGAGTGCAGGGTGAGGCAGGGTTAAATAAGACACAGCTTGCTGTGTCATGCAGCCTTCAAGGTGGCAGCTAGAGCAGCTCTGAGCATGGCCCAGTGAACGCCCCTGCTGGCAAGGGGGCTGCTTAGCAGCCAGATTCATAACAATTACAGATAGGCACCCATTTTTAGAGATGTGCATCGTTTTTCGCCCGAATTAGGAAATTGCACGAAATTTCCTAATTCGTTGCGGTTTCGGAGGTCCCGAAACCCGAAATGAAATTTCCCCGAATTTCGGGGAAATTTCGTTTTTCGGGTTTGCCTGCGGAGAGGGGCACAATTTTTTTTTTAATTAAAAAAACCACCCCAAACCACCCCAAACATTTAAATTAACTATTATACACCACCCCCCCCCATCCCGATCCCTCCCCAAGACTTACGAAGATCCCTGGTGGTCCAGCGGGGTCCCGGGTTCCATTTGCCCTCCGTGCCCGGTACTGCAAGCCGTGCGCCTCAAAATGGTGCCGAATAGCCTGAACTACCATGTCACAGGGGCTTTCGGCGCCATTGGTCAGCCCCTGTAACATGGCCATCGGCGCCATCTTGTGCTCCTATCATGTGACAGGAGCTGACCAATGGTGCCGAAAGCCTCTGTGACATAGTATGGGCAAAGGCTATCGGCGCCATTTTGGTTACTGGCAGCCGACAACGAAATCGCTCCCGGACCCCTGCTGGACCCCCAGGGATTATTGGCAAGCCTTGGGGGGGTCAGGAGGGGGCTCAAAATGGTGCCGAATAGCCTGAACTACCATGTCACAGAGGCTTTCGGCGCCATTGGTCAGCTCCTGTCACATGATAGGAGCACAAGATGGCGCCGATGGCCATGTGACAGGGGCTGACCAATAGCGCCGAAAGCCCCTGTGACATGGTAGTTCAGGCTATTCGGCACCATTTTGAGGCGCACGCCTTGCAGTACCGGGCACGGAGGGCAAATGGAACCCGGGACCCCGCTGGACCACCAGGGATCTTCGTAAGTCTTGGGGAGGGATCGGGATGGGGGGGGGGGGGGTTGTATATATATGCGAAAATGCTTCTAAATGTTTTTAAATGCTTGGGGTGGGTTTTTTTAAGCTTCGTTTACCGATTCGTTTTTCGGCCCGGTTTCGGGTTTCCTCGTTTCGTTTTTCGAAAAAACGAAATGAGAAAACCCGAATTGTACCACGAAGTATCCGAACCGAAAAACGACCCGGTAGAAAAAAACGAAGCACATCTCTACCCATTTTTACTCTAGGAAAAAAAAAAAGAAGTATAACCTTTTATTATTGCAAATTTTTTTGCTAAAACAATGTTGCCTTTCTTTTTATTTTTTCTGACACACTCATAGAACATTATATTTGGCCATCAGAAACTTTGTTATTTTATGAGAAACTCATAAGAGTTTTTTGATGTGCTATATTTTCTATAGAAGGTATAAATAGAGGTAAGATTCTGCCTCAGCATTGCTTGCCACAGCCTCTGGATTGCCGCCGGCCCTGACCCAAGTCTACCATTGGACGCCTCTTCAGCCTATCCCCTTGATGTGGATTTATTAGGCTTCAGCCTACCTGTGCTCGAGCGCCCTCAGTCTGCCTTTGTTCATTGGTGCCCGAGTTTCCAGAACCTCACCCAGTCCAAGGTAGGACAATACCAATCCTTGCCTGCTGTTTCTGGGCTGAACTAACTTCTCTTGCTACACTTTCTTGAGGCCCACCTAAGTCCTGCCAGCCCCGGAACCCAAAGGCTCAACCTGCAGGGAACGAGGGCTGGTATAGGTGAAGCTCCACCAGTCTCTGCCTATCAGCCCACGCCACCTGCCGACGGTGGGGACCTACGGGTTGCTTCAACCCCACCTAGGCCCAAGGGTCCACTTCTGATGCAACATATTGCAAAGGCCATGGACTCGGTGAAACCGTGTGTCCTCCAGGCCATCCCAGACCTGGCATCCAAGGTACAAGAACAGCAGCAGTTTCTTGAGGCATTGGCCTCCTCTATGGATTGTCTTCATGCCCGGCTTGATGCCCTCACTAATAATCCAGCTGCTACTCTGGTTCCTCCTCATTCACAGCCATCTTAATCGATGTCTCGAGCCTTGTTGGCCCTACCAGTGCCCCCGCGCTTCAACGTTGACTCCAGACTCTGCAGAGGGTTCATTAACCAATAGGGATGTGACTCGTTTTTTGACGATTTAAAATATTGTCCGATATATTTTAAATCGTCAAAAATCATTAGAGGCGATATATAATAGGAATTCCCCCGATTTATCATCAAAAATCATAAATCGGGGGAAGGGGGAGGGGAAGGGGGAGGGCGGGAAAACCGGCACACTAAAACATCCCTAAAACCCAACCCGACCCTTTAAAATAAATCCCCCACCCTCCCGAACCCCCCAAAATGTCTTAAATTACCTGGGGTCCAGTGGGGGGGTCCCGTTGTGATCTTCCACTCTCGGGCCACTGGTGCGTTGATAGAAATGGCGCCGGCGCTACCTTTGCCCTGTCATATGACAGGATACAATACTTCTGGCAATTAATCTAATATATCACATTACAGTAATATTCAACAACACATAGTGACATATAAATATATTTCTCAATCTTTATTGATAACAAAAGATATTAAAAACCTCCAAACAATTTTGTTCTAAATATACCCCGGATCACCACATTTAAAAATACCCCAATACCATATTCTTTCACATACCATCCATTCAACGCATTCACACAACAATCTACACAAAAAGTTTTTTACAAACAATTCCTCAAAATTCACATTAGATACACAACAGCTAGTTCATATATCTTTTATAAGCAGAAAGAGTCCAATTTCACCAAATTTTCTTCTTCGTTCCCAAAAACGTCAAACACTTCAATATATCTTTATCCTCTCTCTTTATCCTCTCGACATGTTTCGCCTCTTGTCAGGCTTCTTCAGGAGAGCTTGAATAAAGTCTCCTGCTGCTTATATTCTGATCTTCAATCGATAGCCAAAGGAATTATTTTTTTGAACGTCCTAGCTAATCTCTCCTGGACGTGCAGCAGATATCCCCGACTCTTTTTTCACCAATTAAATGTATCTTACTTCACCTTTTCTTCATTTCAGCAAGAAACGCCATGACCAAACCTTCAGAAAACGTCCAAACCGAGTGAGTCAGCCATTTTTACGGCAACACGATTCGAGTGCAATATGGCCATATGGCCATGTTGCCGTAATGAAAAATGGCGCCGGCCATATGGCCGGCGCCATTTTTCATTACGGCAACACGATTCGAGTGCAGGAGGTCATTCCCGGACCCCCGCTGGACTTTTGGCAAGTCTTGCGGGGGTCAGGAGGCCCCCCCCAAGCTGGCCAAAAGTCCCTGGGGGTCCAGCGGGGGTCCGGGAGCGATCTCCTATGCTCGTGACGTCGGGGGACAGGAACCAAAATGGCGCCGGTGCTACCTTTGCCCTGTCATATGACAGGGCAAAGGTAGCGCCGGCGCCATTTCTATCAACGCACCCGTGGCCCGAGAGTGGAAGATCACCACGGGACCCCCCACTGGACCCCAGGTAATTTAAGACATTTTGGGGGGGTTCGGGAGGGTGGAGGATTTATTTTAAAGGGTCGGGGTGGGTTTTAAGGATGTTTTAGTGTGCCGGTTTTTCCCGCCCTCCCACTGGACCCCAGGTAATTTAAGACATTTTGGGGGAGTTCGTGAGGGTGGGGGATTTATTTTAAAGGGTCGGGGTGGCTTTTAGGGATGTTTTAGTGTGCCGGTTTTCCTGCCCTCCACCGATTTACGATTTACACGATATTTAAAAAAACAAAACTGCGACGATCCGATTCCCTCCCCCCCCCAGCCAAAATCGATCGTTAAGATGATCGATCACACGATTCACATCTCTATTAACCAATGCTACATGCAATTCGCTCTGCAACCCTCCGTCTTCCAGGACGAATGGACCAAGGTCACCTTCATCCTATCTCACCTCGAAGGGAAGGTGCTGGCTTGGGCTTCCCCCCTGTGGGAACACTTGGATTCCTTGTTAAAAGAACTGTCTCAGTTTGTGACAGTGTTTTGATGGACCTTCGATGATCCTGGGCAGCATGCTGTGGCAAGCACCAGCCTACTAAATCTCCGTCAAGGTTAAAGAAGTCTTTTCGTCTATACCATCTAGTTTCGGATTTTGGCTACTGAGCTCGCCTGGCAGGAAGACTGCCTACAAGCTATCTACCTGGATGGACTTTCCTCACAGCTGAAGGATGAGCTGGCTGCAAGGGAGCTCCCTTTCTCTCTTGAGGACCTTATAGATTGGCAGGATGAATCAACCACCGTCTCCTTGAGCATCACCGGGAGAGTTGGATGCCCAAGAAACCTTCTCGGGTTCGGTCCCATTCGCCACTGACCACCAACCCTGCCCCAAGCAGGGATACTATGGTGGCTAAGATGGAAGAGCCCATGCAGTTGGGTCATGGGCAGCTGACACTGGAACAGCACCTCTGGTGGAGACAAACCTGTCTGTGTCTGTATTGGGGAGTACCTGGCCACCTTCTACAGACTTGTCCTATCCGTCCGGGAAACTTCCTGGCCCGAGTTCAGTAGGGGTCCTGAACTTGGGCACAACCTCACCAGCCCCCCAGTTATCCATACCAATTACCTTGATCTGGGATTCCAGGTCCTTCAAAGTTCTTGGCCTGGTAGATTCCAGAGCAGGAGGTAATATCATTCTCAAGGACCTTGTCCAGCTCCTGGGTATAAAGACCCATTTGCTTGAAACCTCCTTATGAATTGCATCTATTTATGGAGAGTCATTACATGGTTGAATCTCCCTTACCACTGAACCTGTCCAGCTGTGCACTGGCACCCTACACACTGAGGAACTTGAATTGTTAGTGTTGGAGAATTCCATCCATCTGGTAGTTCTTGGACTCCCCTGGCTACAGAAGCATTCTCCCCAATTTAATTGGGGTTCATTGCAACTGGTGAGTGTGGTCCCGCCTGCCACCAGTCTTGTCTCCAGAAGGTAGTACCTCCAACCGTGGTTCCTTTGGCAATTACTTCTTCAGGCATACCTGCCCCTTACACAGACTTCGAGGACGTGTTCTCCAAGCAGAAAGCAGACCTTCTTCCACCTCTTCGGAGGTTTGATTCTCCTATTGATCTCCTTCCTGGGACCACACCTCCTTGAGGACGTACTTACCCTCCTTCTCTGCCTGAGACGACGACCATGACAGAATACATCCAAGAAAACCTTGCGAAGGGATTCATCTGCCCCTCTATTTCTCCTGCTGGGGCAGGATTCTTTTTTGTAACCAAAAAAGATGGGTCACTTAGGCCATGTATTGACTATCGTGGCCTAAATGCCATCACCTGTAAGGACAAATATCCCCTGCCACTAATCTCCAAACTATTCGATCATCTTTAGGGAGCATCTATATTTACAAAGCTGGATCTATGCGGAGCATATAACCTGGTTCGAAGCCGACCTGACGACATTTGGAAGACTGCCTTTAACACCCGGGATGGGCACTATGAATACTTGGTGATGCTCTTTGGCCTCTGTTATGCGCCCGCCGTGTTGCAACGAATGATGAACGACATTTTTAGAGATTTGCTTCATACCAAAGTCATGGCTTACCTGGGCGATATCCTTATCTTTTCTAAAGACCTGGACACCCACCGCACGGATTTTCGAACTGTCCTTCAATGCCTTCGTGAGAAACATCTGATTGCAAAATTGGACAAATGATTGAGAAATCCAGCTTGCCTTTCCTCGGTTATATTATTTCCCATCAAGGGTTTTCCATGGACCAGCCAAGTTAAAAGGAATCCAGGATTGGCCACAGCCTCTGGGTCTTAAGGCTCTCCAGCACTTTCTGGGATTCCTCAACTATTATCATCACTTCATTCCACATTACTCTACTCTGGCTGCTCCTTTGACGGCCTTAACTCACAAAGGTTGAGATACGTGAAATTGGACTCCGGAGGCTGTCGCAGACTTTCATCACCTCAAAGAAGCCTTCCAGAAGGAGTCTTGTTTACATCACCCCAACTCGAATCATCCATTCCTAATGGAAGTAGACACCTCCAACATTGAGGCTGGGGTGGTCCTGAGTCAACGCACCGCTTCCGGTACTATAGTCCCATGTTCTTTCTACTCCCATAGCATAGGGAATCTTGAGTTACTTGCCATAAAATTGGCTCTGGAAGAATGGCGCCCATGACTAGAGGGCGCACAACACAAATTTACTGTGTTCACAGATCATAAGAATCTGGAACATCTGAGTCAAGCCCAACGTCTCAATGCCTGTCAAGCTCGATGTGCCCTGTTCTTTTCCAGGTTTGTTTTTGAGCTTCGTTACCGCCCAGCCGATAAAAATCTCCAGGCAGATGCCCTATCACGATCCTTTGAGCATGAATACACTCCGGAAGAACCTAGCCACATCATAGACCCAGCCTGTATTTGTTTATTTGCCACTCACTCAGTCCCTGCTGGGAAGATGGTCGTGCCCCAACGTCTCCGAGAATGAGTTCTCCGCTGGTCACATGATTCCAAATTTGCTGGTCATCCAGGACGAGCACAGACCTTGGCACTGCACCAGTGGTTCTTCTGGTAGCCTACTATGGTCTCTGATGCTAAAGCATACGTCAAATCCTGTAATATCTGCGCACAGCAAAAACCCCCAGTCGGTCGACATTGGGGTCTCCTAAAACCACTTCCAGCTCCCAAGGAACCATGGACCCACCTGTCTATGGATTTCATCGTGGATTTGCCTCCATCCAAGCGTTGTACTGTAATATGGGTAATAGGGATGTGCAGAGCAAAATTTTATGTTCATATTTTTTATGTCCGAAAGGGGGTCCCACTTGCGGCCAATATGGACATAAAAAAAATCCAATGAGTTGGGTATATGTACATATGTGCAAAAAAAAAAATTAAACCCCCTCACCCTCCTTAATCCCCCCCCCAGACTTACCACAACTCCCTGGTGATCGAGCGAGGAGTGAGGACGTCATTTCTGCAATCCTTGGCGAGAAGCATGTGACGTCGGTGGCACGTCGAGTGACGCGGCGTCACGTGATTCCCGGCTCGTTCGCGCCGGACGGCTCGTTCGGCCCAAAAAGAACTTTTGGCCAGCTTGGGGGGGTCAGGAGGCCCAGCTTTGGGCCTCCTGACCCCCCCAAGCTGGCCAAAAGTTCTTTTTGGGCCGAACGAGCCGTCCGGCGCGAACTTGCCGGGAATCACGTGACGTCGCGTCTGAGTGACGCGGCGCCACGTGATTCCCGGCTCGTTCGCGCCGGATGGCTCGTTCGGCCCAAAAAGAACTTTTGGCCAGCTTGGGGGGGCCTCCTGACCCCTGAGCAGAAAAAACCCTGGTGTTGACTCAAAAGCTCACATCTTACATTTTGGATCCTACCTCCACCATTCTCACACTTTACACACCTATCTGAGAATCCAGGATTCCCTGTGGGAGGAAACTCAGCTCCAAGGCCCTTTCATGTTGTCTATGCCCCACTCCCTCTCAGTGTACACCTTGTAAACAGCACTGACAATCCCTTCTCTTAGCAGCAAAAACCACGCTGGAAACAGTGTGGGTTCCAACTCAATTTTACTGATAGATTTTAAAAAGTGAATGGACGGTCCTTAACAACTCAAACTAAAATTTGTCCAACTGATCTTTACAAAATGAAATGTAATACATTTGTGACTTACATTTTCCAGCAACCAACTCTCCAATTACTTCAGCCAACTCCTTGGGCAGTTTGGCTCCTTAGTTCTCTTACCTTAGTAATTTAGTCCTTGACCTCCCATAGAAATGGGGGGAAATGTGTCTCAATTAACTACTAACAGCACAAGTCCCAATTTTCATACTTTCCCTTTAGTTTTCAACATTCTCCACTCCTAATTGTGTGACATCTGATGGGCAACTTATCACATCTCTCTTCTCTGATGATTCTCCCTGAGTCCATACCCCAACTTCTTCTCCTTGGAAATGGATAGGAATTCATTCTTCCTTTATGAAACCTCTTCTTCTCCCAGTCCTTTCAAAAGGAAAGTCATATCTTCTCAAAGCAGCATCACCTGAGCCCCTGGGCCCTAGGGTACTTAGTTATACCGAAAGACAAAATATTACTCAAAAAAGCAACCAAGCAAGAGGCAGGAGGAAAAGAAAGAGAACTTGTTCCTCTGGTAGCTAAAACAGCTACCAAAACATAGGCAAGTACTACAGGGATAGACACTCTGGGCTTGATTTTCAGAAGCATTCACGTGTTTAAAACTGGGTTATAAATGTGTACATGCAGTTTATCCATGTAAGTGGGCTTCTGAAAATTGCTACAATATATGCCCTTGAATTTTCAATAGATTTTACCTGCGTTAAGTGCACTTTGAAAATTTATGTAATAGTATGTTATATTACATGGGTAAATCTTTTGAAAATTCACCTGTGTCTCCTTTATTACCCCAAGTCTCTATTCATTGAGAATCCAGATGCCTAATTCAGAAAAATTATAAACTTGGTACAGCCCTTAGTAAGGTTTACTTAGAAAATCCAACATAAAATCCATGGTCTAAGATAGTGACAGGGTTTTATAAAGGCTCTGAGTACAGCATCTAGTTCTCATACATGGGGGATCAGCACCCAACTTCTCTGTACTTTCCCATGAAATTGTTTGATTTCATCTGGTAAGGAATCCAAAGGTTCCTTTTATATATATATATATATATATATATATATATATATATATATATATATATGTATTTTTTTTTCATTTGTTTCATTTTGTCTAGTTAAACCAAAACCCAACAAAAACCAAAACCCAACAAAAAATAGAAAAAAAAACAGTAAACAAAACAAGACAACAAGAAAAATTGTTGGGTCACCCCTGCATACCTTCCCAGACCCCCCATCCTGGACTCCTTGCATTATTTATCCTATCCACAAATCTAATGGGCAGGATTAATCCCCAATTGTTCCTGCCCCCCAGGTCTCTGTTTCAAAGTGATGCTGGAGGGCTTTGAATCCACTGCCATTTTTTGTATGTTGGTACCTCTTAATGGAGGTACAGATATACTTTCTGTAAATTGGTCCCCTTTTAAGCCTTAGAAAAGTGCCCATCATCCTTTACAAGCAAGCAGAATGTGGTTTCATCTAGTCTAATTGCTCTCACTTGTATCTGGGGTCTCAACAGACTCTGCTCCTTGCAATGTCCGGTTAATGCTATGTGTGGTAAGAAAGTAAGAGTGCCACTCCCCATTAGGAGGGGACAAATATTGGTATAAAAACCTTTGCTCACTCTTGGAAGCAGCTCTCAGTAGCCCACTTGGGTGGGCTACTGAGAGCTGAGCAGGAATGAGGATACCAAGTCCTGGAGTCCTGAGACTTTTAGGGCCCTCTCCACTGAGGGGCTCCATAGGGCCTGTCTTCCACTGAGAAGGACCCATAGAATACTAGGTGTGGCAGAAGAAGTCCAGGGCGGAAGTTCCTAGGAGTTCTAGAAGAGAGAGAGAGAGAGAGAAAGAGAGAAAGAAGAAGATCTTGGTTCAGGCCAATGTACTGGGTGGTGCCAGGTCAAAGGGCATCTTGCCTCGGAAGTTCACTGGAATCAAGGAGTGATTCAAATGCCATTTGAGAGACAAAGAGAAAAGGACTACAGAGGGGAAAATGTACAGCTACCAAACAGGTACTGGGAGGGCCTAAAGAGGAGAAAAAGTACCTTTCTTGAAGAGCTGACCTGTTTTAAGGAAAGGAGGGAAAAGGCTGTGATTTCATTTTTGTGCTGTGGATTTTTGAATAGTATTGGTGCACTTGTATTGGTGAACTTGTTTAGCCACCGTTGTCCTTTCAACAACAAGATGCGTAGGAAGAAAGATTTTTTTTTTCTGGACTAATGTGAAGAAGAGCTCCCCCCACCCCCACCCCCCAATCCTAAGTGCCGTACAAACTGTGTTTCACCCCCTCATAGGGATGTGAATCGTTTTTTGATGATTTAAAATATCGTCCGATATATTTTAAATCGTCAAAAAATCGTTAGGGCCACGATACAATACCAATTCCCCCGATTTATCGTTAAAAAATCGTAAATCGGGGGAAGGGGGAGGGCAGGAAAACCGGCACACTAAAACCCCCTAAAACCCACCCCCGACCCTTTAAATTAAATCCCCCACCCTCCCGAACCCCCCCCCCAATGCTTTAAATTACCTGGGGATCCGGCGGTGGTCCAGAACGGCGGCGGTCCGGAACGGCCCCCTCAATAGAATCGTGTTGTCTTCAGCCGGCGCCATTTTTCAAAATGGCCGCCGCAATATGGCGGCGGCCATAGACAAAAACGATTCGACGCAGGAGGTCGTTCTGGACCCCCGCTGGACTTTTGGCAAGTCTTGTGGGGGTCAGGAGGCCCCCCCAAGCTGGCCAAAATTTTCCTGGGAGTCCAGCGGGGTTCCGGGAGCGATTTCTTGCCGCGAATCGTTTTCGTACGGAAAATGGCGCCGGCAGGAGATCGACTGCAGGAGGTCGTTCAGCGGCGGTCCGGAACCCCCGCTGAACGACCTCCTGCAGTCGATCTCCTGCCGGCGCCATTTTTCGTACGAAAACGATTCACGGCAAGAAATCGCTCCCGGAACCCTGCTGGACTCCCAGGAAAATTTTGGCCAGCTTGGGGGGGCCTCCTGACCCCCACAAGACTTGCCAAAAGTCCAGCGGGGGTCCGGAACGACCTCCTGCGTCGAATCGTTTTTGTCTATGGCTGCCGCCATTTTGCGGCGGCCATTTTGAAAAATGGCGCCGGCTGAAGACAACACGATTCTATTGAGGGGGCCGTTCCGGACCGCCGCCGTTCTAGACCACCGCCGGATCCCCAGGTAATTTAAAGCATTTGGGGGGGGTTCGGGAGGGTGGGGGATTTAATTTAAAGGGTCGGGGTGGGTTTTAGGGGGGTTTAGTGTGCCGGCTCACGATTTTAACGATTTTTCACGATAGTTTACACACCCAAACGGCAACAATACGATTCCCTCCCCCTCCCAGCCGAAATCGATCGTTAAGACGATCGAGGACACGATTCACATCTCTACCCCCTCATGCAGGAACCCCAGGGTGGTTATGGGGCCTTGCATGGTCTGTGGCCTTCCCTGTGTGCCCCGGTACCCAAGAACTATCTGGTACAGGGGCTACATTCCATATAACAAAATGGTATCATTAGCAGGGCCTGCCAATGTCCTTGTGGGTCAGGAGAGACTGGGGATTTCTTCTTCCCCATAGACCAGTGGATGGGGTAAGAGGTTGGGGTTGAGGTCCAGGGTTGTCCAGGGTTAGAGGAACTGCGTGTATATGTGTGTGGGGGGTGGGGCTTTGATGGGGATGGTGGCAGCCATTTGAAAAAGAAAGAAAACCCAACAAAATTGTTTTCTTATTTCATTTCATTTTCAAAATGAAACAAAGTGGGAAATTTTGTTGAAATCTCCAGTTTATTTCAAATGAAAGCACATTCTTACAGAATAGGAAAAATAGAAGGTAGAAGAGATGAGGGAGGAAAACTTTGAGCTACTGGTGTGGCAGAAGTAGGCCTCAGTTTGAGAAAGGTATGTTGATCTTGAAATGGTAATTATATTTCTGTTTGACATTAAATAAGTAGAGAATTGTGGAGAGTGCTTCTGAAGCCAGGGTATGCCCAAGACTATAAGATGGATAGATTTGTCCAAGATGCAGAAGGAGATTTCTTCCTTGTTGTGTCCGTCGGTCACTCTGCCTTACCTCTTTTTCTCCCCTTTCTCTCTCTTTGGGCAAGATGGCTGCCTCCGGTGCCGAGTGCTGAGGGTCTCAGCGTTGCCAAACCAGCATGGGCGTCCCCATGCGCCATGCTCACTCCTGTGGCCTCTTAGGGTGTGAGCGCGCAAATCTCCTATGCTCAAATACACATCATGGCGGGAACCTCGGGGGCGGCCCCACCGCATTATGTCAGTACCTACGGGTATATCTAGCTTCTGCTTTCACTCCCACCTTGAGTTAGTAAGGACTTCGGTTTAAGCTACTCTGACCGCTCTAAGCTGCAGGCTTAGATTCTGCTTCACTCCAAGGGCCTCGGTCCAGTAGAAGCTCAAGATACCCGCTCCTCGGGGGTCTCTCGCTTCCAACTACCCTTCGTGAACCTCTCTAACTAGACAACCGCTCCTCAGGGGCTTTATCTCTCTTCTACATTTCAGGATATCGGGTACTTGCTCCTCGAGGGCCTACCAGCCATTATATCCTGCACCACGGACCTTCGGTCCCAACTCTCCACCATCAGGAAGACACCATCATTCTTGTGAGTACCTCTATGATCTGGTGCTCCAGCTTCACCCACCAGCTGCGACGTTACTCGCACTGCGAGCTTCAGCCTATCATGAAACATCTGGGTGAGACTTCACATCTGAGCCTATTGAATGTACTGGCACTTCTGGGATCAGTGTCTAACCTTCCTGCTTTACCATTTATCTACAAGCAGTACAATAAAGCCTCTATCCATACTGTGGCTGCTATCTGAGTTCAGCCTATTGCAGTGCTTCCCCACGGGGCCCCTCCCCGTGGGTGGCATCATCTCCATTGCGACCAAGGGTCCACAATGTCACAAACACAACACTCCTCATGGAGAATCCTGGTGCGGAGGATCACTGGATCTGTTGTGGATGAGATGCAGCCTGGCAAAGGGGTGCCGTGAATGGAGGATACTCGTAGCGGTGGTGTTCGGGCAACAAAGGGAAGTTGCAGCTGTTGGACCAGGTCAGCTAGGATGACGTTTCCTCCAGCCCCAGAGTCGATAAAGGCCAATGTAGAAAAAGACCCACCAGGGTATTCGAAAGAGACAGGAACCGTGCATTGGGGAGCGGGGTTCATACAACCTAGGATTAGCTCCCCAGTAATGCCTAGGCTTGGGAGTTTTCCGGTCATCCTTGCACTGTGCCAACATGTGGCCCTTGCCACCGCAGTAAAGGCACAAGCCTAAGGAATGGCGGAGCTTCCTCACCTCCAGAGTAAGAGGGCTGCGACCAAGTTGCATGGGTTCCTCGCCCCAATTAGGCTGGTGTTCAGGAGGTGGAGCCATTGGTCGGGCGAAGGATGGGGCCAGTGTGACTGGTCTCCTGGTGGGCTTAATCTCCCAGGCCCATTGCTGAAGCCTATGATCAATCCTTCCTGTGAGATCAATAAGGCCTTTGAGTTCATCTGGGAGATCCCTAGCTGCTAGTTCATCCTTAATGCAAGAGGATAGTCCCTTCAGGTAGATACTGCATAGACTGTCCTCCCATCAACCCAACTCCGACGCCAAGGTGCAGAATTTGACAGAGTAGTCGACCAGTGGCCAAGAGCCTTGGCGCAGATGCAGGAGTTCAGTAGCCGTGGTAGAGTGCCAGGCCGGCTCGTCAAATACTTGCTTGAAGGTGTACACGAATTGTTGGAGATTTACGAGCAGAGAACCACGTCATTCCCACAGTGGGGAAGCCCACACCAGAGCTTTGCCATCCAATATAGACAGTATGTAGGTCGTTTTAACCTGGTAGGATGGGAACTTTGTAGATTGGAGGGTGAACCACATAAAGCAGTGATTGAGGAGCTCCCGACTCTGCTTAGGGTCTCCAGCATAGCGGGGTGGTGTAGGTAGGTGCAGAGATGTGGCCAGTCCTGGAGCTGGAGCAGGAGCCTGGTGGTGGGGCTGCCACCGGAAGCACCAAATCCAGGCGGTTAGCCAATCTCTCGACAGTAGCTGCCAAGATGTACAAGCAGTGCTGCTGCTTCTATAGTCATTGGGCCAGGCCTGAAATAGCCTGGAGACCAGAGAGGGCTGCCGGGTCCATGGCCTTGGCAAACTGTTGTGAACGTGGACCCTTGGGCCAGCTAGAGTATATGGTGGACCCACTGAAGGAAGGCCTGCAGCGGTACTCGTAGCCAGGAGGCGGATCAGGACCAGGAGACCAGACAGGGCCTTCACCTAAACCAGCCCTTGTTCCCCGCAGTTTCAGCCCTTGGGTGCCGGGGCCAGCAGGACTTAGTGTTATTGTTTGTAAGGTTTTGGGTGGACCCTTGAACACTGTGGCAGATGACCACACCCACAGGGGGAAGTCCCGTGAGGGACCACAGGTCAGGCACAGCTTTAGGACACACAACACAGAATTATCTTTTATTATACAGAGTTGAAAAGCCACCAGAGGTGGCAGTAGTGAGTAGAGATGAAGCCCAGCTCGGCTTGTATTCCCTCAGGACACTGGAACAGCGATCCCTCAATAGCTGTTCTGTAGTGGAGAAAAACTGGGATCATGAGTACAGTGGAGCATACACAGGGTTCTGGTATGGAGCCTCGTTGGTCGAATACTCACACAGTGATTTCTCCCGGAAGGTAACACAGAAGCTGGAATAGAGGCAGGCCCTCGAGGAGTGAGTACCTGGTTCTAGGGAGCAACTCTGAGTCTAGATGGTAACTCACTGATGGTGTAGGCAGCGGTTTCTTCCAAGCAGAAGTGAGCTCAGGCAGCAAGTCCAGGAACGGGCCCTCGAGGAGAAGTACCGGTTCCAGACAGCGACCTGAAAGAAAAGAGAGAGGCCCCCGAGGAGCAGGTACCCCGATAGAGTAAGTCCAATAAGGAGAGGCAGAGTAGCTAGGTACGAAGAGTGAATCCCATCCATAAGGAGTCCCTTGCTAACTCGTTTAGCTAGCAGAGTAGGCTTTGTATCCGGGATGCGTGACGTCATCTCAGGGGGACGCCCCTGAGGTTCGCGCCAAAGAAGGAATAAGAAGCAGGGCCGCGCGGCGCATGTGCCCTATGGCAGCTGAACAACATGGCGGGATGCAGTGCCCAAGCCGGACTGGGTACGCCGGAGAGGACGGCAGGCAGACGCCGCGGCAGCCAGACGTCCATCAACAGCAGGAGGAGTCGCCAAAGAGGTAAGGAGGGTGGAGTAGAAACGTCGGGCAGTGACAGTCATAACACTTAGGAGAAGGTCTCCTGGAGAAGAGTACAAGAACAGTCCGAGTCGAGGCAGGCTGAAGACGAGGGTAGTCGGAAATGGTCCAGGGGTCTTAGGCAGGCAGCAGAGGTGCAAGACAAGGAGACGGTCCAGAGGTCAGGGCCGGCTGAAGACAGACAAAATCAGAGAGCAAGCCAAGGGTCAGGATGGGCAGCAGATAGACGAAACCAGGTACCAAGCTGAGGTCAAACCGAAGAAGCAAGCAAGTGGGAACTGGAACTCAGGAGCAGGAGAGGATCTGGAGCAGGCAGGAAGGCAGGAACGGAGTCAGGAACAAGCAACTAGATTCTCCCAGGAGGCAACCTGTTGCCAAGGCAAGACAACGAGGTCTGAGACAGCCTATTTATAGGCCTCCAGTGATGTCGTGGGATTTGGGATCGGGCCGAAGTTTCCCTCCGCAGCCCCTTCAAATCCTGGGCAGTCATGCATGCGCATGCCTAGTGGGCGGAGCCGCCTGAAGATGCCGGCGCCATCTCCCTCGTGGGGAGAACGCCGCGAGAAGGCCCCGATGTGGCCCGAGCTGGGACGGGACAGCCCGCGGAGCAGGAGGCACGCTTGGCGGTAAGGGGGGATTCCCAACAGCGAGCTGCAATAGTCCAGGCAGGAAATCACATAGGCCTGGATCAGTACAGCAAAAGTCAGACCATCAGAGAAGGAACTGAGCTAGTGTAATCGGCATAGCTGGAGAAAACCCCAACAAGGAAACAATTTATATATTGCTATGATTTGACCTTACATATGGAGTCTACATCAAATCCTAAATTATGAAGGCAAGAGTTGTTTCTTCAAGGGTCACCTTAAATTCTAAAAGGCCTGGATCATTATTAAGTAACCATAGTATTTCTCTTTTTTGCTGATTTAGTTTACATTTATTTTGGTGCATTCAGCTGGAGATCTTGCTCAGAAATTATTTCAGATTGGGAATTGGTTTACCAGAGTCTGGACCGAGAATAACGGAATGTCATCGGTATATGAGTAGTAGGTGATTTGATATTTATTTATTTATTTATTTATTTATTTATTTATTTATTTAGACTCTTTTATCATACCGAAGTACAGCGGGCTGCCTTCACTCTGGTTTACAGTTATAACAACTTATTACAGATAACGTATAGTGAAACCTTAATACAATTATTACAGATAACGCATAATGAAACTGTGAACAAACAACTAGTTACCTTTAAGGCCTAAAGCGAAAGTGATAAAACAGGTATAACAGAGGGCGACCAAATAAGTTGGTCTTCCTGAGGGTGAACAAATTAAGACAGGTAAGGTTAAGAATATAACGTAATAACTTAAATGTATCATCGAACAATTGGAGTGTTTATAGGATTCAAGAATCGGTATGTAGGTGGTTCTCAGGAATCGGAGGGGGACAGAGTTAGTCAAAGGGTACAAATTTAAAGGCAGAGGTTAGGTAAAGAATGTCATGGGGGGAACACAATTGCGGTAGATTAATCAGAGCTGAGAGGGATAGCGGTTCTGTGAAGATGGGTTTGGTTTAACCAACTCCATCTGAGAAGGTTTGTCTAAATATTTATTTATTTATTTATTTATAATTTTTATATACCGAAGTTCTAGTAGGGACTACAAATCACTCCGGTTTACATAAAACGAAGAACTGCTCAACAGATAGCGGAGCTTTACATGGAACCGTATAACATATGGAACAGTATAACTCAAAACAATATCCATGTTTTGAGTTCCTTTTTGAACGATTTGGTGTCATTGATTGTGCTTAGGTACTAGGCTGGTAGGGCGTTCCATGCTTTTGGTCCTGCAATAGAGAATGCTCTGTTTCTAGTGTTGGACAGCTTAGCAGAGGGAAGGGAGGGTATGACTAGTTGCAGTTTGCTGGTTGTTCTTGTCGTGCGAGGTGTTTTGTGTTGTTGAATCATGTTATTGAGGGCGCTGTTGTCTGAATTGTAGATTGCGTTGTGAAGTATAGTTAGCGATTTGTATTCAATTCTTTGTTCGACCGGTAGCCAGTGAAGACTCCTCAGAACAGGTGTGATGTGGTCGGATTTCTTTTTACCGGTAAGTACTCTGGCTGCTGCATTTTGTAACAGTTGGAGTGGTTTTAATGTAGACTTAGGGAGACCAATCAGGAGCGAGTTGCAATAATCAAGGCTTGAGAAAATGAATGATTGCAGGACGGTTCTGAAATCTTGCTGGTGTAGGAGCGGTTTTAGGTGTTTGAGTATGTGAAGTTTGTGAAAGCCTTCTTTTGTTTTCATTGTTATGTTCTTTTTGAGGTTCATTTTGTTGTCAATCCAGATACCGAGGTCTTTTACATAGTTCTTCAGCTGGATGTTGGTGTTGTCAATTTGTAAGGAGGGCAATGGGGATATTAGATCTGAGTTGTTTCTTTTGATGAGGATGCATTCTGTTTTGTTCATATTGAGGCATAACTTTAGGTGATTCAGCATGTTTCTGATTGAGATGAGGTGGTTTGCTGTAAGGCTGAGTGCATCTTCGATTGTAGAGTTTATTGGGATGAGTAGTTGAATGTCATCGGCGTACATAAAATATGTGATTCCTAGACTTGAGATGAGTTGGCAGAGTGGGAGTAGGTATATATTGAATAGGGTGGCCGAGAGGGCGGAACCTTGTGGTACTCCGGTTTCAAGGGGGAAGGCATCAGAGGAGATGTTGTTCAGGGTGACTTTGAAGAACCTGTCTTTTAGGAATGATGTGAACCAGTCCAGAGTTTTGCCTGATAGACCTATGCTGGCTAGTCTTGTTATTAGGCTTTTGTGGTCTACGGTGTCGAATGCTGCTGAGAGATTGAGTAGGACTAATAAGTGGCTTATTTTGTTGTCAAATCCTCGTATTATTTTATTTGAAAGATTGAGCAGCAGGTTTTCTGTGCTGCGGTTCTTCCTGAAACCGTGTTGTGAGGGATGAAGAATATTGTTGTTCTCTAGGTGTTCATTGAGTTGTATCAATGCGGCTTTCTCTGTCAACTTGGCGAGTAAGGGAAGGTTGGAGGTAGGACAGTAGTTACTCAGATCTTTTGGATCCAGGTTCTTTTTTTTCAAAATTGGAGTGACTGTTGCAATTTTTAGGTTAGATGGAAGTTGACCATCTTCAAGTGATTTATTTATTATAGCTGCTAAGGATGGGGCGATAATATGTGCCATTTCCTTTAAATCGCGGGTTGGGATGATATCGAGATTATGCCGAGCTGGGTTTATTTTCCTTAACATCTTTTCCGTTTCGATATTTGAAATTGGGTTGAAATTCGACCAAGGTGTTATAACTGCTGAGTCAAATGGGTCTTCTGTGATTGTGGGATTGTTGAAGGTGCCAGTTATTTTGCATATTTTGTTTTTAAAGAATATGGCAAGGTCTTGGCTTAGGTTATTTGTTTCGGTTGTGGGGGTGTTATTGTTCTCGTCTATGAGGTTTTTCACGATGTTGAAGAGGGAGTTGGATTTATTTGTGGAGTTTTTAATCTTTAGACTATAGTAGTCACGTTTAGTGTTCATGATCTTTTTCTTATAGTCGGCGAGTTGCGTTCGGTATCTTTGTAGTGTTGTTGGGCATTTGGCTTTACGCCACTCTTTTTCAATTTTTCTGAGGTTTGATTTCATTGTTCTGAGTTGAGAGTTGAACCAAGGGTTGTTTTTCTCTCTGTTTTTTTTTATTTGCTTCAGTTTCTCGGGGTTTATGTTATTTGCAGTTTGCGTTGTAAGGTGGAACCAGGACTGAGTGGCATTGTGTATATTGGATAGGTCTAGATTCGAGAGTTGCTTCCCCAATTCTTGTTGGAGTATGTCGGGTTGGAAGGGGGGGTCTGTATTTGAATGATCACTGTTCATTTGGACTTGTCATTTTGTTGGTTTTTACGTGTGAACAGCATTGTAAGAGGTAGTGATCAGACCAGGGGACTGGTTTGTGAGATATTGTAGTGTCGGTGAGGTGTTGGTTGTTGAAGATCAGGTCAAGCATGTGACCAGCTTTATGAGTGGGGAAGTTTACAAGTTGGTTCAGGTTAAGGCTGGAAAGCATGTCGCACATGGTTTGGCAGTTTTGTGATCTGGGGTTGGCGTCAGTATGAAGGTTGACGTCACCGAGTATTATGGAAGGTTTTTTTATGCTAATGTTTGTTGTTAAGAATTCTAGTAGTGGGGAGATCTCATTGTCAAGAAGCTTTGTAGGAATTCTGAGTCGAATAGAGAAATTTCGTATTTCTTAGGGAGGTTGTGGGGGATCAACTTCATGGAGAATTGTTTTTTTATTATGAGTTTTCCTCCTCCTCTGCGGGTCTTGCGTGGGATAGAGAATATGTCGTACGCATTGTTGGTTAGATGATTTTTGAGGACTTGATCGGTATCTTTTAACCAAGTTTCAGTTATAGCGAAGAAATCAGGGTTCTTTTCTTGGATTAAGTTGGAAATTAGAAAGAATTTTTTGGTCAGAGATTGGGCATTTATCAAGAAGAAGGTGAGGTAAAGTAGATTTCTGACATTATTCAAAAGTGGGATTTTAATCAGGTATCTGTTGCTCAATTGCGTCAAAGAGGGGGGAGAAGCCATTATGATGCTGAATGTTAATTTCTTGAAGTTCTCCTCAACTAGGTGTCGCAGATAGGGTGTGGTTGAGATATAGAAGATGAGTCAAGGCGGATGGAGGCAGGGGGAGTGGTGTAGTGGGATGCTGGGAGGGTCTGGGTGAGCACTGTATGAGTGGAGTATTTGAACAGAGAAATTGTAGGTTGAGATTCAGAAGAGTGCTGGATGAGAATCCGGTGAGTGTAGGATGCGATTTGCAGGATGGATTGTTGTAATGTTGGATGGATTGCTGGATGCAGTTGGGGTGAGTGTAGTAGCTGTAAGAGATTAGATGAGAGCTGGATTGCAGGAATAGGTATGTTGATACATAGAATGCTGGATTAGATATTTTGACACCTTGATTGTTAGATGAGAGCAGGTGGGTGTTGGTTCTGAGTTCGGCTGGGTGTCGTCAGGAATGTTTGTGGGGATGGAGTCTTATTGTTTTTGAGGAGGTCCAGATACATGTTGAAGGCGATCAGAGCAGTTGTTGTTGAGTTCTGATGCAAGTTGTTTGCGCTCAGTGCAGTTGTAGGCTGTGAAATGAAAGAGGTCAGGATTTGGATGCAGATGGCATTGCCCAGGAAGATTTGTTGGTGATTTGAAAGGTTTCTGAGAGGTAGATAATGCGAGTGATGGAGTCTGTGTGGGGCGAGCTCGCTGCGGTTTGGTGGTGTGCTGGATTAGGTGTGTTGACACATTGATTGTTTGAGGCTGGGTGGAGCAGTCAACGTAGAGCTGTTCGAGAGATCCTGATGTGGGTTGTGTATGAATGGTGAGATCCGAATGAGAGTAATAGTAAGTTTGAAGAGGATGGTATGAGTGCGGGAGGGGTATGAGTAGATTTTGAGGTTGCTGGTGGAGGATGTCTGGCTGCTTGCAGAGGTTGCAAGAAGCCGTGGAAGGTTAGTGAGAGCTGAAATTAAGACGATTGGGGAGTTGGAGGGGAATTAGATTGTTATAGGGAGGGGCCCTGGTCCTGGGGCTCTCCAAGGGGCGCGCTAAGGGGCAGGCCCCTTAGGTTGCGCTCCTTTGGGCGCGCGACGTCGCTGGGAGGTGCAAAAACTTTAAGCTCCTCGCTTCCCACCCTGATTGGCCTGCTGCCTCTCAGGGGGCGGTGTGGTTTACTCACCGCGTATGGATGCGTCTTTTTTATATATTTTTATTTTTCCTCTCTCTTCTTTTTTCTTTTCCTTTCCTGTTGTTTTTTTTATCCTTTTTTCCTTTTTTCTATGGATCCCGGGTGCCTCCTCTGCACGGCTCACCGCGATTCGGTGTGCGGGCTCTAGCCCCGATTGGGCTTCAAGAGCCCCGGCAGAGGAGGTGAGGAGGAGCGGTCGGTGTCGGGAGCTGGAGGACGTAGGGAGGGATGCCGCCGGGAGGTGCAAAAATTTTAAGCTCCTCGCTTCCCACCCTGATTGGCCTGCTGCCTCTCAGGGGGCGGCGAGGTTTACTCACCGCGTACGGATGCGTCTTTTTTATATATTTTTATTTTTCCTCTCTCTTCTTTTTTCTTTTCCTTTCCTGTTGTTTTTTTATCCTTTTTTCCTTTTTTCTTCGGATCCCGGGTGCCTCCTCTGCATGGCTCACCGCGATTCAGTGGGCGGGCTCTAGCCCCGATTGGGCTTCAAGAGCCCCAGCAGAGGTGAGGAGGAGCGGTCGGTGTCAGGAGCTGGAGGACGTAGGGAGGATATTCTGATAAGTTTACTTGGAAGGCCATATAAATATTACATAAGGGGTAATAGGATAGATCTCTGAGGTACTCCGCAAGAGAGATTATGGTTAGGGGATGATTAGGGGATGTACAGCCTGCATATATTTGTTTTAGTTTGTTTTTTTGTTTTCAGCGGGGAGTTTTTTCAATTTTTTTTTCTGTTTGCTTCATTTTTCTTTGTTCATGGGTTTTGTTTTGTTTTTCAGTTTGCCACAACCCCCTAAAACAAACAAAAAAACCTGAACCAAATAAAAATAATTCTCCCCAAGGGCTCTGGCAAGGCACTCCCTGGCCAAAAATCTGTCCCGGGGCCTGCCACTAGCCAGCCCTGTGCCAAGGCCTACCCATATATGTGCGTATTGGCACGTGAGCGAAGGTATGCTTGAATTTTAAATCCATGGGCGCACTTGCGCGCATATGTTTTAAAATACACCAACCACGTGTAAGTATGCTCTAATTTTCAGAGGTTACTCGAGCAAAGTTAGCGCACATGTTTTCCATTGGACTTTGTTGGCTTTCATGCACATATGTAAGAAGAATTTAAAACATGCTCACACGAGGCACATTCTCAGTTTTCCAATTAGTCCACAGGTTTGTCCAGGTAATATCTAGGTCTTCAGACCCCTCTGGTTCTTTATCCTGCATGCCACCCAGTTGATACGACCCTCTCACCCTGCCTTGTAGCCCTAAAGATCAAGATCTACAGACTTGTTTCTCCTCAGGCTATCTAGCCTATGCATGCTGTGGTTTTTGGTTTTAAAATATGGAGTTATTGCATAAGTGTTGGCCCCAACCTGAAACACCATACCCCACTCATGCACTGCTCACTTATTTTTCACACATGCGTGAGTACCCACGTGCTTAGTTTCTTAAAATCCACGTTGCTTGTGTGCAGCCCACATCTGTCCGTATGTGGGCAATTTTACACGTGCAATGCTTTTAAAATTGACATCTATATGTGTATAAGTATTTCTGCACTACTTTATTTATTTTTTAGATTTCTAGTAAAAATATATTATACCATATTAGAATGGAGCCTGTCATATGAGAGGAAGGATGTGGTTGGTATGAGCTGTGAGATAGATGTGAAAGAGTGTTCTCAGCGTTGAAAGGACTATCATTTTTGGAATCAGGGCACTTCAAAGCATTATGCTGAACCATGAATGTGCTATGCTAAACTAAGCAGTATTTGATCCTTTGAGGACAAACACATATGTTTAAAAATATATTTGGAGGAGGAAGTTATCTAATTATATCCAGATAAGTTGCTGATCTCAAGTGAGTTATATTTACCCCTAAAGAAGCCAAAAGTGGTGAAACAAGGAGCCTTTGTTAGTATGAAAGCTTATGAATAAATATAGGTAATATAGGAATGAGTAACTAATTGGAAGGAACTGATGAGATAATGGGAGATTAGGATGTTGGTAAACAATAAAGATGAAAATGTATGTAGGATATTCAGGGAAGGTGGAGTGGAATATGATGATTAGCTAAAGATCACCTACAATCTATAAGTGAATTCTTTCTGCCTGATGGGAAGTGTATAATATAAATATTCCACTGTTCCTTTCTTGTTCTTTAGAATAAAGATTGTATAATATGTTGTTATTAGAAATCTAAAAAATAGAAAATGAAGTAGTGTAGGAATACATATACATATAAAATTCTTTTAATAAAGCTAGGCATCACCATAAATTTCAATATCTGATTATTATTAGTGGTGTGATAAACACCCTTAGTATAGATATACCATGTAGAACGTATCTAGGCATTTGCAGTTCATAGGAAGTCAGATTGCTATTTTACATCAACCTTTCAATGATCTTGTCCAGAAATAGTAGGTTAGAGACTGATCAGTAGCTACTCAGCTCATTGGATCCAGGCTTGATTTCTTTAAGGTTGGTCTTTCACTTTTTGAAACTATCAGATAAGTAAACATTAAATAACAATCAGACCAATGCAATAAATCAGCACGGAAAATAGGCGCTCAGTGTTGAGCGCCTGCTTGCCTAACGCTCATTTATTGAGCATCCATTTTTCTAACCTGACCGCTGGCACACTTTTTTTCTTTAATTTTTTTTTTTTTTTTACATTCTTGTTCCTCTTACTTAATATCACCATGATATTAAGTCAGAGGAAGTACAGAAAAGCAGTATTTTATTTTCTGCTTTTCTGTATACTTTTTGGGCTGCTCAGAAATTAACGCCTACTGAGTCTGGGCAGGCGTTATTTCTGAGGGTAAAAATGCACCTCAGGCGCACATTTTTTTTTAATCGGGGGAGAATAGCTAATAGCCTCATCAACAGCATTTGCATGTGATGTGCAAAATTAGTTTCATGGGGGATTGGATGCACGTTTTGGACACGCTAATCTCCTTACAGAATAAGGGGTTGTGGACGCGTCCAAAACCCAAGTACAACCATGGGTTGTCCAATACCAGTGCATTGGAGGCAGGCAACTTTTCAATGGGCCACCCTGTAGTTACTGCTTATAGCAGGGAGTTTGGAGAGAGGACCAGGTCAAGTGTGCGTGGCTCACTTCATGCATTGGTCTGACTAGCTGAATCAGGCCAAGGGTTTCTTACGAGGACAGGAAATAATGTGTAGTGGCTAGTTTTTGATCTTCACAAGGATGTTGAAGTCTCCCTGGATGATAATTCAGGGATGTTCTAGCATTGTCTCTGACATTAGGGCAAGGAGATCTTGTAGGGTTTTGTCTATGATATTTGGTAGATAATACACCAAAAATATCCTCCACTTAGGGTGGACATTAGCCTGGAAAAGTATGGCTTCCTTCAAGTTTCCTGTGTGAGGGGAGTGGATCAGCACTAGCAATTCATTGTATATTATTGTTACACTTCTCATCTGTTTCTTATTGGAGTTTGTGAGAAAGTGTAAACTTATGGGAAGATTTGGAGGAGCTAGGGGATGTCAGTGTATTGTGCCCAGGTCTCTGTTAGGCACAGAGTGTCAGTAGACTTCTCTACTAGTAAGTAAGGTTTAGCTTATTTGAAATGGAGTGGGAGTTTATAGAGATGTGCAGGCAAAAAGTTTTCGTTGCGTACGCGATACATATTCGTGGGGGGTCAATTCCGTTCAATGCGAACGTATGGCGAATTCAATAAGTTGTCGATCTGTAAATACGTTACTACTAAATTAACTACAACCCCCCACCCTCCTGACCCCCCCCCCCCCCCACAAGACTTACCAAAACTCCCTGGTGGTCCAGCGGGGAGTCAGGAAGCCATCCTTGCACTCGTTTGTGGTTTCCTCACAGCACCGATAGCCTGTGTCACAGGGGCTGCCGGTGCCATTGGTCAGCCCCTGTCACATGGTCACTGGCGCCATCTTGTGCTCCTACCACGTGACAGGTCATGTGGCAGGAGGTCGCTCTGGGACCCTCGTTGGACCCAACCGGAACTTTTGACCAGCTTGGGGGGGCCTCCTGACCCCCACAAGACTTGCCAAAAGTCCAGCGGGGACCCTGCTTTCGGCAGGCGTAAATCTGCCAACAAAGGTAGCGGGGGTTAGATAGGGCCGGGGGGGTCGGTTAGGTAGGGGAAGGGAGGGGAAGGTGAGGGGAGGTGAAAGGAAAGTTCCCTCCGAGGCCGCTCCGATTTCGGAGCGGCCTCGGAGGGAACAGGCAGCTCGCCTGTTCCATTGTTCCTTGTTCTTTTCATCCCCACTACTACTACCACCACCAACCATTCCAACCGCCTTTGGCAGGGAGTTTGAGGTAAAAAATGGAGGTGCAGTTTTGAAAGTTCTTAAAAGTGGGCTTTTGTATTTGCAACTGGCACTTTTACTTAGTTATTCTGTAAACTTTTCCCTGCAAAATCATAAAAAAGGTTTCTTTATTATAGTCTGCCACATGATCAAGACATATGAATGTATTGTCATAATCATTTTTAGCATACCAAGTGGTGTTTTGCCATTGCCGAATCTCTTTATTGCTCTTAATGTTCGAACTGGTACAAGAAGGAGGCTACAATTAGTGAAGCATTCATTACAAATAAGACCTCTTCTAGCACCAAAATGAAAAGTAAGAAGAGAAACAACCTAAAACGGCAAGTTTGTTTGGAGAAAGAAGAATGTTTGCTACACAGACAGAAAAATCTTTCTGAAAACATTCCCATGTTTAACAAGTTGCGGATGGCGGCTGAGTCTGGCACGAATGTAAGCCATTCTCCTCATTGCTTATTCTTTAGAAACGAAACTGTTCTAATACTGTTTTTTTTTATTGTCCTCTTCTCATTTAATATTTATCAGAAATGTTAAATATGGGGAACATTTTTCAAACGGCCCATATAGCTGCAAAGTTCACCAATACTCCTTACCCACCGTCTTTATGCCAAATTTTAAAGGAAAAATGCCCATGGACTTTTAACTTGAAAATTGCACCAGGTAAAAGCATCTGTGGAGATGTATGCCTCCCTTTTCTGCAGATACTTTTTCCAGCCCAAATTACAT
Source organism: Rhinatrema bivittatum (assembly GCF_901001135.1). Classification (NCBI taxonomy): domain Eukaryota; kingdom Metazoa; phylum Chordata; class Amphibia; order Gymnophiona; family Rhinatrematidae; genus Rhinatrema; species Rhinatrema bivittatum. Next base: position 555,103,961 of record NC_042615.1, read on the forward strand.
GAATACTTTTCTCCCTCTGACCTAACCCAGGATCACTTTTCTTCCCCGATCTTGTCAGGACTTCCTTGGCTACAATGCAGGTAAAAGTGTCTGCTTTATGGAACTATGCACTTATTTTCTACCCGCGCACAGTGCAGGACATTTTCACCTCTGGAAATCCCTTAGAAAATTGCATTCTTGGAAAATTATATAAGCTGGGATATGCCATCTTCATTCTTTCTACTCTTTCATATTCCATTCACAGAGAAAGCTCAATTGAAGGTGACTACAATAATTCCTGTTACTGGTTGGTTAATACATTTTACTCTCATTTCAAATTTCTTAGACAATAGAACATGTGATTGAAATAAACGTTGCAAGCTGATCATTTAGGACTAGGAAAAATGTGATGCAAAACAGGCACAATAGTTTTAAATATTGTCTTTCTTTCCTGAACAAAACATGTATTTTGTGAGGATTTTTTTGTGGTTTCCTTTGCTGTAGAAAAAAAGAGTAGATCAGAATATTTGTTTTAGGCAGCTGGGAAATACCACAGCTCTTAGATATTCTATGCAGTACTCAAATGTTCACTTAAATCCCAACAATATTTATTTATTGAAGTGTAATCCTCACTTCGTTCAAACACACTTACAAAACAAAGTAGGTTTCACTGGTCAAATTTTCTCATTTATGATATAACCACATGTGCGATCACCCACATATATTGTTTGTAGGACCCACACTCAATGAGTTTGTCTGTCAATCAAACTCATGATTTGGTCATAGGTCCCTTTGCTTTATTTTTATTATTAACTTTAAATTTTTGTGGGTTTTTTTATTTTTTGATTCCTATCTTGAAATCTATCTTGAAATCTATCTTGAAATCTTCATAAAAAGCTGACGAACTCCGATAATAATCCCAAAATGAGTATATCATTGCAGATCATATTGAAAATGATCACAAAAGAGTCAATAGAGCGATAATCAGTTATCCCTGGAAATCTTTGAGAGGGTGGGAGTTGTGTTCAGAGGGGCATGGGCTCTGGCCTAGATTTTTTAATGGCTCAGTAGGTGAGGTTGGACGGGCCCTGAGGTAAAGCAGGTTACAGGCCGGCCCCGTGGATATCTTGGGGAGGGAGGAGAGCTGGGAGGGGCTTGGTGTGTGGATTTTTTACGTTCAGGAAACTAACTAAACAAACAAATAAAAAAAACATTAAATCAAGAAATGCACCCCTCCTCCCCACTTCTAACATAAAAACTAAAAATGAATTTAAAATTTTGGGGCTGCACATCTCTAGTATTTTATAAATAGAGTATGCATACATGTCTTCAAACGTGCACATGCTTTTACATCTCTTAAATCAGATATTTTTTTCTGTAGTTTTTGGGTGGGGTGTTAGGAGCAAATGGTGGAACTGTGGGTGAACTGGTGAAAGTGTGTGTCAACTGTGTAGGTTTTGGTGAATTGGTGCTTGGATACATGTGCACAAGTATTTTCATAAGCAAGATATGCATGTACAGCTGCCAACTTTATTAAATACCTCCCTCCATGCATAAACTGAGGGTTATTATGTGCATGGTACAATTATTTAATACATAATACATGTGAGTGCTTTTATAAAAAAGGTGTATTTACTATGCAAATCCCTGCACTTAAACCATATGCATGTACTGAAATCTATGCTCATACTTTTGAGGCCATGATACGCAGTATTTTATAAATGGGCTTAACTGTAGGCACACCTGCTTATGAGTGTATGTGCTGAGTTAGGCACACAATGGAAAATTACCTTCATGATTCTTTTTTTAGGGCTGCCTGGCCTCTGTTACCACTGTATTTCTATTTTGGTTATGTGAGGAAATTTCATTGACGTTCAACATCCATTTGGATTATGTTCAATACATTACTAAAGTACAGCTCTGAAACAGAAAAATAGACTTGAAAATAAAGAGCCATAATTAGAAAGGAAACATTTCAAAATATTTAGTGAGATCCAACTGAAAGCTGGGAAGGCAGCCAGCATTTCTTCACAATCCTCTCAGTCTCCTCATCCCTCTTTCATGTACATTTTGTGGCAGTTTTGGATAACCAAGGTAAGAATAAAAATGACAAAGTTTAAGATAAATCATGGTCACTATTCAGCTTACTGTGCTGAAGTACTAGAGTAATCAGCTATTACTTGATGCTAGCTCAACATGACAGGCATTGTCTATGTTGGTTCTAAGGTGGTGCTATTGGTTTGCGATATTACATTCTTTTAAGTTCTAATGTTTTGGCTGCATCCCCAGTCCAATCCCAAAGACATTTAATTTGTTCTCATCTGATCTGACAAATAGAAATGGCTCATGAAACCTAGAAAATCACTCAGACTGAAAGAAGAGGATTAAAAACAACCAGCTGGCTGCAAATGTGTTGGCAGAGCTTTGCCAATGACAATCAACTTGATTATGCCAAGATTTATCTTCTGTTAAGTTGTCAATTTTCTTTCTCGCCAAACAGATCTCAGATATTTATACACACCAACAAGTTATTTCATGCAGTAGCCAATAATTTGTCTTTTCAAGCATATGAAATTCTGCCATGAAAAAAAAAAGTTTATATGGAAATTCTGCCATGAAAAAAAAAAGTTGACATGGAAATTAAATCTATAATTGGAAACAAGAAGCTCCACATATAACTAATGGAGCCTACTTTCTAGAAGTTGCATGTGAATACAAGAAAATATCCCTGTTAGGATACTTTTGGACCCTCTGGCATATACAGCACTAAAAATGTGGCGTAGATCCATCTTCTCTTCGGAAAGTAGGCTTAATACACATTCTTATCAGAAAAGACATTTCTGTCACAAGCTCTTCTTTCATCCTGCAAATGAGTTCCACCTTTACTTTTCTGTAAGAAAAATTGCTGATGGTATTAAAAAAAAAATGCCTTGTCTTTTTTGACCATCTGGTTTAATATGTGTTTTCGTGACTCACAGGAAACAGCATGCTGGTTGCCTTCCTGTTATACTGATTGTTGTTTCCAATTCCATCCATCTTTGCTGCCTGTTATATATAAAATTGTATAAGACAGTGCACTCTACAACATACCACTTACTTTATTTGATGCAGAGATTTTTTTTTTACTTTTTTTGCTCTTTAATTTCTAAATGAAAACAATCAATTCTCTTTAGGGCAAGCAGGGTAACCTAGTGGCTGGAAGACAGAATGCTTGCACCACTGACCCAGTCTTAAATCCCACCTTCACTGTTTGACTAAGTACAACTCGTTTAATCTCTAGGTAATCAAACTTCATGTAGGCTGCAACTCTTTGAGGCAAGGACCCTATTACCATGATATATTTATGCAGTGCTGAGTACAGTGATTGAAATGCATAAATTATACATATTATCAGCATCATTAATGTGCAATAACGATGCATCTGTTAGAATTAATAAAAATCTGTTTAGCATACATCTATTCATGGGGGTGTAGTCATCCCTAGAGTTTTAAGGCTCCCTCAAGTCAATGGCAGCAGATATTCAGGTTTTCCTAAATAACTGTCATAAAGGGGTACATTTTTTAAAGGCTTAGTCAGGAAATATGAAAGAAAAGTCAGGGTTATCTAAGCAGAATGGATGAATCAGCTTAAGTGGATTCTCAGTAGAGTGAGGGGTAATTTGTTGAAGGGAAAAAAAATGTACAAAGGGATGGTAACTTTCAAAGCGGCGCATGGGTGCACATTAGCATGCGGTGATTTTATAACTTGTGTGCATGCTATAAAATAGCCTGAACGTGCACCTGATTTTAATGGGCACGCACCTAAGCACGCTAATCCTGTTTCTACTGCATATGTTAAGGTATTTTAAAACCGATGAGTGCTCACATCATGACCAGTTTAACCAATTCATCCGCCAGTTAGCCCAGTATTGAGCTAGGTTCTCCAAACCTCCTGGTTTAAGAGCCTGCACTGCCCACAGTTACTCCAGACCCCTTAAACCCCTCAAAAATGGCAGGTGTTTTTTACACCTTCTCCAGAGCAGAAGTAAACTTTCGTGGCAGTGGATTTGGGGGTATGGCAGGGCACCTAAGTAGTGATGTGGACATCTCTTGGCCACACCCCAAAACGCCCATGCTCCACCCGGACCATGCCCAGGCAATTCCCCTTTTTTAAAATTGAGTGAGATGTGCCTGCAGCGGGAGATACGTGTGCATCTGGGCGGCTTTTAATATTCAGTAGGCTAATGTGAGCCTAACTTGTGCGCACTTCTCCCGATTTGGCATGCAATGAGCTTTTAAAATTCACATTTAAGGGGGCAATTTTCAAATTTTCAGATTCATTTCTTACAAAATTCACAGGTACTTTGACTCACAGATTTTGCACCAGTTCTCAAAGGGAAAGTACATATGTGCTTTCAAACCTATTCACATTTCTGGATATGTGCACTGGAGATGGACACAGAGATTTATCCTAGCATTTTATAAAAGTGTGCAGCGGGTTGCTGGAAGTACATGTGCATGTTTCAGTATGCATGAATATTTCAAAGCATTAAAAGCACATCGTTTTTCTACCTATTTTATAAATATTCTTGTAAAAAAATAACATGTATGCATAAAATTCTGATTTATATACAGAGGCAGGTAAGAACATAAGAACATAAGAACATGCCATACTGGGTCAGACCAAGGGTCCCTCAAGCCCAGCATCCTGTTTCCAGCAGTGGCCAATCCAGGCCATAAGAACCTGGCAATTACCCAAACACTAAGAAGATCCCATGCTACTGATGCAATTATTAATAGCAGTGGCTATTCCCTAAGTAAAATTGATTAATAGCCATTAATGGACTTCTCCTCCAAGAACTTATCCAAACCTTTTTTGAACCCAGCTACACTAACTGCACTAACCACATCCTCTGGTAACAAATTCCAGAGTTAATTGTGCGTTGAGTAAAAAAGAACTTTTTCCGATTAGTTTTAAATGTGCCCCATGCTAACTTCATGGAGTGCCCCCTAGTCTTTCTACTATCCGAAAGAGTAAATAACCGATTCACATCTACCCGTTCTAGACCGCTCATAATTTTAAACATCTCTATCATATCCCCCCTCAGCCGTCTCTTCTCCAAGCTGAAAAGTCCTAACCTCTTTAGTCTTTCTTCATAGGGGAGCTGTTCCATTCCCCTTATCATTTTGGTAGCCCTTCTCTGTACCTTCTCCATCGCAATTATATCTTTTTTGAGATGCGGCGACCAGAATTGTATACAGTATTCAAGGTGTGGTCTCACCATGGAGCGATACAGAGGCATTATGACATTTTCCATTTTATTCACCATTCCCTTTCTAATAATTCCCAACATTCTGTTTGCTCTTTTGACTGCCGCAGCACATTGAACCGACGATTTCAATGTGTTATCCACTATGACGCCTAGATCTCTTTCTTGGGTTGTAGCACCTAATATGGAACCCAACATTGTGTAATTATAGCATGGGTTATTTTTCCCTATATGCATCACCTTGCACTTATCCACATTAAATTTCATCTGCCATTTGGATGCCCAATTTTCCAGTCTCACAAGGTCTTCCTGCAATTTATCACAATCTGCTTGTGATTTAACTATTCTAAACAAGTTTGTGTCATCTGCAAATTTGATTATCTCACTTGTCGTATTTCTTTCCAGATCATTTATAAATATATTGAAAAGTAAGGGTCCCAATACAGATCCCTGAAGCAATCCACTGCCCAGACCCTTCCACTGAGAAAATTGTCCATTTAATAGGAAATTAATGTTATAACATTAAGAACATAAGAAAATGCCATACTGGGTCAGACCAAGGGTCCATCAAGCCCAGCATCCTGTTTCCAACAGTGGCCAATCCAGGCCATAAGAACCTGGCAAGTACCCAAAAACTAAGTCTATTCCATGTTACCATTGCTAATGGCAGTGGCTATTCTCTAAGTGAAAATAGCAGGTAATGGACTTCTCCTCCAAGAACTTATCCAATCCTTTTTTAAACACAGCTATACTAACTGTACTAACCATGTCCTCTGGCAACAAATTCCAGAGTTTAATTGTGCGTTGAGAAAAAAGAACTTTGTCAAACGCCTTCTGAAAATCCAAGTATACTTCATCTACCAGTTCACCTTTATCAATATGTTTATTAACTCCTTCAAAAAAGTGAAGCAGATTTGTGAGGCAAGACTTGCCCTGGGTAAAGCCATGCTGACTTTGTTCCATTAAACCATGTCTTTCTATATGTTCTGTGATTTTGATGTTTAGAACACTTTCCACTATTTTTCCTGGCACTGAAGTCAGGCTAACTGGTCTGTAGTTTCCCGGATCGCCCCTGGAGCCCTTTTTACATATTGGGGTTACATTTGTTATCCTACAGTCTTCAGGTACAATGGATGATTTTAATGATAGGTTACAAATTTTTACTAATAGGTCTGAAATTTCATTTTTTAGTTCCTTCAGAACTCTGGGTGTATACCATCCGGTCCAGGTGATTTACTACTCTTCAGTTTTGTATGTTTTTTTAAAATATGCTCATGTCCTTGAAATCACCAGTTTGCTGATACCTAGTCCATCTCTAGTTTACCCAGATCCTCCTAGTACTTCATCCTGACCTTCGCCAAGTTCTCCTAAACCTCCCATCAATTATGCTAGTTAGAGATGTGCATCATTTTTAGCTATCGGGTCGGGCTTCGGGTCGGGCGCTTCTTGGAAAACTTTGGAAAACTTTGTTTTCCAATGGTTCTTTTTTTTTTTTTTGGCAAAACAAACCGGAAAAACTCCCCCACCCCAACCCTTCAAATTTACTTAATGACAACCCCCCACACCATCCCGATTCCCCCCCACCCCAAGACTTACTAAAAGCCCTGGTGGTCCAGCGGGGTCCCTGGAGTGATCTCTCCCTCTCGGGCCATCAGCTGCCACTAATCAAAATGATGCCGGTGGCCCTTTACCCTTAACATGTGACAGGGGCTACCGGTGCCATTGGTCGGCCCCTGTCACATGGAAGGAGCAATGGATGGCCCGTGCCATTTTCTAAAATTTTTCTTGTACAAAGATGGTGGCCAAGTTTTAGATGGCCAATTTAAGGGGATAGATAGGCATTTTCCCACATACATAATGGTTTCTGAAAATTTCCCTTTAAAGTCTGAAAAACATGGAGTGATTTTTCAAAAACTTTACATGAGCAAAATTAGCATATATACTCAAGCACATGCTATTTAAAAAAAAATCAAAAGTTCACAAATATTTTTTGTTTCGTGTACACCTTATGTGCAACAAAAAGAGGAGGTCTAGGAGTGTTTCTGGGCAGGACTAACAGCTATCCACACAAATTGCTATTTTATAAGAGACTTATGTGCATATATTTGTCAAATTATTCACTTAATTTTACACCTGCTACTTATCTTGCACAACTGATATTGGATTCACTATTGTTTACTATTGGTTGAGTGGGAGGTTGGGTAAACTTGGGGGGAGTTTAGAGTAAAGAATTAGGAGTGTCTCAATGACCTGGAGGACTGGGTGAACTGGTGGACGTTTTGACACCAGTTCACCCAGTATTCGCTCCTCTGTTTCAAAATATACCGAATTCCATACAAAAACAAAAACAAGGTTTCCATGAGCAAGTCACAATTTCTTTTGCACATAGATTAAATGCGCATATGCTTTTAAAATAGAAAAAGTACACACTTTCAATGAATTGAAATAAACAATTTCAGTGCTTTGTAGGGATTCACACATAACATATGTACATATCCTTGGGATAGATATATGCATATTTTATAATCTGTGTGTACTTCAGATGTGCAGGTTATCAAATATTGTCATAGATCTACATGTGGCCATATACACGCTTATATGGGGACAAGCGGAGTTGTTTGAAAGTTACCCTTCCTATTCGGTAAGGCTTGCACACAAACTTTACATGATCAGTTTAAATAGTGTAAGCAACAGGCCTGCACTTTTACCTTGAGGTCCATATTGAGCACCATTTTATTTTGAACTTAGCCAAACAGATGGCACCGTTTCAGTATCTGCTCACCACTTGGCACTTAACTGACTAAATTTAATCTGTCCAAAAAGATAGCTGGATAAGTTGGGGGTGGGGGTTTTCCCGGGCAGAGTCAGCTAACCAGTTAATTTAGCTGGGAAAAGGCAAATATTCAGCATTATCTAGCTAAGTTAACTGAATAGAAGGCAAAAGGTAGGCCTGTGGCATGCCAGTTAAGCACCTTATTGAAAATTTACCACAAAATAGTCAGTTTGGGAGATATTCTGGACTGACATGGGGTTATTTACTCACACACTTATGTCTCAAATGTCTCTGCCTCGAATAAACCTCTCTCTTGCTGCACAGCTCCTATTATGTTCTATGGCAGACATTTTGTTCCAATTATTTTCTTTCCTCCTTGGAAAATTATATAAGCTGGGCTATGCCATCTGCATTCTTTTTACTCTTTCATATTCCATTCACATGGAATATGAAAGAAGTCCCAGGAGAGAAGTGTCAGATACCATTTCAGAAGGATTTTCTTTTCTTTTTTTCTTTTTGCTGCTTTTAAAGAGATCACAACATTTGACTTTTAAAAAGTGCTTTGGCAGACCTTACCTACTACTTCTGCACTCATACCCATCAATTGTGTTCACATGCCACTAAATCTATCAGAAAAATCACTGGACACAAAATGTAAACAATTTATACACATTTTGCTGAGAAAATTAAAAATGTTGAGGTCTACATTCAGTCATTGCCCAGATAGCAAAGTTAGCTGGATAAACTTATCTGGCTATCTTCTGAGGTATAATTGAATAACACTATTGAATATAGCTGGCTACCTTAAAGTTAGCCAGCTATTATCCGGCTAACTTTAGGGCAGCTCCTTGGCCCAATCAGACTTGCTGGTTAAGTTATCCAGCTAACTCTGAATATCAAAGTTAGCCAGATAAAGGTTAACTGAGCTCCTCTCGGAATGCCCCTCGCTTACCTGGCTTAATTGTAGCCAGCTAACTTACGAGTCAGCTAGAATTTAGCCAGATAAGTCCCTAAATCTTAATTTAGCAGAATTGCTTATAACATTTATAATAATATGATACAGAATTCGGACAAAACAGCTGCTTAGAAGAAAAAAAAATATAAAAACAAGTCTCCAGAGGCTATTCAGAGCAGTGAGCTAAGGGCTTGCTGGAAAGGCTGTCTTGAGTAGGTATGTTTTCAGAGCTTTTTAAAACTCTATAGTGTAATTTAAGGAGCGCAAAGTTAGAGGAAGGGAGTTCCAGGACACCAGTCCAGCTATTAAAAAGGCCCTTTCACCAGTCACAGCTAATCATGCATTTCAAGGAGATGGGACATCCAATAAATTCTTGTTGGAGGATCTGAGGGTTCTTGAAGGAGTATAGAGATGGAGAGTAGAGTTAATCCAGGAAGAGGCAATGTTATTAATGAGGTTGTAAGTTATGACTGCCAACTTATATTGAATAACCAGTGAAGAGACTGTAGGGGATATGAGGCATTTTGTTCTAGCTGGAGTGGTCTGATAGTATTCTGTGGAAAGCCTACATAAAGCGAGTTACAGTAGTTAAGGCAAGGGTGGATCAACAATTAGCCAACTGTTCTAAAATATGAAGGGTGTATAAGTGGTTTGAGGTGATACAACAGTTTTTGTTTGGCAAAAGAGAGCTGGACTACTGTTTTTACTTTAGGTGTCATGGCTAGAAACGAGTTCAAAATGAAACTAAGATTGCATACTTTTTGAGTTATATGCAGTGCTTGGTTGTCAAAGATGAGAGTAGTTGCAATTTGATCCAAGCGATGTCTTAGTATTATTATTTCAGCTTTTTTAAGATTAAGGGACAGCTTTTTGTGGGAAAATCAGTTTCTGATTGTGGATAAGCATAGTGAAACAAAAAGGATTATGGCACACCAGGAGGATGGTATTGGAAAAGAAAACTGTATGTCATCGGCATATAACGTCAAAGGCAAACTCAGGATAGAGAAAAGATGGCAAAGTGGAGTAAGATAGGACTGTAGACAAAGCGGAACCTTGAGGGAGTCCAGTAGAACTAGAAACAGAGTATCAAGAGGAGGTTGACGAGACTAATCTAATTTGCTGAGTACTGTTACTAATGCATGATTTAAACCATAACATTACTGTATCAGCAATTTCAATATCAGGTGAAGAGGAGAGAATGATACTATGGTTCACAGTGTTGCAAGCAGCTGTAATATTTTTAATAGTATTAACATGTATGAGGTGCCAGAATCAAAACCACGATGGAGTGGAATGGAATGTAGTTATGTGTGTACCTAATTCACTAATGTCCTATGTGGAAAACCACCTAAATGCTAACAAATAATCTACACATGAGTTTGTTAATAAATCTAATGTGACATATCAATATACTCTTAATATTATTATGTTATATGGACCATCATATTCACGGCTGAAAACATCACAATGCTCAAAGAGCAACCTACTATCTGCTAAGCTCTTATGTACTATAATCATAAGTCCCAACTTTTTTTTGTCAGTCTTTTAAATGCAATTAAAAATGTCCAAAATCAACTTATTTTACTTATCTTACAAATCCCAAACTTGTGATTATAACCACTGGAAGTTCTTTAGTCCTTCCACTCTATGACTTATGTACTGTCCATGTGCTGCCCGTTTATCAGTGCACAATTTGGATCGGGTTTCAAAGATAAAGACTTCTTCCTTATGAATCCTCTTCCTTCATGAATCCAGCGTCTGATGTCATGTAAATAATTCAGTCCATCATGGCTACTGGCGATCCTCTCCTTGGGAGTTTGACTGATCTAAAACCAATCAGATTGCAACACGTCACGGTACGTTTGTACCTACATATCTTGTAGCTAATATCCAAAATGAAACTACTAGATAGTTTTCTTTGAAAATTACAAAATGCATACCTTGTACGTAGCCTATCTAATATTTAACCCCAGGGAGAGGGGCCTGTCTAACATCTTTCATTGTTTTTTTTTTTTTTCATTATCAAACTATTCATCTTTATTAAGCTGCTGAGGAGCCTCTATTCAAATTCAGGATCATGTGTAGAATAATCATCCAATCCTCCTGAATAGCTAGCCATCTCACTCACCTTTCTGGCCACTAAGGGGCCTATGTACTAAATGATTTATTCCATTTTGTGTCTGTGTGGGAAAATGTTTATGGCATAGAGCCTTAAATGGGTCCCCACAACCCTGCCCAGTGAATAACTCCCTATTCACCGACTCGTAAGGTAGTAAAGACAGTCCAATAACCTTCAGAAATAATAATAATAAAAAAAAAAAAGAATAACTATCAGGTTTCTTGTTACTTGCCTTTTCCTATTTCTAGTGATTTATTCTGGGTAGTGTATCAGTGTACAGTGTTTCTGCATCAGAAGACATAGTGGCCCAGACTGCACCTCTATTGATTACTGTCCTAGCCTCAGGAGAGCCACTTGTCACCTTGTATAGGCTTATGATGTTTACAGCTGCAATGGAAAAAAAAAAAGACTTAGCTGTTGCAAAACATTTTCTAGTGATTTAAAGCCACAACATTTCAGCAACTCACTGCTCTAATGAGCTATATTTTTTTCCTCCATGGATTTTCAAAAACATACCATTGGATTATTTATATATGGCAGACACCTGGCTGTAACCATTCCCCATTGCTCTGTGCTCATTCAGTCTGGTTTATGCAGGCTACATGGCATTTCCTGGTTTTTCTCCTTTCCTTTTATATCAGTACTGTACCTTATTATCATCTCTCAATACAGATAGGAAATCAGTTGGATCTTATCCAAAAAGACACTATTGGAGTGTTCAAAACATCCCTTTTAACTCTGGTGAAGCCATTTTTTTTTCATATTTCACGTAACGAATACCATTTCAGAATATATCAACATAACAAAAGATGAGACTTCTCTTCACAAATAAATAACATCTCTTCTGTAAAAAAAAAAAAAAAAAAAAAAGTAAAACATATTTGTGTAGCTATGTAACAAAATGTACCCTTTACATTTCAAAAATTGAAAACACGGAACAAAAACAGCAGACGCTGGGGATTTGATAATGGTGTCTTCATGTTTTAATGTAATACCCTCTCTTCTAGTCACATAGCAAACAGTGTTCACAAACAACAGGGAAGGATGAAGGTGGTGATTTATATTTACGGACAAGTCTACACACACCCTTGACCTCCTGCTGCCTCCTTAGCCCTCAGCACCAGATGCAATTTATGTAGGCCAGTCTAAATAAACATTAAGGAGTCAAGGCTACAAGCTGACAGCAAGGAAAAATCAATAGATCCAGCAACCACCTACGAGGATCAATAAAAGAGATTAGGAGCCAGAAGCCAGTGTGGGGCACTTACAGGTAAACGTGTCTTACACTTCATCTGGCGGGGTTCTCTCAGCAGCAGGATAAAACCTGTCATATAAACAGAAGCACACTGGGCAGCCACTGGAAGATGCACTGCAGCCACAAAACTAACCAGTGACCTCTGCAGAAAGGGGGAATTATTCTGAGGTCTCTGTGAAATTCCAATTGCTTTTGCAGAGACAGTTCACTTGTACAGTCTCTAGAACAAGAATTACTTCAGATATATCTTGCAGCTTTATATTTTATATTCATTTCCTTGTTTTGTTTTCTCAAGTTATACGCCCCAAATGCGAAATATTATTTTATCCCAAATGATGTTTACATGCAATACATTTGTCAAAATAGTGATTCTGTTCTCAAATTAGCCGTCTTTTATAGAAAATACAGAGCAAGGTGATGTGCATTAACTGGCAATTAAATCAATATACTGATATGCTGGATAATATTTTGTGACTTAAGTTAAACTGAGTGAAACAGAAATCATTGTAGTCACAGCCAAGGGAATGCTGACTTTAAATTTTGTTCAACCAAAAGCACATCAGCTAGTTTCTGGTTTTTATTTTTCTAATTTCATTTCTTTTTTGTTTCATTGGTGAGGTTTTGTCATTTTTTTTTTTTTGCTTTTTCATTTTGTTTAATTTAGTTTTAGTGAGGTCTTTTGTCAATAGCACACACTAAAACAAAAACCCTTCTCCACTAACTAAACTTGCCTCAAAAATAAAAAACATTAAAAACCCCCAAAGCTTTCTAATGCTCAGAGACTCCCTGAAACTCTCCTCTCAGCATCATCTGTGGTCCTTCCATGGGACAAGAGCAATCCTCAGTCACTCCTGTCCCACTGATGCCTTTCTGGTGCCAGTAAAGCTGAGGGCACTTTCAAAAAAAAAAGAGAGACATGCTGAGATGTGGGTAAGGGGGATGAATTTGTAAGCAAAATGAAAAAAAATAATTAATTACATTTTGTTCATTTTTCTTTCATCCCATTTACAAAATTGAAAAACATTTCCTATTTCATTTTAAATAAAAACACATCCTAACCCTAACAGCAACCTAGGACCTTGATTCATCAAATTGCTATAAACATAGTGAAAATAGTGCCTGTGATAAAAAGAAGGGTATGGTTAGGCTAATTTGCAGCCTCTCCACATTGCACAGGTAAATACCGCATGCAGCATTGTGTCAGTGCAAGTGGCATTGTGTCAGGACGTCACGTGTTGCGCTACCATGCGGGGCATTGCATCAGCGCAGGGTGTGGCATTTTATGCAGCTAGCATAAATTAGTGCATGGGGCATTATTTTTTGTGTTTATATATCCCAGCATCCTGCAGCTGCCTCTTTGAGGGTGTGTCGGGAGTTTTGAGAAAGGAGGAAGGTAGGTGTTGTAATTGGCTAGTTGGAGATTCTTTATAGTGATTACTGAGTGAGTTGTCTTGTTTTCTGTTGCCATCTGTTTCCCTTTGCCTTGGTCTTTTGTCTTCTTTGTTGGAGTGAAAGTGTTTGTTTGTTAGTCCAGTTTGTCTGTCTGTCTTTTCGTGTGGAGGTGTGGAAGTGTGGTGGTGGAAGAATGGAAGCGTGAGTAGGAGTGGTGGTGGAGTAGAGTAGAGGAATGTGGAGGATTGGTAGTGGAGGAGTGAAGAGGAGTGGAGGAGTGAACGAGTGTTGATGAGTGAATATTGTTTGTGGTGAGGAGGAGTGAGGAGGATGGAGCATGAGAGGCATGGGGAGGTAGGAGAGGAGAGGCGAGAGGAGAGGAGGTGAAGGAGAGAGGAGAGAGGAGATGATGCAGGAGGATGAATGCAGGAGTGCTGGGGAAGGAGGAATAGGAACAGGAGTAGAGATAGGCAGGAGTGAAGGGATAGGAGGAGGCTGGAGGGAGAAGGGGATAGGCAGGCGAGGAAAGAGGGCGGAGGACATCAGGCTAGGGATAGACAGAGAGGACAGAGGGGAAGGGAGTTAGCAGGGCAGGAGCAGGAGGGGGGAAGAAGGGAGGGGAGAGGAAAGTGGGAGGTAGAGTGAAGAAAGGAAGGACACCTCTCCAGAAGTGGAAGAGGCACCCCCCCTTCTGGCAGCCAGGAAGCAAGACACCCTCATCTCAGGGCTATCAAATTCAGTGCCCAGGGTAATGTGATGGTCATTGCAGGGGTCCTGGAGCATTATGCCATGCTGTTTGGCAACCAGGCGGCCAAGACCTCAAAGGCATCCAAGGTCCAGATTTGGCACACCAGAGACCAGGGCATCTCAAGGCACAGCAGAGTTCAACGAAGCGAGGAACAGGTGGCCTTCAGGTACCGGGACATCAAGGCGTCCTCATTCCCATGGAGGAGTGCTTCTTGCAAAGGTTGTGACCATATGTCTTTGAGGGCATGGCTGAGCAGCTGGACACCACGTGAGCTGCAGTCATTAAGTACATATCATTTTGCATAAGATGCTCACAATGCTAAGAAGCAAAGTGCACCTCTGATGCCAAATGAAAAAAGGATACTTGCTGCCATTGTTACTTATATCTTATGTTTTGTTTCCACAGCTCTCACCTACGAAGCAGCCGGACCCAGCCAGGAAGCCCCAGAAACCAGCCAGCAAGCCCCAAGGACCAGCAGCGCATCAGCCCTTTTACACAGGCCCATCCTGCTGGATACCCAGACCCAGGTGAGCAAGGAAGAAAAGAAGGAGGAGCAGCAGCAGCAGCCACAGGCTCAGGAGCAATTGCAGATGCTGCAACCCCTGGGTTCACCCAGCCCACTCAATATGTCCCTCAACCTCTCTGGCTCTATGGAGGAAGAGAGCCTTGAGTGGGAGCCTATAGAATTGTCACAATCTCGAGTCAGCACACCACAGCAACAGACTGAAGCACCACACTCTCAGCAGGAGCAGCCCCGAAGCCCCATCATGCCACAAGTAGAGGTCCAAAGTCCTGCATTCCACACCACCATCACAGCACTGCTACCAGCAGCGCCACCAGCACTGGCACCAGGCCAGGCACCAGCACCAACAACTTCCCCGCCACCAACAGAGGAATCCATGCACAGGCAGCTGGGCCAGCTGGAAAGGAGGTATGGGGTATACCTCCGATACACATGGGCAGAGGTAGTGCACCTCAGGAGGGCTGTCAACAGGCAGAACCAGATCCTGCTAGATCAGACAGCCGCAAACATGCAGAATGTAATGAACGTGCTGATGCAGATCCTGGAAAGTATGCCCGAGCAGCATTCTGAATCTTCCCCATCATCACTGGAATCCACACCCCACAGCAGTCCCTAGGCTGACAGACACCCGAGGGGTAGATCCCCAAAAGAGATGCCTCCCCCCCAAGTGGCAAGCCGTGATGTGGCAAGGGACCATAAAGGATCAAAGGTTGTGGCATCGAATGGCAAATAAGAAGAGTTGTACCAACATTCCTGGGTGGGCCCCTCTACAGAGTTCCTGTCCTGACTAAATAGAAAAGGCCTGCTGGACCTGTCCTCCCTACAGAGTTCCTGTGCTGGGCCCTTCCTCACTACAGAGTTCCTGTGCCAGCATGCAGAAGGGATGGTCTATTGTCAGCTATTGTGGTCGAGCAGCCTAACTCTAAAGCCCTCCTCGATGCACTGCCCGTATTCCATCCTCCTTGATGTGGCATCCAGTAACAGTCCAGCTGCTGCCTCTTCTCATCATGTCTCATCTCCTGCTCTGAAAGCTGGTGTCTCATCTCAGCTCCTGCTGCTGCTGCTGCCTCCATGCTGATGTGTCTTCTCCTGGGCCTCATGTCTCCATGCTGCGCTCTTTGGTCCTGGTCCCTTAGGCTGTCCCCTTGAATGTACTTTTTCAATATGAACTGTCTGGGGTCTTCACTTGAACTTTGCTGTTTTGCCCTTAGGCTGTCCCCTTGAGTGCACTCTTTCAGCTTGGACTGTCTGGGGCCTTTTCCTAGCCATCATTTAGCAGGGCTGCTATCAGCTCCAACATTACAGCTGTACTGTAGCTATTGGGGTTGCCATTTCTGCTTTCTATGGTCTTTGTTGCAATCATGATTGTGCCAAAAGGATAAGATGCTAAGCCTGTATGTGTAATGATACCATTTCAAACAATGCATGTACAGGTCTACACAGAATGTGTTGTGCATATAATGTACAATGTATTGTGCTATTTGCTATCTTGACCTTGTAGGTTGTGATTACCTAAGATTTTGACTTGATTTCAGTGACCTGTATGTCTTCCCTAATAAAGTGGTGGTGACTGGTTTGAAAAATATACTTCTTGGTTGGCTTCTTTCATTGTGTGGTTTTTGTGCAAAGGGTTCACTAGGTACAAGGTTTGCCCTTCACAAGACGTTTCATGATAGAATGCCCTGGCACATTCCAGGTAGCCACTTATCTGGCAGGCAAGACCATAACGGCTAGACCATATAACTGAAAGCTCAGTGCATGCTCCTAAAGAAGACAGCAAGAGGTAAAGAAGAAGTATATTATTGGGGATCTTCAGTATTGCCTCTTGTTGCCTTCTTCATACTGCATACTCTTAGCTAACTCCTGCTTACATGGGCCTGTATGTAAGATGGACAGTAGCTAGCTGCCCAACACAGTATATTGTGTACATGTAGAGCTTGTGTGGAGTTAAAGGGAAGTAAGAGTCATCATCACACAAGTCTTGTTGTTCGGTCCTCTCACTTGTGTCATGATTCAAAGGCTATCTATACCCAACCATTTATACCTTTCACAGTAAACCAAATATGACATCTACTTGGAACAGCGTGTCAGCTGCTGTGTGACAACTAGGGAGAAGGAATGAGGGAGTATTGTTGTGTCAAGAATGTCCTCAGGCCAACAATAGAGGCCTAGATAGCTGCTGCTGCTTAGGACCAGGCAGCCTTCCACAGACTGGTTGGCACCCCTGTACTGGCATGGCTTGGGGATCTGTATAATATGTGTAAGGTAAGGATGACCTTACAGGTAATATCCAGACCCTCTGCTCTTCGCCTGTGGACATTCTCAACAAGACACTACTTCCTTTCTCCTCCTCCCTAGTTGTCATACAGCAGCTGACACTCTGTTCCAACAGTCACCAAGTACACAGCACTGTCAAAGTGAAAGGTTGGTTAGTGTACAAGTGAAGTGTTAAGCAAAACCTGTCCCCTAGATTCTACAGCAGCACCAACTCTATGTATGCACAGGAAAGCTACAGACTTACATATGGTATAAAGAAGGTAGCCCTACCCTGCCAGCTTATACAGAGGACAGAGTAAGTGTCCAATGTTGCGGCCTGGGGTACAGTTTCTGTGTCTACTGTGTTTGATATGATCAACAGAGAGGAGGCTAAGGAGACCAGTGACTGGAAAAAAAGACTCTCAAAGAGGACTTCTGCCAGGCCTCAGGCACATGCCAACCAAACCCCCCCCCCCCCCCACACACACACACACAGACACACACACGCACAACCCTCTGCACCGGGTATCTCTCTACATGTCTCAGCATTCAACAGCCTCAGCATTCAACAGCCTCAGCATTCAACCCACTGTCTCAGCATTCAACAGCCTCAGCATTCAACCCACTGTCTCAGCATTCAACAGCCTCAGCATTCAACAGCCTTAGCATTCAACCCACTGTCTCAGCATTCAACAGCCTCAGCATTCAACAGCCTCAGCATTCAACCCACTGTCTCAGCATTCAACAGCCTCAGCATTCAACCCACTGTCTCAGCATTCAACAGCCTCAGCATTCAACCCACTGTCTCAGCATTCAACAGCCTCAGCATTCAACCCACTGTCTCAGCATTCAACAGCCTCAGCATTCAACCACCTCAGCATCCAACCAGCCAATTCAGCAGTCAACCAACAGCCTCAGCATTCATCTAGCAAAAGATTACACAACCAAACATATCATTCAGACCTCCTTAAAGAACATTTCCACAATCTATTACCGCCATAACGTCATAGGACACCTGATTCTGACTACACCATCAAAGTCATCTCCCTCATACAACCATGTTGCAAGGACACCCAATACATATATTACATCACTACTCCTTCTCCAAGATGAAGCCTACACTAAGATATCAACCTATAACCCGTAGAAATCTAACTCCGGTAATGATCTCACCAGTCACACAATTACTTGGTTTGGCTCTATTCACCTTATCACTCTTCAATGCCCAATCAATCACAAAAAAAACCCACATCCTTAATGACCACCTGCTAGATACTAAACCAGACATCTGTGCCATCACAGAGACCTGGTTAAAATCCTCAGACACAGTCCTAATAAATCAATTGCCTACACAAACATATGATGTCTTCTCCTTACCCAGAAAGAAAAAGAAAGGAGGAGGTCTCCTTATAGCTGCAAAAAAACTTTTTAACCTCAAGCAACAACCTATCTATACTATACCCAAACTTGAGGTAGGCTTATTCAAATCAAAGTCACTTCAAATCCTACTCACCTACGCACCTCCTGGACTTTTAGATCAAGATGCCTCTCCCATGATAGAGGTTATAGCCAAATACCTAAAACTAGACTCTCCTGCCATAATCATTGGAGATTTTAACCTCCACATTGATGCTAGTCCTCGATCGACCAACTGTGATGCTTTCCTATCAGCACTTTCGGACATGGGCTTCAAACAGCACATTAACCAACCAACACATAAAGCGGGTCACACTCTTGATCTTATCTTCACAAATTCTAATCTTTCCCCACTCTCACCCCCCTTATGCCTACCAGTCCCATGGTCAGATCATTTTATGATCAACTCCACCTTCAGGACATTGACAGGATTGACCACACTTCATCAGCCTACAACTCTATACTACAGGAAAACTTGTTCTTCAGAAGATCTGGGCAAATCCCTGATCAGAAATCTCCCAAACTTGGATCTTTCAAATCCCAATTCAGCTATCACCTCATGGCAAAACATCACTGAAATGATAGCTAACGAACTATGCCCAATGTCAAAAAAAATTATAAACCCCTCCCATAAAAATAAGCAACCGTGGTTCTCTAATGAACTCCGCACTCAGAAGCAAAATCTAAGACGGAAAGAAAAAGAATGGAGGAAGAACTCTAATCCCCTCACTCTTTCCATATACAAAACTACTCTCCACCAGTACAGATCAGCAATACTTCGAACAAAAAGAGATTTCTATGCTCACCGCATCCACGATATGCTGTATGATGCGAGGGCCCTCTTCTCCTATGTTTCGGAACTGACCAAAACAGCTCTTCCTAACATCCCTGACGATACAGCTCAATCAAAGGCCAATGACCTGGCCTTATTCTTTCAAAATAAAATCACCAATACCCTGGCCAGATTACCTGTCAACACAAATCCTACTCTTCCGGACACAGTTCTCCTACCAAACTCAGACATAAGATTGGATTCCTTTGATTCAACCCACACCTTAGAGGTAGAATCGCTGATAAAAAGAATGAAACCTTCGACCCACCCACTGGACCAAATACCCTCCAAGTTACTGATCCTCATCCCAGAATACATATCCAAATATCTAGCTGATATCATCAATTGTTCCCTTACACAAGGAACATTCCCGGACGCACTCAAATTGGCCACGCTCAAACCCATACTCAAAAAATCCAACCTGGACCCGGAAGACCTCAACAATTACCGTCCCATATCAAATCTCCCATTTGTATCTAAGATCATGGAGAAAATTGTAAATAAGCAACTTTCAAATTACCTAGAAGACCACAATATACTTCACACGTCACAATATGGTTTCCGAAAAGAACACAATACGGAAACCCTCCTCACCTCCCTCCTGGATCAACTATATATTGGTTTTGATAAAGGACAGTCATTTCTCTTAGCCCTCCTCGACATCTCTGCGGCTTTTGATACGGTAAATCACAACATCCTCCTAAACCGACTCTCAGACATAGGAATTACAGGCTCAGCCCTCAGATGGTTCGAATCTTTCCTCAGTAATAGAGGCTATAAGGTAAAAATTAAAAACATGGAATCACCTCATACTAATGCTCCTTTTGGCGTCCCCCAGGGCTCCTCCCTATCACCCACCCTGTTTAATATCTACATTCTCCCCCTCTGCCACCTACTTTCAAACCTCAAACTCAAATTTTATATTTACGCAGATGACCTTCAAATTTTAATCCCTATATCCAAATCATTGGACTCAACACTCAAGTTATGGAACGCTCATCTACAAACTATAAACCACTACTTATCCAGCCTCAACCTTGTGCTCAACACTTCTAAAACCGAACTCTTACTAATTACTCCAGAAGGTAGTCCCATACTTCTCCAATCACAAAATATTCCACATATATCACACGCCAGAGATCTTGGAGTCTTAATCGACAGTCACCTTAACCTAAAGCATTTTATAAAACACACTACTAAGGAGTGCTTTTACAAGTTACAAGTACTCAAAAAACTCAAAACCGCTCCTATTCCACTACGATTTCAGATCCGTCCTCCAAGCCATTCTGTTCTCTAAGATCGACTATTGCAACTCCATCCTGCATGGTCTTCCAGCCTCTACCATTAAACCGCTCCAGCTGCTACAAAATGCAGCGGCAAGGATTTTGACAAATACCAATCGGAGAGAGCATATTTCTCCTATTCTAAAAGATCTCCACTGGCTCCCAGTAAACTTCCGGATCCTCCATAAATCTCTCACAATCATTCATAAAAATATCCACCATCAAACCCCGCTTGATCTGTCTCATCCTCTCAGACTGCACTCGACAGCCAGGCCTTTAAGGGATGCTTACAAGGGATCTTTACACGTTCCTACAATCAAATTAGTGCACCACGCAAACATCAGAGACCGGTCATTCTCTACAGCAGGCCCTTCCATGTGGAACGCCATGCCTCCGGACCTCAGACTGGAGACTTGTCTAACAACTTTTAAAAAGAAACTAAAGACATGGCTGTTCAGCCAAGCCTTCCCCACCACAAACTCCATTGCCTGATCTAGAATTGTTCACCACACATCTCTGTAAACAAAACTTTTCCAAATTTTTCATGCCTAATATCCATTAAAGAGAGGTTGGCTCCTAGCCCCCTCCACTGTATATAGTATTTATTCTATTTTATTGCACTTTATATATTTATTGCTCCGTTCACCCCTTCTTTATTTTCCTACTCCAAGTTAAGGCTTCCTTGTTATAATGTAACTGTATGCTCTGTATCTCTTGTTGATTGGTTAATTGTATATTCTACTTAGTTCATTGTAAACCGAATTGATTTGATTTGTATCAAGAAATTCGGTATATAAAAGCCTTAATAAATAAAAATAAATAAAATAAATGCTGCCACTAAACCCTCATCTAAACCACTCATCTGAATCAGGGCAACATCGATGCCATTAGGTGGTCCTTGCCACGCCACGTTCCAGCCATTCCAGCATACCCACATTCAGTGGACAGCTTCTTAACACCCACTTCATCCCTCCCTAAAGTGGAAAGCCTCAGTGAAGGCTTAAGCGCTCTGGGTAGCCTGCACCCCCAAATAACTGGACTATTTGGCCTACTCCAAGTACTAGGTGGAAAAGTCTCAATTGCAGGGTTGCACAGTGTGCATTACAGGCAAATGTCAACTAATACGCACACTTGTAAGACTGCATATTTGATGCCAAATTTCACACCTCCACCCCTCTCTCAATCCTAGATATAAACAGTGAGCAGATTAGGGGAAATTTTAGAGTACAATGCCTGAGGCTATGCCTAGGGCAGCCCATATGATCAACTCTCAGAGGCGCCCCTTCTCGATTCCTGCTGCTCAAAAGCAGTGTGTGCAAAATGAATGCATGTACACTGCCTGCTCTGAGGTGTGGATTGCTGTGTTAAGGGAAGGTCCTGCTAATGCAATAGCACTCCCAGAGAAAGATACTAACAGAGGATAACACAGCATGTCACTCACCGAGTCGCACACTGACACACTTATCTTTTGAGTACGGACTATGTGCAGCACTTTGTGCACCTACACATTGGCAATGTGTATGTTCCTGAAGTGTTTGTCATCAAACATTGATGTGTGTAGCAGCTTGTCCATAACTGTTAATGAG
This sequence comes from Rhinatrema bivittatum, assembly GCF_901001135.1. Classification (NCBI taxonomy): domain Eukaryota; kingdom Metazoa; phylum Chordata; class Amphibia; order Gymnophiona; family Rhinatrematidae; genus Rhinatrema; species Rhinatrema bivittatum. Next base: position 555,126,327 of record NC_042615.1, read on the forward strand.
GTATTCCTAGTCCTTCCTCGGCAATGATTATGTATACCTGGCTACATGAAACACATCTGTCAAAGACATATATGACACTTACTTTGTCAGCGCTACTGACATGGGCCTTGAAATCTTTAGGTGGCATTAAATGCATTTTTGGCAAGAGAACAACACAGAAAGGCCATCAGTCATCATGTCAACCACATGAGACCTCAAAGAGCAGTAGTCCTATACATTCAGTACTGTGTGCTGTGTGCTATGGAGGCAGCTTGTAGGCTCATGAAGTCATCAGCTGACAACAGTTTCTCTAGCCTTAATACTTTACAGGGAGCAGATCATTGAGAGCATAGGAGCACACCTGCCCTGATCACCACTAATTGTAATAGTGACTACACGACATGAGGCACAGAGTAGAGGACAGCAGCTCTTCCTGATTCCCCACAAGTCATGACAGGCATCTGGAGGAGCAAGGGACTGCAACCATTAAACCAAAGAAATGTGTTGAGTGAGTTTGCAAATAGAACTATCTGCAAGCTGTTTGGCGCAGGAGTGCTCAGCTTATGTGCTTTAAAGGTGGTAACAGATTGCACCAGGACTGTAAGAGATACTAGCTATTGCTCAAAGCAAAATCCTCTGCATATTTTCTGAGTACATACATACATACATATAGCTGTACCACATGACTATCAGTCAGCCATAACGGCCAATGGCATTGCAGCACCCTGACATCTCAATATCTCTGTAAGGTTAGCTGTGATGGCTGATTTGAAGGCAGGAGTTTCAAACACACCTAACCAGTGACTTCTATGATGTCAACCTTTGCTCAGAAGAGATAATTGTGCTCTTAAAGTCATTAGAATCTAGACAGTGACAGTGACATCTTCAAGCTCATAGGAAAATACAAGTGAAGGCAGGACACCATCTGATTCCTAATACTGTCTTCACAGAGCTGGACGTGCATCCTGGTGTAGGCTCACCGAAATGCTAACCGAGCCTTCATGGTACATGACATCACAATGGCCAAGGCCCTCACCTTCTAGAAATTATCATTTACAAATTGCATAGTTAGGTTTAGTACGGGTCATATGTGTCGGGGAGCATGCAACCACCAAGAGGTATGCTAGCTTGGAAGGACCTGTGTGCATTGTTGGACTAGCACCAGGTAGCACAGGCCCTTTACCCAAGGCTGCAAGGGAAGGCATGCTACTATAGCACTCTGATGACAGCAAAGTGTTGCCAACTGGCTCCAATTTTCAGGACAGGTAAATACTGTGCTGGTTTGGAACACATTACATTCAGGGATTTCATCCGATTTCCCTATAGTTTTTCAAAGCAAAACCAAGACTATCAATACCTGCATTCATGGGAGTAAGACCAGGACTGGATCAACATATCCAGGAAATCTAGATCCAGTTAGAAAACCGAGTCAGCAGTGGCTCTAAAACTGGTGGCACAGTGGTATCAGCCCATCTGACAGTAAGCCGACCAAGTACAGGTGTATAAGTTCACATGCACACGTTTGTCAGCCACAGAATGAGGCAGTAAAATGAGAACTCTGTCACTGAAACCTTTAACTATCTACCTGTACCTATTTGATGTTTACAACATTTATAGAGCTGTAGCTCTCCATGCTCAAGGACCAGCTGGGGTGGCATCACTCTTGTGGCACTATCTCATCCACATGTGAGAGCTAGGATGAGTCCAAAGGGGATGGCTAGCAAGCCAGACGGCGCTAGCTAGGAAATTCTATGAAATCTATGTTGGCAGTCGTTCACCAACTCTCGTGCCACACATGCCTCTTTCAGTGCCTAAGTGCATGTCACATTGTTCTGGGCCAGAATATGTCCAGGATAGCAGTAGCAAAAAGTAGCTCTGCTCTTCTGGACTACTAAATCACATTTGGGTATTCCAACAATTGCATGCCAGGCCTAACAATCAAGCTAAGGCTACTGGTGTGTAGCAGGCTTCCAACCTTGAATCAATACAAAAGATCTGCCACACCTGTGTTAGCTGAAAAATGGTATCTTATGGTGTGATTGTGAATGTCTCTGATGGCTCTACAGTATGTCCTCCATATAAATCAATTTGTGAGGCCCGACACTGGCAATATACAAGGCCACCAACATTCACAGGACTCTGCTTCTGGTTGAGGTATGTGAGGCTCAAGGCAAACTATGGCCGACACTCTGGATGACACTTCACTAACCGGCCACACATGATCGTGCAGTACCAGCAGTGTGGACACTTCAAACTTGTCATTAAGCAGTGAGATTTAAATAGCTCCAAATAGAAGGATAGGAACAGGGCCATTTTGAAATTTAACATGTAGAATGTATAGTGCCTGTTCACACACCAAGCTTTAGGTCTGGTGCATTGTTTACCATCACAAGATTAGCAGGCCTCTGCAGCATGGGGAGAAAAAGCCAGGCCCTGGGACTATGGCCTGCAGATGTAACTATACAAGCCACTTATCATGGCAGTGATGCTTTTCCTCCCTCGCAACAATCCCTCAAGTCCGTGTCGTTTGCCACAAACACATAGCCAGAGATGGAACATAGAAACAAGTGTCTCTCTTACCTATGAGCCATATAAGCCATCCTCAAATTTTTCACATAGCCCCTATTGCCTAAGTATAAAGGAATCATGTGTGGTTCCCGGGTATCTGGACACCATATCAAGAATGAGCATTTGAGCATCACAGACCACTTGCACTTTCATGGAGTGGGAGAGCTCTCTGTTATGGTACATCTCCTCCCTGTCACGGGGTGGAATGATGGCCACTTGAGTGCAGTCGATAGCTACAGAACTTTGAGAAAGTTAGCGAAGACATAAAAGCCTCTTTTCGAGTCCATCAAGTCCTGAGGAAATGCTCTGTAGCGATTAGTGAGATCAGAGACTGCTGTGATGACCTGGTCCAGACAACAGGAAAAAGTGGTTTGGGACAAACTAACAAAAGCTTCCACACCCAGATAAAGACAAGAGGCAAAGGTAAAGGAAAATGATGAGAACACAAAATAGGACAACTTACTCAGAAATCGCAAAGAACCTCCACTAAACTCCAAACAACTAAGAACTCACTTCTTCTCCAACGCCTGACACACCCTCAAAGAGTCAACTGCAAGGAGATGGTATATATAAACAAAGAACGTAATACACCAGACCTAAGCTGACACATGACACATAAAATGACGTGCAATGCGATAATGTGTCGCACAACGCAATACTGTGTCATGAAATGTGATACAAAGTATCGCAAGCTGTGGAATTTGCATATGCGATATGGTATATCTATAATTTCCCTAACCATGTCCATTTTTTTATCACAGATGCTAAAGCACTATATTTCGGCTTTATTTATAGCATTTTGATGGAAGCTAGGCATTAGACTGTAAGCCTTTCGGGGTCATGGAAATATCTGTTATACATAAGAACATAAGAATATAAGAACATAAGAAATTGCCATGCTGGGTCAGACCAAGGGTCCATCAAGCCCAGCATCCTCTTTCCAACATAGGCCAAACCAGGCCACAAGAACCTGGCAAATACCCAAACACCAAGAAGATCCCATGCTACTGATGCAATTAATAGCAGTGGCTATTACCTAAGCAAACTTGATTAATAGCAGTTAATGGACTTCTCCTCCAAGAACTTATCCAAACCTTTCTTGAACCCAGCTACACTAACTGCACTAACCACATCCTCTGGCAACAAATTCCAGAGCTTAATTGTGCATTGAGTGAAAAATAATTTTCTCCAATTAGTCTTAAATGTGCTACTTGCTAACTTCATGGAATGCCCCCTGGTCCTTCTATTATCCGAAAGTGTAAATAACTGATTCACATCTACTCATTCAAGACCTCTCATGATCTTAAAGTCCTCTATCATATCCCCCCTCAGCCGTCTCTTCTCCAAGCTGAACAGCTCTAACCTCTTCAGGCTTTCCTCATAGGGGAGCCATTCCATTCCCTTTATCATTTTGGTTGCCTTTCTCTGTATCTTCTCCATCACAACTATATCTTTTTTGAGATACGGTGACCAGAATTGTACTCAGTATTCAAGGTGCGATCTCACCATGGAGTGATACAGTGGCATTATATTTTCTGTTTTATTAACCATTCCCTTCCTAATAATTCCTAACATTCTGTTTGTTTTTTTGACTGCTGCAGCACACTGAGCTGACAATTTCAAAGAATTATCCACTATGATGCCTAGATCTTTTTCCTGTGTGGTAGCTCCTAATATGGAACCTAACATTGCACAGCAAGGGTTATTTTTCCCTATATGCAACACCTTGCACTTGTCCACATTAAATTTCATCTGTCATTTGGATGCCAAATCTTCTAGTCTTGCAAGGTTCTCCTGTAATGTATCACAATTTGTTTGTGATTTAACTACTCTGAATAATTTTGTATCATCCTCAAATTTGATAACCTCGCTCGTCGTATTCCTTTCCAGATCATTTATAAATATATTGAAAAGCACTGGACCAAGTACATATCCCTGAGGCACTCCTCTGTTTACCCTTTTCCACTGAGAAAATTGATAATTTAATCCTACTTTCGGTTTCCTGTCTTTTAACCAGTTTGTAATCCATGAAAGGACATTGCCTCCTATCCCATGACTTTTTAGTTTTCTTAGAAGCCTCTCATGAGGGACTTTGTCAAACACCTTCTGAAAATCCAAATGCACTACATCTACTGGCTCACCTTTATCTACATGTTTATTAACCCCTTACAAAAAAATTATGCAGCTTTGTTAGGCAAGACTTCCCTTGGGTAAATCCATGCTGACTGTGTTCCATTAAACCATATCTTTGTATATGCTCTACGATTTTGATCTTTAGAATATTTTCCACTATTTTTCCTGGCACTGAAGTCAGTCTCACTGGTCTATAGTTTCCCGGATCACCCCTGGAGTCCTTTATAAATATTGGAGTTACATTGGCTACTCTCCAGTCTTCAGGTACAGTGGATGATTTTAATGATAGGTTACAAATTTTAACTAATAGGTCAGAAATTTCATTTCTGAGTTCCTTCAGTACCTTAGGATGCATACCATCTGGTCCAGGTGATTTGCTACTCTTTAGTTTGTCAATCTGGCCTACTACATCTTCATCTGACTCATCACCCTTGAAAACCATCTCCGGAAGTGGTATCTCCCCAACATCCTCATTAGTAAACACAGAAGCAAATAATTCATTTAGTCTTTCTGCAATGGCCCCTTTAATCTCTCTGTCATCTAATGGTCTAACCGACTCCCTCACAGGTTTCTTGCTTCGGATATATTTTTAAAGTTTTTATTATGCGTTTTTGCCTCTATGGCCAACTTCATTTCAAATTCTCTCTTCGCCTGTCTTATCAATGTTTTACACTTAACTTGACATGAATGCAACTCACCTTGAATTACCAATGACAATGCATCAGCTAATTCATATATAAATAAATTTATGATATCCATATTCAAAAGCCATTTAGCTGGATAACTAAAAATCTATCCAAACTAAATGGCAAATGTAGCATTTTCAGTCATTTCTCTGGCTAAATTATGGCCATAAAAAAAAGAAGCATTCTGTGGAGGGCTGAGATATCTGGCTAACCTAGCCGAATATTGGGAATATTTGACTAGGCTAGCCAGATAACTTTAGACCTGCTTTGGAGTAGGTCTAAAGTTATCTGGCCTTGTGTGTCCAGATAACCTGAAGGTCAGATAACCTGCAATTTAACTGACCATATTCAAAAGAATATAGCCGGTGAAGTAGCAATGTAATGCTAAAAAAGAAAAAAAGATTTCAGGCCTACAGGTCCTAAGCAGACCCCTTCCTCCCTTTTAAGTGAGCTTCAAAGACTTAGCCTTACCAGATTGAGCCTGCCACCCCCTCACATCAGCAGTATCTTAATCTAAAAAAATATAATAGGTAATCCTTCCCCCAACCCTCTTCCCTGTTCTCAATTTTTTTTCTTTTCAATAGATTTCTTTCCAAGCCCACTCCCTGTACCTTAAATTGAAGATTCCATGTGGCCCGGATCACAGCAGTGTCCTTCTGCAATCCGGGCCCAGTGCTTCTATGATTTGATGAGGGGCAGAATGCTTGGCTCCATAGGGTTGAGCCTTTGGGGCTCACATAAAAGGGAGGAGGGGTCTGGTTAGGGCCTGTAGGCCTTTAATATATAAATATATATATATATATATATATATATATATATATATATATATATATATATATATATATATATATATATATATATATATATGTTACTTTGGATTGCTACTTAATCAGCTATATTCCCTTGAATCCAGCTTCTATTAGCTGGGTAAATTTAATCAGGGATATTCAATGGGATGTTTATCCCAATAATTATCCAGGACCAGATTTCTGGCTAACTTTAGCTCGATAACTTGTCCACTAAATGGCCTATTAAATGAATATTGGCGTCCTTATATATAAATAAATAGATATTAATGCCATTCTGTCCACTCCAAATTATTTTTACTTGTTGGAGATAATTTTGTATATAACCTGAAATTGCAAGTGGTAGCACATGGTTTACTTGAGCCATACATTTTTTCTATTATGTTCTTTTTATGTTGGTTGCCAATCAATGAGGTGTTATACTTTTTAACCACCAGAGCACCAGATTGGAAAATTTAAGTTTGACCAGTCATAGTGACTTTAGCAAAACTTTTTTTTTTTTGCTGTACAGATTTGATTTGCTTGGATTTAGTTTTATTTTAAGAAAAGAAATTCCCTTTTATGTTTAATTTCATTTGAGTATAATTTTATTTTAATATATATTATTTTAATATATACATATACCTTTCCAAATGTTAAGAACCCATTCAATGCAGATTCCAAAATTTGGGAAAATTAGCAATGTATAAAAACAGTATGGTGATTTATGCAATCTATAGGAGTAGAATGCATTTATCTAGCTATATAAAATGAATTGTCTTTCAGTACACTCTGGTCCAGAGTGGTGATGTTGAATCCCTGTGAGATTCAACATCACCACTCTGGACCAGAAAGAGGTGGAGAAATTGAATTGCACAGCAGGTAGAAGGTAGGAAAATGCAGTATCAGATACAATATTCAGAGACAGGAAACAGTGGTAGAGGACGTAGTGGCTGCACCTTCATAGGTGGAAGAAGGAAGGTATTGGGAATAGGTGGGAAGTAAATTATCGGGGTCAGGTTAAGATGGACTGAGTAGAAAAGAGGAAAAAAGGAGAACTGAGCCAGGATTGGTCTCTATCCTTAAGCTTGGACAATTGTTTGATAAGTAGGAAGAATAAGTGAGAATCTACCAGCACTCTTAGGGAAAGAGACAACAAAATTTGCAAAACAAGAAAAAAGTAAACTCTTTAAAGATTAGAACCGACAAACAAGGGATCACAACTCTGACAAAATGGTAGAGAATGAAGAAGTTAAGATCACATGGGACATTCCCATTCCAACCAATAAAAAGCTTGATGCAAGGAAACCTGATTTTGTGGCAAAGCAGAAAAATGCAAGAATGGCTTTAACTGAAGTATCAATTCCAAGCACCTATTTCGTACAACATATGGAGAGAGAGAATCCTCAAGTACCAAATAATGCAATCAAGAGACAAAGGAAATATGACAGAAAGATACAGAATTGGCCCAAACAGTGTTGGCTGCTACAGGCCTGATTTATAAGATTTTTCAAGAGCACTTTGATATGTTGTCTATACATATACATCTTATCAACTCCAGAAAGAAGCTCATTGGCACAATACAAGTACTGAGGTGAGCACTAGCAGTAAATTTGAGAGATTTAGGTCATATGCAACACACTCTGGTATATGAGTGAAGTTCATTCTTATGTATTATTAATTTAACTGCTGAAAGCAGTGAATGCTGCTCTTGACAGAATACAAAGCTATTATATAAACTATCAAGATTTACATTAAACATTATACATGTAATAATAAAAAACATGGGACACACAAAACACACAAAACAATCAAGCACCTCTGCACAAGGGATGTTCAGAGGCAACCTTTTTTGTTTTATTTTATTAATTTGTTTTGTAGCTCATCTCCATTTATTTGGTTTGCTTCAAACAAAAAAAATTGTTTATGTTTTATTCATTCATTCATTCATTCATTCATTCATTTACCATTAAAATCAATGGAGGAAGCACTACATCCTATTTTGGGCTCAAAAACTGGGGTTTTCTCATCAATTTTAATGAAACTTGTAGGAAGACATCATCAGAAGGGAAAGAACTCCAATGCACCTAGACCGTGACAAAGTTGCAGCAAAAGTCGCATGAATAGCCTAAAGCATCATAATTGGGCAAAGGGGTGTGGGCTGTGGCAGGAGTTCTCCAAGCCTCTGTGAGAGGAGCAAAGAAACAGCAAAAGATGAAGAATACAAAATAAGGTGAATTTTCAAAAGGCTGGGGAGGGGCTAACAGTTATCTGTGTACATTTTTGTCACATGCATCTATTTTCTAACACTTTCATGTGTTTTTACCCTTCTAATTATCTGGTGTAAGTGATATTAAATGTGTTTATTGTGTACTAGTACTGACAGGGTGGGAGGTCTGAGTGAACTGGGAGAGGTTCAGTCTAAAGAACCAGGAGAGTCTTGATGAACTGGTAGACTAATTGGTAAACTGGCCGATTTCTTTAATGCGCACATGTTTTAAAATCCACTGACTTAAGCGTGTAAATAGGAACATATGCAAATAAGTCCTAGTTTATTTTCATGCATAAAATATTAATATGTATATATTAGGGATGTGCATCGTTTTTCTGATGGATGAAAATATCGTATGATATTTTCTAATCCGTCAAGTATCGGGGGGTCCCCGAAAGTGATAGGAAAACTCAACAAAATTTTTGTGTGGTTTTCTTATCATTTGGGGGGGGGGGACGGGAAGAAAGGGCACACAGAAAAAAAACCCAAACCCACCCAACTCTTTAAATCTAATTATTTAGAATCCCCCATCCTCCTGACCCTCTCCAACAACTTTCCTAAAGTACCTGGTGGTCCAGCGGGGGTCCCGAGCAATCTTCCACTCTCGGGCCGTCGGATGCCATTAATCAAAATGGCACCAATAGCCCTTTGCCCTTACCATGTGACAGGAGCTATCGGTGCCATTGGCCGGCCCCTATCACATGGTAGGAGCAATGGATGGCCTGCACCCACTGTCTTCAGTTTTAGATCTCTCAAGGACTGATGCCCTGCTGATGAGGCCACAGAATGATTTAAAATAAGGCAGCCTTAGATCAGTTGTTAGCTCAGAACATGGCCATGCCCCCAAGTATCTGAATTGGTCTGAGGGAGGCTTAAAAGATGTTGCTGGGAAAGGCCCAGTGTATAGGCAACTAGGAGGGCAATATTCAGCTACAGTGCAGCTTGGCTAGTTAGCCAGATAAATTTATCCAGCTAACTTAGCCTGTATATTCAGTGGCACAGCCATACCACTGAATATACCTGGATTTCATAAAATTAGCGGCATGTCGGTGAGAGCTGCTCTCTACTGCACATTTGTGGCACATCGGTCATTGCTCAATTATATAGTTGATGGTTAGGTAAGGGGTGCTTTTGGGAGGTTTGGAATGCATTATGAGTATTTCCATTATTTCCTATGGAAAAAATAGTCTTGACTTACAACCAACTTGAGTTACAACCAGCCCTCTGGAATCAGTTGAGTTTGTAAGTCAAGGGTCCACTGTATTTCTACCTTAAGCAAGCATAGCACACAGGGCACTTTCTTCTTGGGTTTCTATCATAGGGGTGGATTTATCAAAATGTGGTAAGTACCGCATGCGATAGCAAAAGGGGTGTGTTTTACGCTAATATAGCATTTTGCATGAAGAGCTAAGTTAGTGCAAATTGCAATAAGTGCCAGACCTGTTGTATTTCCTTCATTCAACCACCAGGGGACCATTGTTAATGGTCCTAGACACACAGGGGGGGGGGGGAGAGAGGGAGAGGGAGAGGGAGGGAGGGAGGGAGGGAGAGAGAGAGAGAGAGACTGGCCATAATGTCATGGCCCATAGGTAGGTATTTGTATCCCTATAGTAGGCCCACCTAGTAACTCAAGGTGAGGTTTAGGTAAGAGTGTAGGGGTTTAGGGGCCACTTTGACATTCTACGTGACACCTACGAACAGAACAGTGGTCTCTTGTGAAGATTTGCTGGCCTTCAGAGTGAGGAAACTCACTCCAAGATGAGATTCGGGCAATGTTCTCTCAACCTAGCTTGAGGGACTCTCTATATATCTCTCTCTCTCTCTCTCTCCCCATCAATTCACCTGAAATAGGACTTATGGGAGACATCACAAATGGTGATGAAACCTTACGTCACGGCAGCTATCACACAGCCTAACACAATCCAAAGAGGTGTAGTTAAAATCGACATTACAGCTGTGCGATAGCTCTTCATAGACAGGCTAACCCAGCCCACTCTCTGCCCCTAACTCCTCCTATTTTCTGAATTTGCATCGCACCATACGATATGGTGTGATCGCATGCGTTAAACACATTTTCGCATGCGATAAGCCCTTAACGCATGCGAAAACGCCTTATCGCATTTTGATAAATGACCCCCTTAGACGGGTGTTTGCTAGAGTAAATCAGCTCTGCCATCCTGTCTTGCATCTATCAACTTTCTGCCACTCTGCCTTGCTGCCATACACCAGATGATTCTACTCCTTGTGGTGTTCTTGCCACTATCATGGTTTCTCAGTGTGTTAATGCTAGTCTTTCTGCTGCTTTGTCCCTTTATCGGCACCTTGTGGGTTTTTCTGACACCCTTTCTGCTTGCTATGTTCCCCCTTCATAAGAACATAAGAAATTGCCATGCTGGGTCAGACCAAGGGTCCATCAAGCCCAGCATCCTGTTTCCAACAGAGGCCAAAACCAGGCCACAAGAACCTGGCAATTACCCAAACACTAAGAAGATCCCATGCTACTGATGTAATTAATAGCAGTGGCTATTCCCTAAGTAAAATTGATTAATAGCCATTAATGGACTTCTCTTCTAAAAACTTATCCAAACCTTTTTTGAACCCAGCTACACTAACTGCTGTAGGATGTTAATGCCATTTGCTTGCCACTTTGCCTGTCGTGCTGCCTTCGAGGGTTTATGCAACCGTTATTGGTGCTCTCTTTTGAAGCTGTGGTGTGTTTTTGACACTTTTGCTGCTGCTTTGCACCTCTATTAAAGCACTCTTGCACCCTTTGCCCTTTTACAGTGCCTTAGGCTATTCATGCCACTTTGGTGCCACTTTGCCACAGTCTAAGTACCTTGGAGCTCTTTTCTCATTCTGATGGATTGCTCCCCAGAAGTTTAATCAGAATTGATAAGAAAACCCCAGTTCTGCAGCCAAAAAAAGGCTGCAAATACTTCCCCCATTGACTTTAATGGCAAAATGAAAAATGAATTAAACTAATAAACAAATTGATTTTCCCCTCTATGAAACAAATTTGGGTCCCAGCGAAATGAAAAACGAAACAAAACAAACATTTTCCTTCTGCACATCCCTAAGATAACGTGTTTAAAAATGTCTTCAAACTTCAAATCACTGGTTACACCTTTCCTCTCCAGACAGCACCTGGTCTGAATTCTCATATGTAGATGCTTCATCCATCACATGCATACTACGAAAAACTAAAATGTCTTCATTCCCATTCAATCCTTGTTCTGGTCATTTACTAAAAGCTCAAGGGGTCATCGAAAGTCCTTTTTTAAGCCAACTGGTTAACCAATCACTAGAATCTGGCATTTCCCAGATTTTCTTAAACAAACTTCCATCCACCGTGCACCGTATCCTGAAAAAAAATACTAAGAGTATTACATACATTGCTAACCTTCATCCCAATGCATCTTTCACTTCTCTAGCAAAAATACTGAATTTGTTGTCCTTCACCAACTCTCCAATTATCTATCAGAAAATGCTCACCCAAACTAACATGGAGTTTGCAAAGGCCATAGCACAAATACTTTATTTCTTTCTTTTGACATCCTAATTAGAGGATTCAGTGCCAAAACTGACTACATCCTGGTGCTATTAGACATCTCAGCTGCCTTTGATACTTTAGACCATCAAATTCTCCTCTACCAATTGCAATGTATTGGCCTGAAAGATACCATTTTAAATTGGGTTTGATAATATTTATCTAACCATCCACATCAGATTAATGTTGTTTCACATACCTCAAATGGTACTTTCCCATATCTGTGTTCTCCAAGGTTCATCACTTTCAACAATTCTATTTAATATCTATCTAATACTACTTTCCCACCTCCTTAATAGTCTTAATATTCATTTTAAAATCTATGCTGACGATATTCAGTTTTTTGTACTCCATATCATGGACTTCCACACTTTCTACTGTATATCTTTATTAAAACCATTAACTTATGGCTATCCCATAACTGTCTTAAATTAAATGCTTCAAAAACAGAAATTCTTCATCTCTCAACCATACCACACTCTGCCTGTAGTCCTCCATCATTTCTACTTCTAGATGATCTACATATTATGATTGTTTCAAAAGCCCGTAACTTTGGTGTAATCCTAGACTCAAGATTATCTATGTCTCATCATATTTCAACTATTGTCAGAAACTCCTTTTTACAAACTCCATATGTTAAAAAATCTTTATCCTATACTATTTCCCATTGAATTCCATGCCATCCTACAATCTCTTATTCTCAGAGGTATAGATTACTGCAACACTCTCTATCTTGGGCTTCATGAAAACACTCTTTGTCCTTTACAATTAATTCAAAATACTGCTGCTTGAATTTTAACTGGCACTTCTCGAAAAGACCACATAACCCCAATTTTACAATCATTACATTGGTTATCAGTTCAGTTCAGAATACAATCTAAAGTAATATCCATTATACATAATTTAATTTACAAAGACTCTTCTTCCTGACATTGCTCCCTCCTTCATAACTTTTAGAAATTCCATTACTTCGGTTGGCCAGACTTCATATCACACAATGGTGGGCCTTTTCAGTTGCAGTCCCCTTCCTCTGAAATTCTAGTTCAGACCATCTCATCTAAGGCAAATCTCATCTCATTCTGAATTTTAAAAAACCCTGAAAACATTTATTTTCAAAGACTTTTGGATCGCTTGCTATCACTCGGTAAGCAGCTGTACTACATCTCCCCTTGCTTTCATAAGTTCTTTTTCTTCTCTTTTCCTCTCCTATTTCCAGCTAGCTAATGACTGTGAATATGTCATTTTTGTCTATTTTTTTAATTGTTTTATGATATGCATTTTAATATTATTTTAATTCTGTATGTTGACAAATATAAACTGTTTTGATTGATACTTGTTGTAAAAGCGGTATATAAACTACTTTTAAATAAAATAAATAAACAAATAAGCTCTAATTTCCAGTTAGACCCTGCCTGCACCTGTTTGCTCAGCATAGTCCTAAATTTGAATTGGCCATGGTTCTGAATGGGAAACATAAATCAATTAGATAAAAAATGTTTCATTCAGGATACCCTTCATTCATTTCAGGGGAACATGAATAAAACAAAAATGTATTCATTTTTTCCATTTGTTTCAAACAAATGCACATCCTTCTGCACAAGTGTGAGTAATGGAGCCCAATAGACCTATATAAATACGGCACTTCATGAGTCTACTGTACCGGAGTAGCTAAAGCAAAGGCTTGCTTAAATTAAAAGGTTTTTGCCTTCTTCCTGAAAGAAAAGTAAACCTCTTGTAATGGTTTATGCAAAACAAATCCATTTGGAGACATTATGCCCTGAGAACACCTTGACTGTATGTCAATTGACAAGATGGAATAAACCAAGCTATATGACTGGGAAAATATTTGGCCTGGTTTCTCTGATAAAGTTGATGGAAAGCGTCAAGCGGTACCAGTGCATTGAGATCTTAACTACTTTCCTATTTTTTCTCATTGAAATATTAATAGCACTTACAAAAATTTACCAGAAGCTATTTGCTGACAAAATAAGTATTTGTTACAAATAGAACAATCCAAAATTCCTGAGTATTACCAAAATAAGGGACAGCCATCTATTTTTTAGTATGTTGTTTAGAAGACTGCTATGCCTGGGTAGAAGTGAGATTAAGCTTTTTATAAAAAATTTTCCAATGACAAGAGTCTCAAACAGCCTTTGACAGTTAAGCCTCTCTGGCCTTTATCACTGATATGTATAAGGGTGTAATATGGATTCCAGTTGATTTAAAACCAGTAATTTTTGGAAGATAGTGCTCATTTATCTTTGGATGGCAACTCATTTACTATAAACTCTGAGGCCAATATTCAGTTGGCCATTTAGTGGACAATAAAGATGTGCATTCATTTTAAATGAAATAGATAATGGCAACAAAATTGGCTATTTCGTCTCTTTTCGGAAGTGCCATGAAACAAAAAAAAAAAAAGATGACATTTTGTAAAAATTAGTATTTTGTTTTAGTGAACACTAACAGGACTTAGTGTGCACTAACTGAAAATGTTAGTAATCTGTTAAAAAGTGTCAATTTGGGGAGCAGTTTGTTAGCTAGAATTGTGATTATGCATTCCCATAGTTACTTGTGTTGCCAAGGTTGCAAGGTGGTATTTGTGGGAGGATGGCCAGTGCCTGGTAACAAACATAAGCAAACAATTGATATAATAAATATTTAATACCATCAATATTCTAGTCAGCAAAAGCATGTTTTGCAAATGCATATTTTGAATTTTCCAATCCCTTTGTATTTTAGGAAAGGAACCCTGGCATTTTGTACATGCTTACTTTTAATTCCTCTGGTGTCTCTGTAATGTATGGGACGGAGGCTGGTAACTGGTGAGAGGGGAAGTGACTGGGGTGAAGGTATGGGGTGGTGGGTGGGAGAGAGTTTGGTTGGGGTAATGACCGGTGAGAGGCAGCCTGGTGTGTGGAGGGGTGACTGATGAGAGGGGGAGTGACTGAGGTGGAAATATGGGGTGACAGGTGGGATAGTGATTGGAGTGATGAGTGGTGAGAGCGGGTGAATTGGGTGACTATGGGGTGACAGATAGGAGAGAGATTGTTTGGGGTAGTGAATGAAGAAAGAGAGGTAGCCTGGTGTGTCAGGGGATGACTGGTGAGAGGGGAAGTGCCTGGGGTGAATGTATGGGGTGACAGGTGGGAGAGAGTCTGGTTGGGGTGGTTCCTGGTGAGAGAGAGGCAGCCTAGTATGTGGGGGTGACTGCTGATTGGGGTAGCTATATGGGGTGACAGGTGGGAGAGAGACTGGTTGGAGTGGTGAGTGGTGAGACATGGTGAATGGGGTGACTATGAGGTGACAAATATGAGAAAGAATGGTTGGGGTGTTGACTGGTGAGAGGGGGAGTGACTGGGGTGGCTATCTGGGGTGACAGTTGGGAGAGAGACTGATTGAAATGGTAAGTGGTGAGATGGGGTGAATGGGGTGACTTTATGGGATGACAGATAGAAGCAAGATTGGTTGGAGTGGTGACTTGTGAGAGAGAGGCAGCCTGGTATGTGGGGTGCGGCTGGTGAGAGGGAGAGTAACTGGGGCAACTATATGGTGTGCCAGGTGGGAGAGAGAGACTGGTTGAGGTAGTGACTGCTGAGAAGAGAGACAACCTGGTATGTGGGGGTGACTTTTGAGAGAGGGAGTGACTGGGGTGACTGATTGGGGTGATGGTGGGGGAGAGAAATTGGTTGAGATGGTGATTGTTGAGAGATTCAACCTGGCATGTGGGGGGTGACTAACAAGTGAGGGAGTAACTAGGGTGACTGTATGGGGGTGACAGGTGAGAGAGAGAGACTTCTTGGGGTAGTGACTGGTGAGAGAAAGACAGCCTGTTGGGCATGCAGTGGGACTAGTGAGAGGAGAAGTGACTGGGGTGACTGTATGGGGTGACATGTGGGAAAGAGAGGCAGCCCGGTCTGTCTGTGTGTGTGTCGGGGGGAGGGGAGAGACTGGGGTAAGTATATGGGGTGTCAGGTTACCTCCACTCACACCAGGCTCCCTCTCTCTCTCCATTCACCACCCCAATCAGACTCTCTCCTACCTGGCACCCCATACATTCACTCAAGTCACTTCCTCTGTCATCAATCACTCCTCCCCCCATCCAAACACACAGAATCACACCAGGGGATTTCAAAGTATGCATAATATCCCAAAATGCCAGGGCCCCTTTCCTAAAATACAAAAGGATTGGTGAATTCTAAATATTCATTTGCGTTACATGCTTTTGCTGCTATAAAATTACAACACGTGTTTGTTTACACTTGTTACTCAATGGTGGTTCTGCCGTTGCTACTACGTGCACAGAAAAGCAGTAAAAACTGCGTTTCTGTACACCCTTCGATTTAATATTATGGCGATATTAAGTCGGAGGTTTCAAAAGTTAAAAATTAATTAAAAATAAAAAAAAAAATTTAAATCGGCCCACGGCTCGCGGGTTGAAAACCGGATACTCAATTTTGCCGACGTCTGGTTTCCGAACCCATGGCTGTCAGCGGGTTTGGGAACCGATGCTGGCAAAATTGAGCATCGGCTGTCAAACTCGCTGACAGCCGCCGCTCCTGTCAAAAAAGAGGCGCTAGGGACGCGCTAGTGTCCCTAGCGCCTCTTTTTACCACGGGCCCTAATTTGAATAATTTGTTTCAGTGAATTGCACGCACAGGAGAGTGGCCTGTGCGCGCGCCGGTCCTGCGAACTTTACCGTATTGGCCTGTTAGTTAGCTAACTTTAAACATAACTGGATACTTTTCTGAATATTGCCTATGTACAAAGTTATTTCACTATGAATAGCCAGATAATGTCACACTTAACCAGCTATATTCTTTTCAATAAAGCTGGGTAAGTTACATTTGCCTTGTAAAAAATAAAAAACACACACATATCATGGGCCTACAGTCCCAAACTTGTCCCTGCCTCCCTCCAAACCCAGTTTCAAAGGCCCTACAGGGCCAAACTTGCCACCCCAAACCAAAACTGCCCATTTCAATGTTTAAAAATCATTATTTTTCCGGGAGTTCCCCCTTATCCTGCTTCTCCTTTTTTTGCTTTTTTAATTTGTAATCTCCAAACGCCTACCCCAACCCTTTCCCTTTTATGCCCCCCCCCCCATACCTTCCTTTGTAGAAAAATTTATCCCACATCGCGGTAACCTCCTATCATGAAGCCGGGCTGGCGCTTCTGCCATTGCTGCACCACTACGATCGTATGCAACCATCTTAGTAGCAACGGCAGAACCACCATTGCTACTCCGATAGTGGCAATGGCAGAAGTGCTGGGCTGGCTATCATACACCTTCCGACGGATCTCATCAAGGGCAATCTCCTGAGGGGAAGAAAAGGATTCAAGTTGCCAAAGACCGGTGCCACCTATTTCAAACCCTATGAACCTTTTGGGATCAAGTGGACAGAGGATTGTGAGGAAGCATTTAAGAGGATAAGCTAGAGCTTGATGCATGCTCCAGTATGTTTTGCTATCAGCAGGTTGCTCTATATGCTCCACACCAGTCTAGATGGCCTTGGTGCTTTCCTGAATCAAGAATACCCAAAGGGATTGAAGTTTGTGGGTTTTTTTTCTAGCTGGAAACTATCCTGCCCTTCAGTTAGAGTTTCTTGTACCAAAGTGGGCTGTAGTAGATACGTTTTATGACTATTTATATGGGACAAAGTTCGCAATGTGCATAGACAACAATCCTATGACCTATGTGCTGAACGCCACAAAGTTGAATACTTCAGGACACAAGTGATTTCAGTTTAAAGTACAAACCAGGATCTGTCAATATTAATGCTGACACTCACTCATATATAACTGACACTCACTCACATATAATTGATGAGGGGGAGATACCTGAACACTGGATACAAGTGCCAGAAAATGGAGTCCAGGCCTTGTGCCAGCACACTTGGATTAGAGAAGTAGTCACCTCATTAGCAGTGACAGCAGCAGTTCTTCCAGTGGCTTATCTGAATGCTACCTCTCTGCAAGGAGATAGCCTACTGTCTTTGCAGAAGTCTGATTTACAGGGTACCCAGCAAAGTGATCTTGTATTATAGGAAGTCTAGAAAGCCAAGAAGTACCACAGACCTGCTACTTCTATATCATCAAAGCACCTGGATTTAACACTTCTCCTCTGGAAGTGGAACTGTTTAATGCCTAAAGATGATCTATTTATTTATTTATTTATTTATTTAACACTTTTATATACCGATATTCATGTAAGAAATTACATATCACTTCGGTTTACAATATAACAATAACTAGCATGTAAGAATGCTTTTACATTTAACAGGGAATAAATAACTTGGAGCAATGGAACAGGTATCAAAGCAACATTTAAATAGTGGGGTCTTTCATGATGCCAGAGAATAGCTGGCAGAAGATCTGAGGGCATAAAGAAATAACTTAGGGTAAGGGATAAGGAACTCAATAGGAAATATCATCACTTTAAATTAAATCCCCCACCCTCCCGAACCCCCCCCCAATACTTAAATAACCTGCGGGTCCAGCGGCGGTCCGGAACGGCAGCGGTCGGAACGGGTCCTGCTCCTGAATCTTGTCGTCTTCAGCCGGCGCCATTTTCCAAAATGGCGCCGAAAAATGGCGGCGGCCATAGACGAAAAAGATTGGACGGCAGGAGGTCCTTCCGGACCCCCGCTGGACTTTTGGCAGTCTCGTGGGGGTCAGGAGGCCCCCCACAAGATGGCCAAAAGTTCCTGGAGGTCCAGCGGGGGTCAGGGAGCGATTTCCCGCCGCGAATCGTTTTCGTAGGAAAATGGCGCCGGCAGGAGATCGACTGCAGGAGGTCGTTCAGCGAGGGTTCGGCGCCTCGCTGAACGACCTCCTGCAGTCGATCTCCTGCCGGCGCATTTTCCGTACGGAAAATGGCGCCAGCCATACGCGTATGGCCGGCGCCATTTTCCGTACGAAAACGATTTGCGGCAGCAAGGTTGGGGTGCTGACCAAAGTGCTAGACTGTTGGTATGAAGGTAAAACGTACTAAGAAGATCCCATGCGTAGATGAAAGGCTTGGCCGAACAGCCAAGTTTTGAGTCTCTTTTTGAAGGTCAAGTGGCAATGTTCTTGTCTAAGATATGGGGGAAGAGAGTTCCATTGAGCCGGGCCTGAAGTGGACAGAGCTCGTTTACTTAAGGAAGTTTTAATGGGTGGGGCCAAGAGGGTATTTCTGTAAGCGGATCTCACCGGTCTGGAGGGTAAATGTGGTTGAAACGGGATGTTGAGCTCCAAGGGCATGAGATTGTGAATGGTTTTGTGACTAGTTGTTAGTACTTTGTACATGATTCTGAATTTAATTGGGAGCCAGTGCAGGTTCATCAGGATGGGAGTAATATGATCTCTTTTGTTGGTTTTAGTCAAAATCCTGGCCGAGGCGTTTTGAAGTATCTGTAAAGGTTTAATGGTGTTTGCTGGAAGGCCGAGTAAAAGTGAATTGCAATAGTCAATTTTAGAGAAGATAATTGATTGTAGAACTGAACGGTAGTCTTGGAAGTGGAGTAGTGGTCTCAGTTGTTTTAGTACTTGTAATTTAAAAAAGCCTTCCTTTGTGGTGTTATTGATGAATTTTTTTAGGTTCAATTGGTTATCCATTAAGACTCCGAGGTTTCTGACTTGTGAAGAGAGGGATGTTTGTCTAGTGGGGAGCGAGTTGGAAGGTGCATAATTGCCATTCTGTGCGACGAGGAGTAGTTCCGTTTTATTTGTGTTAAGGATTAAGTTAAGGCTTGTGAGGAGGTTGTAGATATCTTGAAGGCAGTTGTTCCAGAAGTCTAGGGTTTTTTGTAGTGATTCCGTCAATGGAATGAGTACTTGTACGTCGTCTGCGTATATGTAATGCGTTAGCTTTAGTTTAGAGAGGAGTTGGCAAAGCGGTAAGAGATAAATGTTGAAGAGGGTATGGGATAAGGCTGAGCCCTGAGGGACTCCCAGTGAAGAACTGACAGGGTGAGATTCTTTATTATTGATCTTGACTTTGTAAAATCTGTTTTGGAGGAATGACTTGAACCAACTGTGTACAGTGCCTTTGATACCGATGTCAGTAAGTCGCTCCAAGAGTATTGAGTGGTTCACTGTATCGAAGGCAGCTGAAAGATCAAGGAGAATGAGAAGACAGGGTTGGTTTTTTTCAAGATTCAGAAGTAAGGTGTCAGTTAGAGAGATTAATAGGGCTTCAGTACTTCGAGCTTTCCGGAAGCCAAACTGCGAGTAGGTTAGGATTTTGTTGTCTTCTAGATAGTCCGATAGCTGTTTGTTGACTATTTTTTCTAAGACTTTAGAGATAAAGGGGAGGTTAGCTATGGGACGGAAGTTGGCCGGGTCGTCAGAGGACAGGTTGGGTTTTTTTAGAAGAGGTTTTAGAATTGCGAGTTTCAGGGGGTCTGGAACTATGCCTTGCATTAATGAGCAGTTAATGATCTCTGAAATCGGTTTGGCGACAGTTTTTGGAATGGAGATGAGCAGGTTAAAAGGGATCATGTCTGTGGGGTGCGAGGCCGGTTTTAGCTTCTTTAGTACTGTTTCGATCTCAAGGGAGGATGTCAGTTCAAAGTTTTCCAAGCTAGAGGTATGTTGGATAAATGTAGAGAAAGAGGGTGAAGGAATAGGACCAGTATAGGTTTTTACTGGTGTGATCAGATCGGTGATTTTTTTCTTAAAGTAGGTGGCGAGTTCTGAGGCTTTGCTAGCTGCTTGCTCATCCGGAATGGTCGTGGGGGAAGGTTTGGTAAGGGACGAGACGAGTGAGAATAACGCTTTCGGGTCGAAAATGAAGTGGAGGATTTTTTGTGAAAAGAAATCTCTTTTTGTTTGGAGGATTGATATCCTGTAGCGGTGCATGAGAGATTTATATGCCTCCTGGTTCGTTGTTGAAGGATTCTTTTGCCATAGGTGTTCACTAGAGGTGTGCATCCGTTTTCGTCGTATTTGTAATCTGCAACTTATTTTTTGCTATCTGTTAAATACGTGGGGAGGCGAAACGCATCTCGACTCCCCACGTATTAAACAGATTTCTGTTTAATTCGGCCTAAATAAAAATTAAACCCCACCCCCACCCTCCTGACCCCCCCCAAGACTCACCAAAACTCCCTGGTGGTCCAGCAGTGGGGTCTGGGAACTCACTCACACCCTCGGTGCTAGTTTCATCATGGCGCCGATAGCCTTTTTCACAGGGGCTACCGGTGCCATTGGTCTTGGGGGGCACAGCAATACAGGACAGAGTCAATCACATGTAGGGATATAAGGCCTGGACGTACAGGTCAAACCCTTGTAAGGACATAATGCCTGGACGAATAGGCACAGCATACTGGACAGAGTCAAACCCATGTAGGGACATAAGGCTTGAATGGAAAGGCGCAACAGTTGAGGACAGAGGTAAATCCCACATAGGGATGTAAGGCCTAGACGGACAGGCACAGCAATCGAGGTCAAACCCTTGTAGGGACATAAGGCCTGGATGGACAGGCACAGTAATACAGGAGAGAGTCAATCTCACCTAGGGCATAAGGCCTGTATGAACAGGCAAAGCAGTCAAGGACAGAGTCTATCCCACCCGATTCCCGACGGCGTTGCCTGACTGAGAGGGGAATCGGGTGAAAACCCTTTTGAGTGCTTTACCTACTACTGCCGCCTGAACCGGGGGTTCGTGGAGTTCTTTTCGAGCCCCGACGGACAGGTGGAGTTAATTTGCCTGGCTATCCCGAACCGGAACCGGAACTGGAGGCGGGACTATAAGAACTGAGCCGACGGCGTTGCCTGACTGAGAGGGGAATTGGGTGAAAAACCCTTTTGAGTGCTTTACCTACTACTGCCGCCTGAACCGGGGGTTCGTGGAGTTCTTTTCGAGCCCCGACGGACAGGTGGAGTTAATTTGCCTGGCTACCCCGAACCGGAACTGGAGGCGGGACTATAATAACTGAGCCGACGGCGTTGCCTGACTGAGAGGGGAATCGGGTGAAAACCCTTTTGAGTGTTTTACCTACTACTGCCGCCTGAACCGGGGGTTCGTGGAGTTCTTTTCGAGCCCCGACGGACAGGTGGAGTTAATTTGCCTGGCTACCCCGAACCGGAACCGGAACTGGTGGCGGGACTATAAGAACTGAGCCGACGGCGTTGCCTGACTGAGAGGGGAATCGGGTGAAAACCCTTTTGAGTGCTTTACCTACTACTGCCGCCTGAACCGGGGGTTCGTGGAGTTCTTTTCGAGCCCCGACGGACAGGTGGAGTTAATTTGCCTGGCTACCCCGAACTGGAACCGGAACTGGAGGCGGGACTATAAGAACTGAGCCGACGGCGGCGCGCAGTCAACGCTAGGCGCGCCGCCAAAGCCGCGCACGCCTAAGGGGCGCGCGCAGGTTATGTACGGCTTAGCCTAGCTTTGCCTGATTTGACTGATCTGTCTGAAAAACCTCAGAATTGTAAGTTGAAAATTACATTGAATATTTGCAAAGGTTGTACACCCACACCCCTCCCCAAGAGATCCGTTCTTAAAGAGTATATTAGTACAAAATCCAACTGCATCCCGAAGTGTCCAGGTTTTTTATACAATTTATATTATGCCTCACACGAAGAGAAAGGCAAGATTGCGCCTTGTCTCTAATATTTCTTCAATACCAGGACAAAGATCGGTAGCAGATTGGCTGGAAACTTCTCAATTGAACCCCGAGGTACAGGCCGCTGTGCGGGATGATTTAGAGCCAAATCTCCAACACCTGGCCTCTGAAATATCTTTAAGTCCCGGGGCACCTGAAGTACCACCCCCTCCTGGCAATAAGGTGATTTTTCCCTTAGTTGAGCCAGAGGAAAATCAGAAGGAAGAAACTAGATCTGGAATTGCATTAAGTCTGCAAGAAGAAGAAATGAATAGGAGTAACAATTTGGAAAATTCTCCTCATTTGGAAGAAGATCTGGTGATAAGTGGAGAAGGAGGATCTCAAACAGAACCCAAAGACTCTAGTACACCTAAGATGTCTAATAAAAAGGTTATGGATTTAACAGAGTTAGCCAAAGTTAAAGCAATGAAACCTAATACAGTGACATTAGATTCTCTTTGGAATTATATGGTAAAGATTGACTCCCTTATTGTAAATCTGACAGGTGAGGTAAGACAAACAAATGTATCTCTGAAGGAAAATAGTAAAAAGATTCAAGAACATCAAGAGAAACTAGGTAATATAGAGAACCAGTTAAAGCAAGTTGAGAGTATTCAGGAGTCTCAGATAAAAAATGAGATAATATATCAAAGGAAAATAGAATCTTTGGAAAATACTGTGAGGGCATTAAATTTAAGAATTACAAATTTTCCTATCTCAGACTATATAACACCAATTGACTTATTCAAATCATATGTCCTTAAAATTCTCAATATACCGGAACAAGCAACACCAGTAGTAGTTAGAGCTTTCTATATTGGGTGTTATGAAGGACGATATCCGGAAGTGGATCCTTAGGCCGACTGACCCGAGGGGGCAGTCGGGAGGCAGAACTCCCACTGGGCAAATGGAGCTTCACCTGGAAACCCGTGACTCCTCCAGAGGAGCTGTGGGAGCCCGGGTCGCTAGGACTTAGGAGTCTTCGCCCTGGAAGCCCGAGGTCCCCCCGGGAGGAGCCCGTAGGGACCCGGACCGCTGGGACTTAGGCGAGGACGGAGAAACCCAGGAGTGGAATACGAACCGGAGTCTAGGCAGGCTGAAGACAAGCAGGAATCGGAGTCACGGACCGGAGACAAGGCAGGCTGAAGACAAGCAGGAACTGGAGTCACGGACCGGAGTCAAGGCAGGCTGAAGACAAGCAGGAATCGGAGTCACGGACCGGAGTCAAGGCAGGCTGAAGACAAGCAAGAAACGGAGTCAGGCTGAAGACAAGCAGGAAATGGAGTCACGAACCGGAGTCAAGGCAGGCTGAAGACAAGCAGGAATCGGAGTCTCGGACCGGAGTCAAGGCGGGCTGAAGACAAGCAGGAATCCGGGAACCAGGCAGGAATCAAGCAGGCAGGCAGGCCGGCAATCAGCGGGGAACAGGAACGACGGCAACTAGCACTTCAAAAGAAGGAACCTCGTTGCAAGGCACTTTGGCAAGAGAAGAGCCCAGTTTAAATCCCCCGGTCGGCGTCTGACGTCACGGGGGGGCGTGTCAGCACATCCGGGTGCTGATAGTACAAAACGCTGCCCTTCGCGCGCGCGCGTTCCCTCGCCGAGGGGAGGAGTCTCCGGCGACGTCTCCCTCGTGGAGACGCCGCTGCCATGCCACGTGGAGGCCCCGAACCCGGCTGTTCGCAGCGCGGGTGTGAGAGGTAAGCTCCCGGTCACTAGCCTAGTGACCGGGATCGTAACATTGGGGTAAAGAAAAGTAAAGAGCAGAGAGAAAAAGTCAGTAATGAGGGAGAACAAAAGGTAGAAACATCTATAAATATATCAGACTTATTACAGAAGTCTCAAGATGAGTTAGATATTAAAGAAAGATGTACTTTATTAGTGCAATTTGCTTTTATAACGGATAAGGATAATGTTTTAAAATTATTCTTTCGGAATAGATCTAAAATCTTTTATGGACAGAAAGTTTGGGTTTTCCCCGACCTGGAAAAAAACACACAATTACGTAGAAAAAAGTTCTTGGGTTTCAAAAAAGAGGTAGAAGAAAAAGGAGGTTTCTTTCTTCTAAAGTATCCTTGCAGGTGTGTAATTAAACTTGGGGGAAAGGATTATTCCTTTTTAGACCCAGAACAGTTGAAAATCCTTCTTGGAAAATAGGAACAGGTGATTAAAGAAAATAGAGTTTCCATGTACTTAAATAATTATGTTTATTTCCTGTTAAGAGGCTCCTTTTCTTTCTTAATGTAACTGATCTCAAAACTTTTCCTATAGTTAGAAGAGTTATTTACCCAAAATAATTTCTTGGATTTTGATTACTTTGTTTTGATTTCATGTTGGAAGTAAAGACTTGTATTTCGATTTGATAAGATATTTTATAAAATTCTTGTATTGGATCTGAAAATTTATAAATTAAAAATTAAAAAAAGAAAAGACACATTCACTGGGCACACTGGTTGGTGGACATGACAGATATCACTGAGCCACTTTGGCTAGGTGTGGCCAGACAGTGGACATGTGTGCCCAATATGCCTGCAGATCTCTCTGCATGTTCCCTATCGGCTCTGAGAGATACCGTGTCACTGACAGCTGTGCTGGTGTCTCCTTTGCTTGGGCGGGCTGAGAGTCACTCATGCCAGCTGCTTTCTCTCTCGCCCGTCGCACAACAGATGAATCTTTATGGGCAACATGCCTTTGGCGTTCTGAAGTGGAGGAGGAGGTACTATCTGTCACTGACACAGTGCTGCTCCTGCTTGGGCTAGCAGCACAACTCTCTGAAGTGCCCGCTGTTTCCACTTCTCCTTCAAGCCTAATCTGTCTCTGCCTATGGCGCTCCTGTTCATGGACTTTTGCTAACAGCAGGTCCTTCACCAATAAGAGACAATCGTACTGTAGGACGAGTTTCCCTTTCACATGGGGATCACAGTCTGTGACACAGACTGTGGCAAGCATGTATGTGCGGTCTTGTGTTAAAGGCCTTAATCTCTCTTCCACCTGCTGCTGCAAAACGTCCAGACAATGCAGCACCTCAACTGTCATTCCCTCTTCCTGTTTAAAGGCCTCCAAATGTTTATCCAGGAGATTAACTATAGGGATGATGTCAGCTAAGGTGGTACTTTTGGAACTCAGCTCCTCCGTGACATCCTTGAAGGGCTGCAGGATTTTTACAAGCTGATTCATGACTAACCAATCATGAAGCCCTAGGGGATTCTGCACACCTATGTCCATTGTAACAGAAAGTTCATGAAGGGGTGTCTGCAGCTCCACTAACCTCTCCAGCATCATAAATGTGGAATTCCATCGGGTGGCAATGTCTTGAATGAGACGCTTGTGAGGCATCTCCAAATCAGTCTGCTTTTGTCGGAGAACCTGCCCCACCTTCACACTTCTGTGGAAGTGCGCTGCTATGTTCCTGCACTTCTGTATTAACCTATGCAGGTATTTGTTCTCTTTGTCATTGGAATCCAACCCCAGAGCTGACTTACTACCAGGTGCAGATTGTGTGCAAAACATCGGATGTTCTTAAAGCACCCGTCGTTTATTGCCTTAACCATGTTTGCACCATTATCTGTGACAAAGAACCCTGCCTGAGTTTTCCTGTCTTGCTGGTGTAGTTGCCAGCCCTCCAGCATCTGTCTGATGCATGCTAGAATATTGGCTGTGGTATGGGCCTGGTCCGACAGGTGAGTGTGCAGTAAAGCCCACCTCCACCCTGATACTTGTTCAGTAATAGAGCTGCTGGTTGCCCGTGCCTCAGCCAAGTCCCACCAGTGTGCTGTCAGGGAGAGGTAAGAGTGTGCAGCATTCATGGCGGTCCAGATATCGCAGGTGAAATGCACTCTCCCCTCTGTCTTAGCTAGCAGCGCTTGCATGCGACTGCGACATTGCTTGTACAGGCTGGGGATGGACTTTCTACTAAATGTGGTTCTGGAGGGGACTTTGTAATTTGGAACTACAACCTTCAGAAACGCTTGAAACCCACATTCTCCACTAACTGCATGGGCTGGTCATCAAGGGCAATCATTTCCCCAATGGTCCTGGTTACAACTTTTGAGGCTGCCTGCCTCCTACACCGGGATAGCATTACCACACTCCACCGCATTTCCTCCATGGTGGGTTGTCACTTCTGCCACATGTCAGGGGGTTGCTGGCCTGCCACCTTACTGCTAGAGGGGGATGAGGGCATGGACTGACTCTGCTGCTTTTGAACCACTGCACACTGCTTGGAATGGGTCCCCTGTCTGGTACTGCCACCATCCCCAGATGGCAGTAATCTTGTTGGGTGTTGCCTCTTCATATGATGCGTCATGCCAAAATTTGAAAGATGTCCCATTTGCTTGCCTCTGCTAATATCCCTAATTACACCGAGCAAAACACGTGTCTTCCGTCACTTTAAAGTGGCTCCAGATCGCAGATGTCTTTCGTGATCCTCCCCTCTCTAAAGCCTTGGGAGTGGAAGCTGGCAATGGAGCTGAGTGGGTGCACCCTGAGAAGCAATGCCAGGGGCCTCAGTCACCCTCTGTGCCTGTGCTGACTGCTCTTCCTCCTCTCCTCCTCCTCCTCCTCCTCATCATCATCATCAGTTTCATCTCTCCCCTGCTGTACTAAAGTGGAGGCTAAGACAGGACTAACTGATCCTCCCAAAGATTCGTCACCTATTACTTCTTCCGTTTCTGATGAGAATCCCACATAAGATGATTTTTCATCTGAATCAGAAGCAAACAGTGACTGTGCTACCTTGTCAACGCTAAGTGTTAGTCGAGACTTCTATCCCCTTGCTGCTTTTGGGTGTCGACATTTTGTCTGGCATGAATCTGCCTCCCCTTCCCTCACCTCCAAAACTACAGGGCCAGAAACATGTGGTGGCAATGGCGATGCATCATGGTCAGATTTCATTTTTTTCGGGATGGAACTGCCAGCCCCTACAAAGAGTTTATATTGTGACAGGAGCCTTTTTAACTTTAATGGGGGAGTTGCACTAGTGTCTGTTGAAGTGCCTCCTCTGCCAGTCCCAATCACTCGGCTACATCTAGCTTTCCCTGACATTATGGATTTAATGTCACTGGCTAGTGCCTACCCACTGCCCACTGTCACAGTGCCTTGCTATGCACTAATGTAAGGTGTGTGGTGTGCACACACACGCTGCTTGCTTGTAAGCACAAAAGAGGCAGACTGGGCACTTGACTGCACAGACTGTCCCAATAATAAGGTTCAGTCTGTTAAACTACCCACTGCCCACTGTCACGGTGCCTTCCTATGCACTAATGTAAGGTGTATGGTGTGCACACACACACTGCTTGCTAGTAAGCACAAAAGAGGCAGACTGGGCACTTGCCTGCACAGACCGTCCCAATAATAAGGTTCAGTTTGCTAAACTACCCACTGCCCACTGTCACGGTGCCTTGCTATGCACTAATGTAAGGTGTGTGGTGTGCACACACACGCTGCTTGCTTGTAAGCACAAAAGAGGCAGACTGGGCACTTGACTGCACAGACCATCCTAATAATAAGGTTCAGTCTGTTAAACTACCCACTGCCCACTGTCACGGTGCCTTCCTATGCACTAATGTAAGGTGTATGGTGTGCACCCACACGCTGCTTGCTAGTAAGCACAAAAGAGGCAGACTGGGCACTTGACTGCACAGACCATCCCAATAAAAAGGTTCAGTCTGTTAAACTACCCACTGCCCACTGTCACGGTGCCTTGCTATGCACTAATGTAAGGTTTGTGGTGTGCACACAGATGCTGCTTTCTTGTAGGCACAAAAGAGGCAGACTGAGCACTTGACTTCACAGACTGTCCCAATAATAAGATTCAGTCTGTTAAATTACCCACTCCCACTGAAGCCCAGTGCACAGAGAGACTGAGTGACTTGAATTGAAAAAACTCAGTTTAAAAAAGCTGGAATTTTTGTCACACCAGTAAAATGGATGAAAATGTATCTCTCCCAGCCAGGATCAACACCCTATTGGTGATTTCTAGCAGCTTCTCTCCCTGGCACAGCATCTCAGTCAGATCACCTAAATAAACTGCTTCAAACAAACAGAAACAGGACTAGCTGGCACTGCAGCAAAATAAAGAATAAATAGCTTTTTCTTTCTCTTTAGTCTTTACTTACTAGCCTATCTCTCAGTGCAGCAGCCTCCTTACACAAACCCCACCTCCCCACACCACCACTGTAAAGTAAGTGCATGGCTCTCCTCCTGGTGATGTATATATAGTAGGGATGTGAATCGTTTTTTGACGATTTAAAACAATCGTCAGATATATTTTAAATCGTCAAAAATCGTTAGAGCCACGATACAATAACAATTCCCCCGATTTATCGTCAAAAAATCATAAATCAGGGGAGGGGGGAGGGCGGGAAAACCGGCACACCAAAACAACCCTAAAACCCACCTCGACCCTTTAAAACAAATCCCCCACCCTGCCGAACCCCCCCAAAATGTTTTAAATTACCTGGGGTCCAGTGGGGGGGTCCCGGCACGATCTCCCACGATCTCCCGCTTTCGGGTCATGGCTGCGTTAATAGAAATGGCACCGGTGGCCCTTTGCCCTTACCATATGACAGGGCAATGGCAGTGCCGGCGCCATTTTGGTTCCTGTCACCCGACGTCACGAGTGCAGGAGATCGCTTCCGGACCCCCGCTGGACCCCCAGGGACTTTTGGCCAGCTTGGGGGGGGCTCCTGACCCCCACAAGACTTGCCAAAAGTCCAGCGGGGGTCCGGGAGCGACCTCCTGCACTCGCGCCGTATTGCCAATATTCAAAATGGCGCTGGCGCTACCTTTGCCCTCACTATGTCATACGACCTGTATAACGAAAGGTGTAATATATGTTGCAGATCGCCAATATGGCGAAAACGAATTCACACCCCTAATTTCTAATGCTAGGCACCTAATGTGAGGTAAGTTAACAGTAGGCCTACATTTAGGAGCCTCAGTTTTAGGTACATAGTTAGGTACCTATTTTCAGTCAAACTTAGGTATCTAAACTTTCAAAGCTTCAAAATTTAGACACCATAGGCACTCAACTTTTCATGAATATTAGCTTCTATCAGGGTGGATTGTGGAAAAATATTGGCCCGGGGGATTTTTCTCCATACTGGACCATGCGTACCCAATTTCACACACAATATAATTTATATATATATAATTTACATATAAATACACACACACACACACAGACCTTAAAATTAATAAGCATAAAGAAATGTCCCAGTCCCATGCTCCATACCTGTGAAATGTACAATTCTACAATTAGGCAGGGCCTGAGGCCAGGCATGAAATAAAGTTGTAAGGTGGCACCACAAAAAGTGTCCCCATCTGGCCAGCTTTCTCATCCCTCAAACATCCACATTCCCAGAGGAGTGGCAGATAGTGTCAGTGATAATATTTCTAGGAATCTGGCAACCCAGTCACATTCTCAGGTGATCTTTACAGCCTTGTTCTCTCTCCCCCAGCCATGCCCACACACAATTAAAAATTATGCATTAATAACAGAGCTTACATGGAAATGGACATCAAAGTACAGTCTAGTGAGGAAAAATATCACTTACAAAAAGTGTATATATTTACATGCACTACTTAGGCACCAGCCAAAAAATGCTTCAAAAAAGATACTTGGAATTCATATGTTAATAGGCCTACTGTAATACATTTTGGGTATGGGCTTGACCTTTAGACAGCCAAAAGTAAATTGAAATACAATATAGTAAACCTCCTATTACAAAACAGCACTAATTGTCAACCTTCTAACAGTAACAGTGTTGCCTTCCTTTGAAAAAGACAATACCACAAATATTACACCAGGCCCTAAAACACCAATACACCTGCTATTAGGAAACGGACAAGCCAAGCTGCTATAGATCTCTGCACACTAGCAGAATGCAAACATATCTTCACCAAATACAGAAAAAAAGGAGACCATGAAGCATACATAGAAACCTGCAGACAAAAACCTGAAAGGAAACTGCAACAAGACAGACACTGTATGTAGTGCAACAATGGAAAAATGGAAACATTACCATTCCTCACAAAACATTAAACAATAAAATCAAGAAATATAAAACAATCATAACAGTAAAACCATACTAATAAAAAGAATAAATATTTTTAAAACAGGTGACAAACAGGACATCTAATAATTAAACATTTTTCAAAATTTCCCAAACAACAATAAAATATTTCATAACTGCAGCCCCTCAGATAACACCCAATAATTACAACTAATAAAGATTAAATATATTTCTCACTCTCCATACCTGGGAACTTTTAATTTTCAGTCATCCTAAGATTGTCATGGACTTGAAGGTGGAGAGAGACCCACAAATTATATCATCTCTCTCATAGGCCCATGCTTTAACATGGAACATGCTCTCACTCACACGTGATCCTTTCCTCTCACTCTTATATGCATGCTCTCTTGCATTCCCTCCCTCTCTCTCCTACTCACATGCATGGTTTCTCTCAAGCATTCCCTCCCTCTCCTATTCACATTCATGCTCTGTCATGAACTCCCTTTCCTAGTCGCACGCATGTTCTCTCTTATGCACTCCTTCCTACTCATATACATGCTCTCCCTCAAGTAGTATCACCCTCTCTCTCCTATTCACACTTATGGCACTCTCTCATGCACTCCCTTCTCTCTTATACACACACATATGCTAACTCACTCATACACACATTCATACCAGGGTCTTTCTCTCACCTTCCTTCTATTACCAGCTAGATGGGCTTTATTTCTTTGGCTACCAGCCCTCTCTTTCTCTCTCTCCTTCCTTACTTTGGCTGTGATGGCTCCACCAGGCCTCTCCCTCTCTTCTATCACTGCTGGTGTGTGCCCCCAGTAATGCCAGGCCTAATTCTGTTTTCCATACTCATCTATACCCTCTTTCCCTTTCCTACACACCCCCCACCACCACTCATCCAATGTTCTTCCTCTTCCTAGGTTGTCTTTCTGAAGGGGGGAGAAGAGAGCCCCACTGATGCATGGATATTCTTTATGTTCTCTCCCTCCACTCACCCTTCATATTCCCTCCCTCACATTCACTCCCTTCCCACCTTCCCTCTAGTTCTCTCCCCTCCCTTCATTTAGGTCTCAATTTCCATAACTTCTGCCTTCTTTTCCCTTCCACATTCTGCTGCGAGCATGGAGGTGCAGTCGCTTGTTCTAGAGGGATTGTGAGCCCTTGGGCTACAGTGTGGCTCAGAAAGGAGCCCCAAGACACACCATGGGAGGTGAGAGTGTTCAGGCATGGGCTGGAGCTGGAACAAGGCTGGACCAGGATCAGGAACATCAAGGAACTGGAGGAAGACAGGCTCAGACCTCCACTGGACCTGCACACACCGGTGAGACCCAGCAAAGCAATGCTGGTCTCAAGAGTAGCCCTCCAGCCACTCAGTATCCCTTCTGGACCCACAGCTTTGGAACAATGAGTTTGTGAGGCCAGACGGAAGCTGCGGGCAGGAACAAGATGACATGTGGAACTCAGGAACTTGAAAGACTCAGACGAGGACCCGAGGAACTTGGAAGACTCAGACAAAGACTCGAGTAACTTGGAAGGCTCAAACGAAGACTCAAGGAACTTGGGAGAATCAGGCGAGGATTTGAGGGAAGACTCAGACGAGGATTCAGGATACTTGGAAGACTCAGATGTGGATCCAGGGTTCAGGCACTAGTACAGGATGAGTACTGCAACACAGCATGCCCTACACAGCCACCCATGGCTGGTTGCGGACCACACCGAAAGCGAAGCAGACTCCAGACAAGAAAGTGAAGACTTGGAACTGGAAACATGTTGAAGATTCAGGAGAGGCCTGCACCGAGGAGCACGCTACACAGCCACCTGTGGCTGGTCGTGGACCACGCTGAAGTGAGTCAGGTTCTGGCTTGAGTCTAGGGCATGGAAGGAAGCAGTTACAAGGTAATCTGAAGAACAGAAACAGTATTCAAGACTCAGGATTCAAGACTTCGTAACTTGGATTCAGGAACAGACCTTGGCATAAAAGCAAGGGCCTTCTGGAGACTTGCGCTGCAGACATGAAGACAGGCCTTGTGCCATGAAGCGCCCTACACAGTCCCCATGGGCTGGTCATCAACCATGATGGTGGCACGCCAGGAAAGGTGGACAAGCAGGGCGAAGAGCCGGACCAGGACTGGAACTTCAGGAACATGGAACGTCATGAACGCGGAACATCAGGAAGATCAAGAACATGGAACATCAAGGCATGGAACAGATGATGAAGGAACTCCGACGAGGAACAAGACCAGGAACATCAAACGAAGGAGACCAGGAACATCTGGAACATCAAACGAAGATCCAATTAGACACAAGAAGACCACAGAGGACCTTGAACAGGCAACTGTGCGATCTGATGTGAAAACTCTGAGGAGAACAAGCTGAGCCCTTTTATAGGGCTGGATAAGGCATAGAATGAGAGGTCATCTGTTGGGGCTGTGGGGCTTTTCCCACTGCTGGCCCTTAAAATGAAGGGAATGCAGGGCTCAGGAGGTGGAGGAAGTCAGCATTGGTGTCATCCCTGCCACGTGACTGAGGCAATGACGGCAGCACCATGTCACGAAAAGGAGGAAGACAGCAGCGGCTTCCTAACAGCAAAGAAGGTGAAGTTGGTGGCGGCACTAGGGCCACAAAGAGGCACTCCCGGCAGTGGATCCTGCCACAGAAGTGGAAGGACAGCGGCGGCAGCTTCCATGCCGCACGAAGAGGTGATGACCACGGTAGCCCCTCCTGCCGCATGCAGCGGCATCGGGCCACATGGGAGCGGCAGTGGTGGTGCGGGGCAGCCTAGGCTGCAAGAAGGCATCCTGCAGCTTCAGGCCGGGGCAGAAGGTGAGAGGTTTCTCGCAGGATGGGCTCTGGAGCAGCGTCGTAACACGTTCACTCCACTCTTCAACATACTCCCAATCCTCTCATTCACTCCCTTCACCTCACTTCCTTACTTTCTCACTCATCTGGTTGTGATCCCCTCCCTTGGGTCTTCTTTCACTGGTGGGGCCTGGCCTTCCTGCCAGCGGCTCTTCTCTGGGCTGGGCTGAACACTTTTTTTTTCACTGGCCGGGCCTGGCCTCCCCGCAGGCAGCTCTTCTTTGGAGCGCCCTGACACCAGAGGTGCTCAGCGCTGGTGGGGAGCTCCTCTGGTGTGGAATGAACTCTTTATGTCCCAGCAGAAAGCCCATGAATCACACCGCACTTCCTGCAGGGGTACTTGGGGGGGAGAGGGGCTGGGTGCTGCTGCTGTGAAGTTATCCTGCTCGTGCTGCAGGGCTTGTCAATGTAAAACAGCCATGTGGCACCCTCAATGCGAACAGGAGCAGAGGAGATCACCTGATCAGTTAAGTCAGCCCACCAGGGGAAGCCCAATCCCTCAATAGGCCAATCCACCTCTGGCTGGCTTCTATTACTATGTTACATCAAGAGAAAATGATGAAAAGTTTCTACATGCACTGTTTGCAACACATTCTTATCTCCTAGAAGGATAAAATCCCAAACTCCTATAGCATGCTCAAATTTACACTGTTTTAACCATGTTAAAATAAAAATGCTTGGGCAGAATTCACAAAGACATACTAAATTTAGAGCTAGCCTCTGGCAAAAGGCCAAATAGATATCTGCACCTTCAGTTCAAAGTGTCTGCAAAAGAGGCTTTAAGATTCTTGACCATAACTGGGAACTCTCCGTATCTGACCAAGAGGCTGTTGTTTAAAGACTTGACCCCAGGTCTCTGGGAGCATTCAAGATCTCTGGGTCTTAAAATGTCTGCTTCACTCCTGAGAGTGGCTGTCTTTTTCTCTGGTACATGGTAAAATAAAACAGACAGGCACTAGGACGGTAGCTGAGGCAAATAGGAGCCGAGGAAGAAGCTGCTCTCAGCCTACAGCTGCTTCCTGCCTATTTCCTCTAATTGGCTCATTCTGATGACCAGAACCAATCAACAGAAGGAGGGAAAACAATGGCTGTACTCTGTTGCAAAACCCTTCCTTCTGTGGGTCCCTTCTGCTGTTTCAGCTCTTACATCACAGACCAAGGAGGCAAACTGGAGGGGAGAGAGTGTATGGGTTAAGGCACATGTGTGTGTGTGTGTGTGACCAAGAGTTGGCGGGCAGGGTGGGGGTCAAGAGTAAGCCAGGAAGACAGAAGGGAAACAATTGGAGGGAGCAAGAGACCTGAGAGAGAGAGAAAGATGGGAGGAGGACTGCAAAGGGGAATTAGTTTCTATTTAAACACTTTTATATTTCACTACCCCCAATAAATCGTTAAGAGCAGATCACAAAAAAAGGGGAGAGACAGTTGAAGGCAAGGAGATGGTCAAGGCAAAGGTGGGCAATGAGGAATAGAGCATGGAAGAGGAGGAAGATAAAGGAGGAGAGAGGATCAAAGAGGGCAGGAGATGAAGAAGGAGAGGATCATGGATGGAGATTGGGAGGGGATTCAATGTGATAATGGAAGAAGGAGAGGATGAGGAATGGAAGAGAGAGCACAAGATAAGAGAGGAGTAAGAAAGGTGAGAGGAAAGCAGGTAGGAAGAATAGGAAGACAAGAAAGAGAAAACAAATCAGGAGTTGTAAATTATTTGCTCCTGAAGGAAAGAGATAAAGAAGGGAAAGATAAAACTGAAATAGGAAAGGAGGGAGGACACTAGAGAGAGACAGACAACATAGGAAGAAATAGAGAAAAAAATTTGAGAATGAGAAAAGAGATCCTGAACTAGAAAATCCAACCAGAAACATTGAAAGTTAGAAACTAAGAACATAAGAACATAAGAACATAAGAAATTGCCATGCTGGGTCAGACCAAGGGTCCATCAAGCCCAGCATCCTGTTTCCAACAGAGGCCAAACCAGGCCACAAGAACCTGGCAATTACCCAAACACCTAGAAGATCCCATGCTACTGATGCAATTAATAGCAGTGACTATTCCCTAAGTAAACTTGATTAATAGCAGTTAATGGACTTCTCTTCCAAGAACTTATCCAAACCTTTTTTGAACCCAGCTACACTAACTGCACTAACCACATCCTCTGGCAACAAATTCCAGAGATTTATTGTGCGTTGAGTGAAAAAGAATTTTCTCCGATTAGTCTTAAATGTGCTACTTGCTAACTTCATGGAATGCCCCCTAGTCCTTCTATTATTCGAAAGTGTAAATAACCGAGTCACATCTACTCGTTCAAGACCTCTCATGATCTTAAAGACCTCTATGATATCCCCCCTCAGCCGTCTCTTCTCCAAGCTGAACAGCCCTAACCTCTTCAGCCTTTCCTCATAGGGGAGCTGTTCCATCCCCTTTATCATTTTGGTTGCCCTTCTCTGTACCTTCTCCATTGCAACTATATCTTTTTTGAGATACGGCGACCAGAATTGTACACAGTATTCAAGGTGTGGTCTCACCATGGAGCGATATAGAGGCATTATGACATTTTCCGTTTTATTAACCATTCCCTTCCTAATAATTCCTAACATTTTATTTGCTTTTTTGACTGCTGCAGCACACTGAGCTGACGATTTCAATGTATTATCTACTATGACGCCTAGATCTCTTTCTTGGGTGGTAGCTCCTAATATGGAACCTAACATCGTGTAACTACAGCTAGGGTTATTTTTCCCTATATGCAACACCTTGCACTTGTCCACATTAAATTTCATCTGCCATTTGGATGCCCAATCTTCCAGTCTTGCAAGGTCCTCCTATTGTTAGAGAATATTAATTAAGAAGAAAGTAGCTTCTTGAAGGGAGTAGCAAGAGAAAAATTCAATACAGCAACCCCACCTCAGTGCTAATCGCAGGGGATCAGGGGATCAGAACTCACAAATTCTTTGATATATTCTTGACTTTTGCTTTTTCTCATGGGAAACTTGTTCAAGATCAGAGTCACTGTAATATAAATTCCACAAAGGCCTTCAAAAATATGAGGAGACTGATATAGATCCAGAAAGATGAGAGAGCTTGCAGGAAGAAAACATAAACTTCAGACATAATTTTATCTGTTTTCTTCCTCAATCATTTAAAAAATGTCTGCCATTTGTTTGTTTGTAGGTCTTCATAATGCATAGTTAAATACTTAGAAAACCATTAAGGGTGCATATCTATAGTGTCTCGAGACAAATGGATCCTAAATAGACAGTCAATAAAACCTGTATCCAGTTGACAAAAGAGGCTCTGATTTTGAAGATAGCATCTTTTAAAAAAAAATAAATTATTTTATAAATGTGTTAAATGTAATTGATTTCCCTAGCACCGTGATAGTAACTACCTGGCTTCCAATGTACCTTTAGGAATGTAGCAAGGTATATGGAGCTGCAGGATTTCACTGCAGGAAACCTGGCCATGCAGTTTCATTCATAGCCAAGTTCCCACCCATTAAGAAAAGGGGTTTGATGTGTTTAAAGCAGGCATAGTCTCTAAAGTCACTGTCTCTCCTGCGGTAAGCTTTAACAGCATTTCTTTACAGCAATATTCTTAAAGTTTGGTGGCAGTGATCTGGTTTTCTTTTAAATGCTCAAATTATAAAAATTAAATGTTGTGAATTGTAGTCAGTTATGGGTTACAGCCAGTCACTGATTTGAACCTTGATAGCAATATGCTTTGATACACAGTAATTAAAGTTATTTGCTGCCTCGATTAAAGAGTAACATAGGGACTTGATACTAGCTGTTCGTGCATACATACACATACTTGCCCCTCTCTCCCTGAACAAAATGCGCATAACAACAATGTGGCATTAAATAATGGCTGCAGTTTATTAAAACGTAACCCGAGCCAGCAAATTATACAAAATTCCAAAGTTAATTCCCCCAAACCTCCACCGCCCCCATGCCCCTCTTTCGCTTACCACCGCGTCTCAATGGTAAGCCGACTTTAGGTCCCCCCCCCCCCCCCCATCACTCACCCCGCCATGGCACCAGCGAGGGTAAGCCTGCGGCCTGAGCATCGGCCCCCTCTTGCTCTTTAGGCCTTCCCGTGTAGCAGCCCCAAACTACACGAGCATTTCCCCCCCCCGCCGACTTTAGGCACCCCCCCATCACTCACCCCGCCATGGCACCAGCGAGGGTAAGCATGCGGCCTGAGCATCGGCCCCCTCTTGCTCTTTAGGCCTTCCCGTGTAGCAGCCCCAAACTACACGAGCATTTCCCCCCCCTCCAATGTCCTTTACAATTCCAAATAATACATTAAACATATGGCTCGGGTTTTTCCGCCTCCACTGCGACATATATAATACAAACACTCATAAGATGATTAACAGCAATATAAAATTTCGGGAGGGAGGGAGGGAAGCAAAAACCTGCCCTCTGCTTGCTGTTGAATTCCCAACTGCCGTTCTAAGCTCTGCTCCAGCCTATTGTTTAACTACTGACCAATAGCATAACAGCATTCAAATTGCTGATGCTGCTATTGGTTACCTAACTCCCCTTTTTTCCCCCACCCCCACCTGCCTTTGCTAATCCTATCCCTTACTCACAGCTGCTCAAGCCCATGTTATCTGCGTCGGGCCGGGACAAGCCCGGACCGCCTTCCTTAACATAGGGACTTGATACTAGCTGTTCGTGCATACATACACATACTTGCCCCTCTCTCCCTGAACAAATGCGCATAACAACAATGTGGCATTAAATAATGGCCGCAGTTTATTAAAACATAACCCGAGCCAGCAAATTATACAAAATTCCAAAGTTAATTCCCCCAAACCTCCACCGCCCCCATGCCCCTCTTTCGCTTACCACCGCGTCTCAATGGTAAGCCGACTTTAGGTACCCCCCCCCCCCCCCCCCCCCCCCCCCCCCCCCATCACTCACCCCGCCATGGCACCAGCGAGGGTAAGCCTGCAGCCTGAGCATCGGCCCCCTCTTGCTCTTTAGGCCTTCCCGTGTAGCAGCCCCAAACTACACGAGCATTTCCCCCCCCGCCGACTTTAGGCACCCCCCCATCACTCACCCCGCCATGGCACCAGCGAGGGTAAGCATGCGGCCTGAGCATCGGCCCCCTCTTGCTCTTTAGGCCTTCCCGTGTAGCAGCCCCTAACTACACGAGCATTTCCCCCCCCCTCCAATGTCCTTTACAATTCCAAATAATACATTAAACATATGGCTCGGGTTTTTCCGCCACAAACAAAGGCAAAATATTTGCCTTTGTTCCCCCACTGCGGCCACTTAACCTAAAAGCTGCTGCTTGAAAACTTTCTCCAAATCATTATTAAAGAAATCAATGCCCACGTCAGAAAGATGCACCCCATCTCCGAAGAAAAAACCACCTACGGTTACCCATGACCCTGTGTGGCGAACCCCAAAAAACCACCGTGTTGAACTACCCATTTACCAACTTGTCTATTCAATTCATTTTCCAAAACCCTTTCGCCATAAAGGCTCCGTGTAGTGTGTGATACGAACTATAATATTAGACCCGCCAATTTTAGTATTATGCAGGTAATTCAGTATGGTAGCCAAATCTTTGCATATGATCGCTGCTAATTCGCGACGTGTGAAGTTACCAAAATCATTACCCCCCAGATAATCGATAACAATCTCCGGGATTCCCCATCTTAGCATTCTATTCTGGAGAAAGATAAGCAGATTCCCCCGACGCATTCCCCCATTGCCAAACCAGCGAACAATCCATTCTGTATGATTCAGATCCGAGAGTTCACCATAAGGCCTCTCCTCCGCTCTTCGCAGAGCCCGATGCAAAAGAATGGCCCACGACCAAGCTCATTCACGGATCCACTCCCCCTTTTTATGTCTGCAAAACAAATTTTTTCAGTTATTTTCATGCAGAACATCGTCTTCTCATCTTCCAAGAAAAGCTATTTTCTTACATAACTACGATAAACCTCCGACTTCCATTGTCCCAGCGCTTGAATTCTCCGGGCCAACCACCCCAATTCCGCGGCTGTAGTTGCTGTGCCCCTCCTAAATGAAGGTGCCGAATAGTGCCCCACTTCCAACCCCAAACCAATAACTGGTAGAGGCAAGATTCGCTTTCCTCTTACCCCCCCCTCCCCAAACACATTCCCCTTTTTCCTTGCTTCACTGAAAAACGACAAACACCTTTATTTGGTCAAATAAAGGCCGCAGTTTATTTACACCAGACCCGAGCCCCATAACTTTATAACAAGCTAAAACATGACCCCCCCCCCCCTTGTAACATCCTTCTTAACCGGCCCCCCACCGCATCCCAGTGGTAGAGCTCCACCTGTATCCTCTAGACCTATAACCCCACCTCGTCCGAGCGTGGGTCAGGGATATCGCCTCTGAGCATCGGCCCCTTTTTGCTCATTGGCCATCCCGTGCAGCAGCCCCCCCGCACTGCACAAGACTCACCCCCCCTCCTTTTGCATACCTTTTAACAATACAATAAATCAACAGTATTTGGGCTCGGGCTTACCGCCACCAATGCAACAAATACATATAATCATACGCTTTAACACCACCGCTCTTTCATCTTCTCCCCCATTGCTAAGTATGAGCTCCATATAGCAGGAGCCAGGGATTGTCTGATCAAATTCCGCATTACTACGTGCAAAGATGCCAAAGGTGTTCCGGCATGCTCTCTCCCAACCCACTGGCGTGAGGAGCTTCGGCCCAAAGACATCTCATTTAAGACGCGAAAGAGCATCAGCAATCATATTCAAATTCCCCGGGACATGTCCTGCCTTATGTTACATGCAATTTTAAACATAATATAATCATTACTCTCAACAAAGCAAAACTCTCAGACACTTTGCTGCTTGCTTATGAACTACTTGGACCACGCACATATTGTCACACCACCAAACTACTTTCTTGTTAGACCACTCCTTGCCCCATATAGTTAAGGCAACGATGATAGGAAAAAGCTCCAAGAAAGTTATATTCAATACTAAAACATCTGAAAACCCATAGCCCTGGCCACTGCGCTGCACACCGCTTGCCCCTAAAATACACACCAATTAATAATAACCGAAAAGCTGATTCAATATCAGCTTTGGCTAACCAAGACCCCCAGGACCCGCCTTACGGACCAAGTCTATGGCTTAATCGAATGATGCATACTTGACTGCGACTCACTTGTTTAGGGATGAAATCATTAACTGAAGATCTCTCAGGGTGTGACAAATTAAAAATTAACTTAAATTTTCCCGGATTTTTTTTTTTTTTTTTTAATCACTGCTAATGGTGAGAAGTGCCTATGCTCAAAATGTTTACAAGGAAATGACCCGGCTACTCTTCCACACTGAAGTTCCACCTGTATTTTATCTTGTGCGCCCTCAGCCATCCGATAAACAGATTTAGAATTCTCAGCCCTCCCCCTACCCCGGGACCTTCTTAACGGATATGGAAGTCGCATCTAAATCCCCAGACAACATAGCAACAGCATCTCTGTTGGGATACGATTTCGAACCTTCCACTAAAGCTGCAATAAACTATGGGAGAGTCAGCCTTGCTCTACCATGGAGATTCACTTAGCGCTTTTGATAACATTAGCACCTTGACCTTGCTAACCTTTGACAGCCGAATGCGCCCCAACCCCCCGCAAGTGGCACATGCGTACCTGGAGTTACCTTTGGGGAACAGGCAAGTGAGCTTATTAAACCTCCAACAGATGTCAGATTTGCGTCCCTTACTGTTCGTACCAGACGCGATTTTGCGAACAGTTCCAGGACCACAAAAGGAAGTATTCTTACCAATACTGGAGTATAAAGTACCGGAACTAGCACTAAAGCCAGCAGTCCCTGTCCCACTTTACTAAATTGGTTCCGTTGTTGGTCATCAGAGTTAACCATAAATGAATGTCCCGAGAACCCCATGACATAAATTTGTTCCCAGCCATTTTATCCCAGAACTTTTCAGCATAATTGGGCCATGCCCAACCCTCATAATCCTTAAAGGCTCCTAGAACACTATCAGCGGAGGACAGACGTGCTCCGTACTGAGTAGGATCAAAATGACTACCAACACTTACTAAACGCAAAAAAACCCTTTACCCAATTGACTATATTCTTAGACATTTTTGGGCCCGCGCTACCTTTCTTATTCTGCCTGTTAGACTTCTAGATGTTTTCCTCCCCCTTTTCTTCCCTCTACAATCAAAATATTAACAGAATATTTTTTTTAAGCCTTGTAACTAACCGGATAGGACCTCCTCCCAAAGCTCCATTAAAGAAGCTAAAGCCAGAGGACCCATATCATACTATGGCCCTACAGATAAAGCCGTATGCTGACCTGGCCCAGTGTCGCTAGTACTCGAGGAAAATGAAGAAGACCTTAAACTACTACTAGAATGAGCCCTCTTTCTCCTCTTATTATCTTTCTTACTCTCCCGAGCACTATCTTTGGAAGTCTTACCTTGCTCAGCTCCCAAACACTGCTGCCTTGTATTCCCGATGCCAAGCCACTCCTGTCGTCCGCAACATTCCTCTTCATTCCTTCCTGATCGCCCTGAGCAGTAAAGGCATGCGCTGCCATATCCAACTCCCTCCAGGCCTCACGACTGGAAGGTCCAGGCACCGAATCATCGGCTTCATCTGCAAAACCACCTGTATCCGCAACAATCCTCCCCCTCCCCCGCCACCAAATCCCCCTTTAGCGCCCCTGAATATAAAGGGATCTTTTGTAAAGGGGCCCCGTTTTGCTTGCCCACAAGGGGCCGCCCTTTTATTCCAACATCCTGAGGATAAATCTGATTGCCTAAAGATGCTCCTAAATCTGAGGGCCAACCTCCTATACCTTCCGCACCTTTCCCCTCACCCACCACACCTGCTGAAAATTAACAAATCCTGCTTTAGCCATGAGACCTAAAATATTGACAATAAATGCAGCTGTAGCCTTGGCCTAGCACCGACGGGCACCGAAGGGGCAACTGGCCGACTGGGAAGTC
Source organism: Rhinatrema bivittatum (assembly GCF_901001135.1). Lineage (NCBI taxonomy): Eukaryota > Metazoa > Chordata > Amphibia > Gymnophiona > Rhinatrematidae > Rhinatrema > Rhinatrema bivittatum. The sequence goes on from NC_042615.1 coordinate 555,168,760, forward strand.
TGCCACCACATTCACCATCCCCTGCTGGGAACTTGCTCTGGGAAGAATCCACTAACTCGCCCCTTACTCCACTGCTTGCCCGTTCCAGCAGCTCCCGTAAAACACTGCCCTTAAAAGAATATCCCATCATAACAGGAGACATAGCAGGCAGTCACCGGCTAGAGAAAGGGGGCTCCACTGCCACTAGAGCAGGCACGCTCCTTCTGTTTCTTAGCCTTTATCGGATTCACATTTAAATGTAAATCACTCTGTAACCCGAAACCAATAATTCTTTCCCAGTGACCTCAGCGCTGACTGCCTCCCTCACAAAATGTTGCACGAGCCTGGCTGAGGAGAAAAAACAAGTACAAGGTTGTGGAAACCGTAAGCAGCAGGAACTCTGACACGAGGCTGTCCCCTAAGGGCTGGGCTTCGCCGGGGGGAGGGGAACAGCAGGTTCTGGGCCGCTTACACCTGAATCAGTGGGGGAGGCGGGGCAGCAGGGCAAGGGGAATTGGGGGGGGGGGGGGGAACGTTAGTTAGTGAAGACGAAGCCACTCACCAAATGAGGCCTGCAGATCTGTAGAGACCGTCACCTGCCAACCCCTGACGACCTCGCTGAGGAACGGGATGAAATTCCACCCGCTGCAGCCACCTCCGGTTTGTTTTTGGCTCTCTTCATTTTGCTAAATAACTAACTAAAAGACAACGAAACCGCGCAAATGACAGTTGGAAAATCCCCAGCGCAGCAAAGCAAAAACCTGCCCTCTGCTTGCTGTTGAATTCCCAACTGCCGTTCTGAGCTCTGCTCCAGCCTATTGTTTAACTACTGACCAATAGCATAACAGCATTAAAATTGCTGATGCTGCTATTGGTTACCTAACTCCCCTTTTTTCCCCCACCCCCACCTGCCTTTGCTAATCCTATCCCTTACTCACAGCTGCTCAAGCCCATGTTATCTGCGTCGGGCCGGGACAAGCCCGGACCGCCTTCCTTTTTGATGACAAGCACTTCTAAGTTCATTAGAGACACTGCACCTATTCTGCTGTGTATAAACGCCACTTTTGCTTTTTTTTTTTTTAAAAGAGCAATACTGTTGTAGTGAGTGCAGAACACTTGCTAATCAGCTGTACTCTTCAGGCACAAATGAGATAATGTGCTCATTGTTTAGACACTGGAATTGTTCATTACAGAATGACACAGTGTTTGCCAATTTTGTCTTCATTATAAATGTAAATATTAACTGGCGATATGCAAAAGAATATAAAAAGTCAACAGCAATTAATTGGCTTCTGTAGTAATTAGCAACTGTAAGATGAACACTTAGGAGCCGTTGTAATTGTCTGCATTAGGAATACACCTCCTGTACAGAACTAATTAGCAATTTAAGTAGTTCAGGAATTATGTGCCTCTTGCCTTTACACTCCCCAAAGTACTGTTCATTAATATAAAAAAAAAAAAATTGCTAGTAAATGTCATTTGTACTGTCTCGTGTTAAGAGCTCTACATCAAAGCGGTATGTTATTGTCTTATGCTGAATACTACAAAGCTGTGGACCAATGCAACTGTAATTAGACAATAAATAGGAGATGCAAAATCTGACAGGAACTTATTTTGGTTCTGAGGTATTTTCTCTTTTATAATATAAGTTAAAGGGATAACTAAGGGAAAGGAGAGCCATATTAGAGCAGCATGCCATTAAAACCCCAGTGGCTGAACACCACTAGGTGGAGAACCTGGCTTTGATTCCTAATTCAGGTCTTCCACTCCCTGAGCTAGAAGGGGTTGGGGGTGCAGCAGAGGCAGTATTCAGTAGTGGAGGGCTGGGTGGGGCGGGAGAAAGAGAGAGCGAGGGGAGTCCCTCCCAATCATTGTGCAGTGGTGACATCTAGTGGCCAGACTTAGGCCCCATGATTGCAGAGTGTTGGACGGAGCACTGACGCAGGGCTCCCTGACCGAGGATTGGAATAAATGAGTTGGAAGGGGGCTATAAATTAGGGAAAAGAATTCCTGCAGGTAGCTGCAAATGAAGGATCATGGCGCCAGATCCCAGCCCCAGTTCAGATTCAGGGAAAAAAAGCAAAATAATCAGTGACTGGAATTAGTTTCTTCAGACTGCATGTTGAAAGCAAGCAGTATACTACAGCCTTGATGCAGGCACTTGTTCCTAATGTGGCATAGCCACGAGAAAGGTGTTGGATTATACCATGATCTGTCAAGTGTCACAGCTGACCTGCTTACTGTTTAGCAGCTTTAAAGGCTTTTAATGAAAGCAGCGTTTCACTGCACTATGCCACCTTACAAGTTACTTTAATATGGATTATAATTTTTGGGTAAGTACTACAGCTATGACTAGATATACAGTAATAATAATTTTCAGCACATGCCTAAAAATACATACTATATTTATTATTAAAATGTTCTTTGCTCTGAATATCTTATAGTAAAGCAATTATAAGTCTTGCAAATAAATAAAATGAATTGTTTTGGACATATTCACGTATGAAGAATGGGCTGCATTTACAACCTAGGATAGGGCCAACTCAGTTTTATAAGATGACGTTGAAGAATCTGGGTATTGGTAATTGTTCTCTAATTTGATATAGGTTGTATGTTCTATGTAACTTTGGGGGTCATTTTTCAAATCATGACGGGCCATTATCACTTGCATTAGGGCCTTATCGCGTGCGATAACACCCTAATGCATGCAATAACAACCGCATCGCAGCAATATAATTAAAATGAGGGAAATGGGAGGGTTTTGAGTGGGCTTAAAAAAATTGGGGGGCTGGATGCACTGTGGGCAATAATGTACACATTAACGCCGGCAGTAGCACCAGAAATAGGTAAACCTTTTGCAGGGGCGCTATGGGGAGATAATGTGCACCGCGGGTTACAACGTGGCAGGCGAAAATGCACTGCTGTGATGTAGCGGGGTGTACACTATCCCCCCCGTGCCCCTTTTCTAGCCGCGGCTCTTCATTCCACTATATTTATAGCAGAATGAAAAATCCTACGGTTTGTGAGCTGCCTTGCTAGGGTTCAGAAAAATGTCATATGAATACAAAAGAACATAGGATTTGCCCTTCTGTGTCAGATCAATGGTCCATCAAGCCAAGTACCCTGTTTCCAAAAGTGGCAATCAAGTTTACAAGAATCTGGCAGCACCTTCTGTGGCTATAAATAGTAGAGATGTGCTTCATTAAGCCCTATCGTTTCGGGGACCCCCGTGGGAAATTTCATATTTCCCACGGTTTGGGGTTTCTTTTTTCGGGGGGGGGCTCCGATTTTCATGTTAGTGCGCACTAACGGGAGTTAGTGCATGCTAACTCACAATAGTGCATGCTAACTCCCAATAGTGAGCACTAATGGGGCAAAGTTAGTGAGCGCTAATGGGAGTTAGCGTGCACTAACACGAAAAATGAATTTTTACAAAGTTTCGCAAAAATGTCTTTTGTTTTTCGGTTCCCCCAAACCATACCAAATTAGGCAATTTCATTGAAGTTGCCTAATTCAGGAAAAACGAATGCCCATCACTAATAAAGAGCTACATACAAATGGCAGTCTTTTTTGAAAAGACTGAAGTAGAAAACAGATAAAGCTATGTATGTTTTCTTCCTTCAAGCTCTCATATTTTCCTGGATTGATGTCAGTCTGTTCTCATATTTTTTAAGCCTTTGTGGAAGTCACATTTCCAATGAGTGTGATCTTGAGCAGGTTTCCCCATTTGTTAATGGAAAAGGTTGATAGATTCAATCGTACTTATCCCAGGGAACAAGTTGTGAATTTCCCCAAATCTACCTTATTAATGTTTTATGGACTCTTCTTCCAGGAATTTGTCTAAACTTTTCTAAACCCAGCTACAATATCAGCTTTTACGATATCCTCCTGCAACAAGTTTCAGAGTTGAATTATATACTGAGTAAAAAAACATTTCCTCCTAATTGTCTTAAATATATTGCCTAGTAACTTCATTGCATGTTCCTTACTCTTTGTACATTATGAAAGAGTAAACAACCAATTCATGTTTGCCCATTGTACTCCACTCATGATTTTTTTCAAAATCATTTTTATTAAGACAAAGAGAACAAAACAAATGCATAAAACCACCCAAAAATTGTGTTACAAAAAACTCATATCCATTATGCATTGAGAACAACATCATCATCGCATCTCCCCTCAGCTGTCTCTTCTTCAAGCTGAAGAACCCTGACCTCTTTAGCCCTTCTTTACAGAGGAATTGTTTTATCCCCTTTATCATTTTGGTTGCCTTTCTCTGTACCTTTTCTTATTTTGCTATAATTTTTTTGAGATGCGATGACTAGAATTGCACACAATGGATTCAATTTAAAAGTGTTGCTCGCATTAAAAAGCACATATATGCAAATATATAGGCTGCAAATGAGCAATGCGTATTTTAAAGCTATATATGTGCATAGATGCACATATATGCACATGTGTGAGTTTAAAAAAGGGCCAGAGTTGGGATGTGTCAGGGGTGTTCCAGGGCAGAGCCAGAATTTACGTGCATAAATCCATCTTTTAAATCCAACGGTCATAGCTTGCGGCTGACTGTTAGTTGCACATTTTTACTTTTGCTCAAGAGGAGGTGTAAGCTTGCATAAAGCTCTGTTTAGGCCTAAATAATTGGGTGAGGGGTCTAGGTGAATGGGAGAGAGTACAGGCTGAAGAACCAGAGAGGTTTGGATGACTTTGAGCCAGACTGAGCAAACTGGTGGACTAATTGGTAAAACTCGGAATGTCTTTCACATGAGCATGTTTTAAAATCCACTTATCTGTGTGCATTAAAGCTGACAAAGACCTTTGGAAGATGTGCAAAATGGGGCGGATTTTAAAACCCCTGCGCCGGCGTGCCTATTTTGCATAGGCCGCCGGCGCACGCAGAGCCCCGGGACTCGCGTAAGTCCCGGGGATTTCGAAAAGGGGCGTGTCGGGGCATGTCGGGGGCACGTCTAGAATGACGTGCCGTTTCGGGGGCGTGACGCAGCGTTTGGGGGGGCGGGCCCGGGGGGCGTGGTGCCGGCCCGGGGGCGTGGTTGAGGCCTCCGGACCAGCCCCCGGGTCGGATGATGGCGCGCCAGCAATCCGCTGGCGCGCGTTGATTTACGTCTGCTTTGGGCAGGCGTAAATTATGAAATAAAGGTAGGGGGGGATTTAGATAGGGCCGGGGGGGGTGGGTTTGGCAGGGGAAGGGAGGGGAAGGGGAGGGCAGGCAAAAAGAAAGTTCCCTCCGAGGCCGCTCCAATTTCGGAGCGGCCTCGGAGAAAACGGAGGCAGGCTGCGCAGCTCGGCAGCCTGCCTCGGCAGCGGCTCGGCACGCAAGGCTGCCAAAATCGGCAGCCTTGCGTGCGCCGATCCCGGATTTTATAGGATACGTGCGGCTACACGCATATCTTATAAAATCCAGCGTACTTTTGTTTGCACCTGGTGCGCCAACAAAAGTACGCGATCGCGTATGTTTTAAAGATCTACCTCAATATGTTTGCTTAAGTAACCGCTTAAAATTAAGAGCACACATACATGTGGTAGGCATATTTTTAATCATATGTGCGTAACTGAGCACATAATTGAAAATTCCAGTGTATGAGAGCTCAACTTAAGTTGAGATCACACCATGGAGCAATACAGAGGCATTATGATATTCTCTGTTTTATTCTTGTAACCTGTCCTAATGATTCTTAGCATTCTATTTGCTATCATGACTGCTGCTGCAAACTTGGCAGATGATTTCAGCATATTATCCACCAAGACCTAGATCCTTTTCATGGTTGGAGACTCTCAATGCAGAATCTTGCATTGTATAACTATAATTTGGGCTGTTCATCCCCAAGTGTATCTCTTTGCAGTTGTCCACATTAAATGTCATCTTCCATTTGGATGACCAGTCTCCCAGTCCTGCAAGATCCTTTTCTAATTTCTCATAATGTTTTTGAGATGTAACAAATTTGAATAATTTATGAATCATCACTATGTTTGATCACCTCACTCGTTGTTCCAATCTCTAGGTTATTTATCAATATCTTAAATGTACTACTTAGTAATTTCATTGTGGAACCCCCTAGTCTTTGTACTTTTTGAAATAGTAAACAACTATATTGTGTTTACCCATTCAACTCCACTCATTATTTCATAGATCTTTATCATATCTCCCTTCAGTTGTCTCTTCTCCAAGCTGAAGATCTTTAACCTCTTTAGCTTTTCTTTTTAGGGGAATTGTTCCATCCCTTTTATCATTTTGGTTACCATTCTCTAAACCTTTGCTAATTCTACTAATCTTTTTTGAGATGCAGTGACTTGAAATGCACCCAATACAGAGACATCATGATATTCTCTGTTTTATTCTCCTTTCCTTTCCTAATAATCTCTAGTATTCTGTTTACTTTCTTGGCCTTACCACATTTTGAGCAGACGATTTCAGCATATTATTCATGATGACACCTTGGTTTCTTTTTCCTTGGTGGTGACTACCAATGTAGAACCTTGCATTATGTGGCTGTAATTTGGATTGCTTTACCCTATGTGCATTGCTATCACTTTGTGTTACGATCCTGCTCGCAGGATCCTGTTGGAAGTAGGATGCTGGGCTTGATGGACCCTTGGTCTGACCCAGTATGGCATTTTCTTATCCCATCCCTCGAACAGGTCTTCACTCTCTGCTAGGCCGCTCCCCGTGTCTCGGCAACCATCGCTGCCACCACTGCCCTGTGCGGCCTAGTGCCGAGGCTGTAGATGCTGCCGGGACATTCAAGCAGCAGGAGCCACCGCCGGCATGCATCTTTGCGACCTAGAGCTGCCCGGGATGTCATCACCTGCGCGGCTTAGTGCCGCTGCTGCTTTCTTCTTTCTTCTTTCTTCACTGCGGGAGGCTGCCTGGATCCTTCTCTTCAAGTGGCAAGTGAAGCTGCTGCTGCTCCGACGCCATCCTGTGGCCTTAGGCCGCTCCTGATGCCTGCTTGCTTCCTCCTCCATCTGTGCAGCAAGGATGCCACTGTCCAGGGTCCTGCTCCTCCTTGGCCTTCCTCCAGGTGGCGGCACATGCTTCTTCAAAGATATTTAAAGGGCCAATGGTGGGAAAAGCCCGCGGCTCCACCAGAAGTCCTCATCAGCCAACTTCCTGCTTCATCCCTATAAAAGTGCATACTTCCAGTTCCTCGGGGCCTTCGGATCAGACTCCATGGTCATCCATGTTCTTCTGTGCCAGTCCAGGTCCTCTGTGGTCTTCACTTGTCTTGATAGCTCTTCGTTCCGTGTTCCTGGTCTCCTTGTCCTGATGTTCCTGGTCTTATCCTCTGTCGGAGCTCCTTCGTCACCTGTTCGATGTCCTGATGTTCCATGGTTCCATTCCTGAAAGTCCTGTTGTTCCATGTCCTGATGTTCCGGGGTTCCATTCCTGAGTCCTGATGTTCCAGATGTTCCGTGTTCCTGATGTCTTGGTCCTGATGCCTTCATGTTCGCCTCTTCAACCAGTTCCCAGTTTCCTGCATTCACCTTTCCTGGTGTGCCACCGTCATGGTCCATGACCAGCCCATGGGGAGCTGTGTAGGGCACTTCGTGGTAAAGGCCTTCTTCTTGTCTGCAGCGCAAGTCTCTGGAAGACCCTTGTTTTTAATGATTTGAGTTCCTAGTTCCAAGTTCCGAGTCTTGAAGCCTGAGTCTTGAATCCTGTCCCATCTTCGGATTTCCTTGCCTGCTTCCATCCATGCCCAACACTCTGCCAGAACCTGCTCCGCTCCAGAGTGGTCCATGACCAACCACAGGCAGCTGTGTAGGGCGTGCCCTGGTGCAGGCCTCTATTGAATATTTGACATGTTCCAGTCTCAAGTTCCACTACTTTGCCTGGAGTCTGCTTCGCGCTCAGCATGGTCCGTGACCAGCCATGGGCGGCTGTGTAAGGTGTGCTGTGATGCAGGTCTCACCCAGTACTTTCACTTGAGTCCTGAAACCTTGCCTGAGATCTTCTGAGCAACCTGAATCCTTGTCTGAGTCTTCTGAGTAACCTGAATCCTTGTTTGACTCTTCCGAGTTCCAAGTCCTTGCCTGAGTCCTTCCAAGTTCCAAGTCCTCCTCTAAGTCCTTCCAAGTTCCAAGTCCTCGTCTTGTTCCTGCCCTCAGCCTCCATCTGGCCTCACGCACTCGTCGTTCCCAAGCGGCGGGTCTGAAAGGGCTTTCGAGTGGCCAGAGGGCTACTCCTGAGACCAGCATTGCGTTGCTGGGTCTCCTTCGTGTGTGTAGGTCCAGGGGAGGGCAGATCCTGCTTGGTGCCTGTTCTGAGTTCCTTGTTAGTTCCAGTCCTGTTTTATTTCTGCTCCACCCATGCTTGCATGTGGTCACCTCCCACGGTGTAGCTCAGGGATCCTCTCTGAGTCGTGCCATGGTTCAGGGGCTCACGCTCTCCCATGAGCTAGCAGCCGCACCCGCATCAGGACCTGTAGGTCACGGTCACAACCCTTTGCACTTGTCCATATTAAATTTCATCTGCAATTTGGATGCTCAATCTCACAAGGTCCATATGTAATTTATGACAATTCTGTTATGATTTAATAACGTTCAAAAGGTTTGTGTCGTGTATGAATTTGATCATCTCACTTGTTGTTCCTTCCCATTTCTAGGTCATTTTATTTCATTTATTTATTTGCTTACAAAATGTATATACCGCACTCATGGACCCAAAAAATAAAGCGGAAGCCATTCCAATATTGCTGAGTAGCGAAGAAACAAATGTCTCTTCACTATACCACACTCATACCAATTGTTTGAGCAGTTTACAATAAAATATACATGATGAATAATACAATAAAGTCTAAAATACTAAAAACAAATTCATTAACAAAAAAAACCATAAAATAAAAATCAGTAACAAATTACACAGGTAAAGTAAAATAGCATCATGAATCTTTTAGGTCAATAATACAGGATGTGCCATGTCTGGTATTAAGCTGGGAAAAAATAAGATAGCTCAGCGAGGTTTCAAAAATGAATTTACTCTGCAAAAGGTCACCAAAAGCCTACTTAAATACCTGAGTTTTTAATGCCTTCTTAAACAATTTAATACATGATATACTCAAGGCCGGTGCTAGCTTTTTTTCTACACTGTGTAAACAATTACTGTGCTGCCCCCTCCTTGTAATTTTTTTTAATTTATTTTTTTAACACAGAATATCCCACTTCAGTTAAACATGCAGAGCACAAACTCACACCCACCAAATACAGAATAAAGAGACTATAAACTATAAAGAGAAATTGAACTGGAAACTGCAACAAGCCAGACTTTGTATGCAATGCAGCAATAGAGAAACAAAGATCACCAGTCCTCATTAATCATTCATCAAACAATGAAATAAAGGAGTATAAATCAATCATATAGCAAAACCACACTTATAAAAAGAATATTTCCAACAAGCTAAGGAATAGAGTAATATCCAATAATTAAGAGCTTAAACAAAATTTTAAACATTTTCCATATTATAAAATATTTCAAAATGGCAGACCAGACACCCATTAATTAAAACTAATAAGGATGGAAAATTCACCACTCTCCATACCTGAAAACTTCATTTCCAGTCATCCTGAGTATGGCTTGGATTAGTGGGGTCAGCACAGACTTTCTTCATACACATATACCCCATAAGGCTCCCCCTCTCACACAAACACACCAGACAGGTTTCCATTCATTCAGATACATACACACCATTCAGGTTCCCATTCACACACACCCCAATCAAGTGCCTATTCACACACATACACACACACCAGGCATGTTCCCATTCATACACACTCACAGTCATATTCCTACACACACACACACACACACACACACACACACACACACACACACACACACACACTCTCCAGTTAAGTTCCCAAACACACATACACCCCAGTTAGATACCCATACACATACACCTACATACCCCAGTTGGGTTCCCAAACACATATACACTCACACCCCAGTCAATTTCCTATACACACAGATACACACAGACACTAGTCAGGTTCCCATTTACATACACTAACCCCCACATGCCAGTAAGGCTCTCATTCATTCATTCATTCATTCATTCATTCATTCACTTACCCACACATACCATTGGGAACCATTCTCCTACTCCTCCTTGTATGGAGGAATGGGGTTCACCGGTGTCCTGGCGGGCCTCTTCTTCTTCTCAACCATCAGTGGGATGGGGTCCACTGGCAGCCTTGCAGGCTGTCTCTTCTTCAGCCATCCCAACAGGTGTGCCATCCTGTGCAATTACACGGTATGCACACCCACTAGTGCCAGGCCTGGATATGCTGCAAAGATGTTCTGGTAGCATATTTCAGAGCTGAGGGTCTGCAACTAAAACTGTTCATTCTCTTATAGAGCCAATGTGCACATATTTAATGGAAGGAATTTCTAAAATATTTTGTTGGTTGATTTTAAAAGGCGAGCGGGCTGATATATCTGTAGGACAGCGTTAAACCATGGAAGTGAATGATCCTAAAAGAGTCTGTGAATTAGAGTTAAAACTTTATAATGAATGTGCCACTGGACTAGCAACCAGTGCAAAGGTGACAATACAGATGTGATGTAATGATCACGCATGTTTGCACCTGTTAACAGCCGAGCAGCAGCATTTTGGACCACTTCTATTGCTCTAATATAATTAGCTGGTACAAAACATTACAATAATCGGGGGGCGCTATGCTGCACGCGAGAGGATCGGACGTATAACTGAGGAGCTCCCGGTCCTAGGGGTGATTTTCCTCACCCAGAGCGATTAAAAACCAGCGAAAAATACCCAAAACCTGTCCAGACCACTCGGACACATGATCGCGATGACCACCAAACGAAAAACAGCTACACTTTGGCTTTGGTAAACAACAATCCGACGCCACGTTAACAGATGGCGGGAAGGCCACAGAGCCGGTAGAGGAAACACCCTGTGGAGAGGAGGCGCCTTCAGTGCCTATCGAGAACCCACTTCAATTGCAAGATTCCATTAGCCGGTCAGAGGTGCGAGGCTGGTTTCTTGAATTGCGGGAGGATATCAAGCAACAAAAAACTGAGCTGCTGGAATCCATTGCTGAAGTTAAGGAGGACCTAGCAGCACTGGACGATTCTCATTCTTTTTACTGTAACACAGCCAACTGGATCGGCTTCCGCTTTGCTTTTTGGGTCCTAGCAGCACTGGGCCATCGCGTAGATGACATAGATGTCCGGGTCGAGGGACAGGCCACAGATATGGCGGTCTTTACTACGCAATACCAAAAGTTGCAACAAGACTCTCAGGCTTTTGAGGAAAAATTGGAGGACCTTGAAAATAGGTCCCGATGCAATAATTTGCGCATCCGGGCCATTCTGGAGTCTGAAGCCTACAAGGATGCCCCAGCAGTGGCCACTAAAATCAGTGAGTACTTCCTTACACAAGCGGCAATGTCGGACAACCTATCTCCAGATGCTCAGTCTCGCGTGGTGGAAATCGAGAGGGTGCATAGGGCCCTTGGGCCTCGATCGGATAATAAACCCAGGGATCTTATATTTGCTTGCGCAGCTTCCCACTAAAATTTATAATATATGATATTACCAGGAGGCAAAATGAATGGCTCTGGGAAGATTTAAAAATTTCTATTTTTCAAGATCTTGCTCCGGTCACGTTACGCAAGAGATTTGAACTTAAAGAGGAGACGTGAACCCTACGCAATGCTCACATCCACTACAGATGGACTTTTCCTTTCAGCCTTCTTTTTACTCACCAGGTGATATCCTATCAGGTTAAGACCCTCTCAGAAGTGGCTGAAGCTTTTAAAAATGCGGGAATACCAGTTGAGTTTCAGTCTCCCCTACAGCAAGCTGCATTGCCTACAGGGATCCTCTTCCAAGATGGCAGCGAGTAAATAACGGCAGGAGACGCTTACACAGGCAGTCCGAGGAATCACACTCTCAGCTATCTGAGCAGGGGTGACCGGCTAATAATAATGATTTTTTTAATTTTTTTTTTATTTTTGCCGTGATGAGCCTCCCTGCGCCCGGGGGCATTGGCTCCCCTCGGGATACCACTGCTCGCGGCGGCCCAGGCTTAGTGCTTCCACTGGCCCTGCCTGCAGGTTTCTCTTCGGGCCGCAGCGCCAGCAGACCGTCTTTGGCCGGGAAGTTTAAAAAAAAAAAAAATCACATGATGGGAGCGACTGGCCCACCGGGGGAAGCCCGATCCTTCAATAGGCCAATCCGCCCCTGCCATTTATCACCTTTGATGCTGTCTGCCTTTTAGCCTGGGATAGTAATGTGGCAACATAAAACTTCTGCTCCAAGATGGTTTGATGATGACTTGGGCATGGTAGCTGCTTGTCAGTCACCTCACTGGGGAAAGAGATCATGAGAGCAGCTTGTGAGATTGACTTTTTTCTCTTTCTTTCCCCACTGCTGCTTCTTCTTTAAGTAGAAGATGAGGTCCTAAGACTATTACCAGTGGTTTCCCCTTAAAATAAGTCTATCAAGTGTTGTCTTTGCAGATAGTACTGCTTATAACTATTTGTAAGGTGGCCCATTACCTTTCCTCTACTGATGGCCTCCAACATGAATACATTATAAAACACTGGTCTTCTAGAACTTTAACGTGCCTCCACACATCTGATGTCTTATAGGGACATGTTATCATTTCAAATGAAATAGGAAAGGTCAGCAACATTACCAGTTTTATTTCAATTTTTTTAATTAAATGAAAAAAACTGATCAAAATGTTTATTTTCCATTTTGTTTCATTTAGTGACCCACTGTTGCTATTAAATAAAAAAAAAAACAGGCCATCATTTTTAAATAGCCCTCTTGGACTTTCACTTCCCACCCTGCAGGATCACAATTCTGGGAATTGTCCCTGCCTCCGGAGGCAGGGACAATTCCTAGTCACTTCTGCTTCATTGATACCGTTCTAATAATGAGGCAGACATTTGCTATACAACAAAATGAGGCCGAGCCTACATTTAGACTCCAGAAGCTGATTTTCAAAAGGCATCTAAAATGACCTTTTTGAAAATTTTCTAGGGCTAAATGTCTTAATTAAGGAATCTAGTTTCATGAGGCTTCTAAATTATTGTTATAGCTTTTGTTCAATTGTTAAAATTCTTGCATTTTGAACGTTTGTAAACTGTTCTGATGGCTTTACCGAATGACGGTATATAAAACTAAAAACTAAATAAGTAAATAAGTAAATAAATAAATAACTAAATTAATAAATAAATACATAGATAGATAAATAAATAAGCCTAAAAAAATGAGCTGCTACTCTGGTGGAGTTAGGGCAGGAAAAAATGTTAGGTACTTAGCACTGATTTTCAGCATTAGGCACTTAATATAGCATCCTAAATCTAGGAAAATAAATGTCCATAACTCAGGCTCCAAAATTTTAGAAACCTAGAATTAAGTGAATTTTCAGCTGAAAACTCAAGTGGCAGATATTAAAAAAGCAGTGAGCAGCAAAATTTTGGCACCTAACAGACTCAATCATCAAATTGCTTTAGGACCATATGACGCAATAAAAGGGGTATAACATGCGTTAGACGCACAATATTTAGTGCATGGTTCGTTAGTATGCAAATACGATAATCAGTATGCAAAAGCTAAAAAATATGCAAATTAGGAGTTCTTACCACATTTAGCTGTCAAATAATGCACCATAACATGGGTTTTAATGTTAGAAATAGCAACACCTTTATATTTTGTGGTAGAGGGCCAAAAGCGTTTTTACCGTGGGACAGTGGCCATTATTGCATAACATAGCTATTATTGTGGCTATTATTGTGAATGATAAAGTGAGGCCTTCTTCCAGATACATCTACCAAGGACTCCTGGGCCAATAAAGACAACTTTTCTTATCTGGTCTATTCTTCGTAAAGCTACATTAGAGGGAAGTTTGCTTGAAGCGGGGTACTGGCTTTTTTGGGCTGCTTGGCGGTGACAACAGCAACAAGAACAACAAGAACCACTACAACAGTCAAGGGATGTTCAAATCCCTCCTAGAGAAGTCCCAACCCTGAAGCCAGAGCCACTGTGTGTGCTGGTCAAGTGTCCCGCCTCACGGATACATTGACCATGCAGGAAGGCACGGCTGTGATACAGAGAGCACATCTTTTATTCATGAACCACATTGCTGGGCATGCCGGCAAAACAGATCACCTAACAAAAAGTTCACCTCATTGAACCCAAGGCAAAACTGTCATAGAAGCTTTTTCCCTAGTCTGGAAGCCATTGAGAAATACAGAGATGTCAGTGTGCTGCATGGACCTTTGTCTGTCCAGCTGAGGGCTAGTGATGTTGGCCAGCTTTTTGTCATGACAGGAAATTGGCAGAGTAGTTTGTTACAATTGATAATAGCAGTTACACTCCTCATTCTATCTGTGGCCACCCTTAAACCACATAGGCTGAGGAGTCACAAGGAGAGAATCTTGCTGAATGGTCGTTTTTCAAGCAGACTTGCCACGTTTCTGGTATTTGCTGGCTAGAGGCCCTTGCTTGGCCACATAGCTGGAAAAACTTGTGGACAATGTAGCAGAGTAGCTGTCCCATAAGAGAAATCTCCTATGGTGTTTGAGCATTTTGGGCATTGCAGATATCGAGAGCAAGGCAGGTGTGTTGATAGACTCTCACTCATCAGCTCTGAGCATAGCAATAAGGCTGCAGAAGGTATTGTCAGTTGATAACCTCATAAGTCATAAACCAGTCTCTATCCAAAGCCTGGCGAAGTGTGTAATGTATAGGATAACTTCTCCTGGAGCTTTCATATGTTAGTCATGATTGCTTCTGCACTTTCAGTGTTGTTGTGTAGAAAGACAAGCATTTAGAGCTACCTCAGGACTGGAAGGGCCCATGCTGGAACTGACAATTTACATATCATAATATGCTTCTGACAGATGCCTTTCATGCTACCAGGTATAGAGATGTGCATCGGGTGCCCGATCGTTTTCACTTTTGGGTTCGTGTGGCCGTGGGAAAATCTCGTTTTCCCATGGATTGGCATTTTTTTCTGTCAAAAATCATTTTTCGGCTGAGTGCGCGCTAACCCCTGTTGGCGAGCACTAACAAAAATAACAAAAAATAACAAAAAGTAACAAAAATTAACAGTTCTTTCTTAGCGCGCCCCCTGTTAGCGCGCACTCAGCCGAAAAATTAGTTTTGAACAAAATTTCGGGGAAAATGCAATCGTTTTATCGGTTTCCTGATCCATGACAATTTAGGAAATATTGTATGAATTTCCTAATAATAAAAAAATGATTGCACATCCCTAACCAGGTGTAAATAATCTTGTGTGAGGCGTAATGACTCTGACTCCCTCGTTATCAGGTAAGAACAAGCTTGGTGTAGTCTTCACTGATGGTTGATGATGAATAGGCCAAGAGCATCCCAGTTGGGCATGGGTAGGTAAAGTATGTGCTGGAGATAATCTGTATAAAATAATGTCAGAACAGATCTGTCGGTCTGTACGCATCTGAGTGAGTGGCATCCTGTGTTAGCCCTGTGTCTGGGGGTGATATAAGGCTGGTTGTTCTCTTCCTTATCACAACCAGAGCATGCACTATGTGTGTACACATTTAACACACACAGGCTTTTGACACAATCAAGCTTGTGCTTCCACTCTTTACGATGGATGCCTCAGATAGGTGAATGTGTAGGAGGAGGAGAAAATTGATTCACACTTTGTTATCTACTATTCCACCTTAGCCTACACTGTGTATTCATAGAATTCAGAAAATTGGCAGTGTCTGTATTCAGATATGCTGTTTCACTTTGGCAGATGAATACATATCTACCTGTAGTATACACCTCCTCCCTGCTCCTGACACCTCAGGCTCTTCCACCCAGTACAAGGAGTGGGCCTATTTGTACAGGTATTTTGGGGTGTGCCTGTTTGGAAGAGCTTATGCTTCCAGGGAACCTGTGGGTTTTTTTTTTGGGGGGGGAGGGAGTTAGATGCTGCCCACTGAATTTGGGGTTGCTGTGATACAGGGAAGAGGGAGGGCTAATGGGGCATCATGGCAGCTACTATAAGGTTCTACTTATAAATGGGTTGGTGGAGGGCTCTGTGTCAGTGTGTTGTGAGAGCTGGGGGCAAGGGTAGCAGTTATCCTGCCAGTACCTCTATTAGAGGTTGACTTTTCGATATAGAAGCCCACTTAACCACTTATCTGTAGAACATATCCTGGTTAGTACACATAGAGCCTGCCACACAAGGCCGCTTCACCTGAGGCTTACACTGCCATATAATAATCCATGTTATATAGCAGCATAAGTTTTGGGTGCATAGAATAGGTGGTAATTTTATACAGCTGATTATAGGGGACAGGTTCTGCTACTAACTGGAGTGATATCACTTGCTCACTATGTAGACTCACGATTATGCACCTAGGTCTACCTGCAGTCTTCTCTAATACCATGTCAGCTGCTTTGTAACAACTGAGGAGGAATCATGGAGTGAGGGAGACAGAGCAGAGGATCAGCTCGGGAGGAAGAGAAAGGATCACCTGGGAGAGAGTGAGAAAGAACTAGGATGAGGCAAAGTGGGGAACGAGGAAGAGAGAAATGATGAGAGGAAAAAAGAGGAGAGAGAAAGAGGGACAAGGAAAAGGAGAACAATGAGGAGGAAAAGAGGTTAGGGGAAAGAACAGAAAGAGAATGCATAGGGAGTGAAGAGCAGGAGAGAGAAAAAGAGGATGTGGAAAGAGGAGAATGTATGAGGGATAGGGTGGGGAAAGAAAAAGGATAAGTCCAATGTTGGGGGACAGAGAAGGGTAAAATGTGAGAAGGATGAGAGATTGGGTGGTTAGACAGCAGAAGAAGAAAGGCAGGGGTTAAACTGGGAAGCAGAGAGATGAGAGACTGAAGGGAGGAAAAAACTGCAGGAGGAATCACATAAAACAGAGAGGCAGGAAGTCTGGGAAAAACAGAGAAAAGCAGACAAGATGAAGCAGGCAAGAGAAAAGGCCCATTTAGGAAAGAAAAAGACAGGCTGTGCTGACAGAAGGTGTGAGAGAGGATAGGAGAAAACAGAAGAAAATAGAGGAAGAAAGTAATGGAAAGTTTTTAAAAAGCTGAAAACTGAAACGGGGAAAAGAATGAAAGAAAGCAAAAAAGGATAAGATCATAAAGGTTGGAAAACTACTTTATTTGTATAATGTAAAAGAGTTTTACATATTGAAAAATATACATTTTATTCATAGTCATGAAAATGGGGCACATAATTAGAACTGTGGTTGCCATGCCAGTCCACTTGGCAATGTGGAATTAAGGGTTCACAATCAGGGGGAGAGCGAGGAGAGAGACCAGAGTGATTGCCCAGCCTACCAGCACTCAGTGAGATACCCCGGAACAACTTTTGGAGCTGTGAACAATGCTGAGCCCTGAGGAGATGTCCGGCAGGGCACCTCCCGAGTGACGTCATCGAGGAGTGTCTGCCGCTACTTAAACAAGCGACAGACGTGTTACTGTGGGGAGAGCGAGGAGAGAGACCAGAGTGATTTCCCAGCCTGCCAGCACTCGGTGAGAGACCCCGGAACAACTTTTGGAGCTGTGAACAACGCTGAGCCCTGAGGAGATGTCCAGCAGGGCACCTCCCGAGTGACGTCATCGAGGAGTGTCTGCCGCTACTTAAACAAGTGGCAGACGGCGCGTTGTTCCGTTGGCACGCTGCCTAAGCCATGCGCTCCGTAAGGGGCGCGCGACTTGGTCTGGTTTAGGCTGGGGAAAGCTAGAAGGCGGGAACTTTTGATCTCTTCTCTGAGAAGTCTCTTATTATCATCATCCTGTAGTCTATCTCTCTATACTTATTTTGTGAGTAATAAAGGGAGTGGAGAAAAATCCAGGGTTGGAATATATACTAGGCATGTGAATCGTTTTAGGACGATTAAAATTATCATCCGATAATTTTAATATCGTCTTAAACCGTTATGGAACACAATACAATAGAGATTCTAACGATTTATCGTTATAAATCGTTAGAATCGTGAGCCGGCACACTAAAACCCGCTAAAACCCATCCCCGACCCTTTAAATTAAATCCCCCACCCTCCCGAACCCCCCCAAATAACTTAAACATTTCCTTGCCAAATCCTACCTCCTTCAATCCCCACCCTCCCGAACCCCCCCCCCAAATGACTTAAATTACCTGGGGGTCCGGAACGGCAGCGGTCCGGAACGGGCTCCTGCTACTGAATCTTGTTGTCTTCGGCCGGCGCCATTTTCCAAAATGGCGCCGAAAAATGGCGGCGGCCATAGACCAACAGGATTCGACGGCAGGAGATCCTTCTGGACCCCCGCTGGACTTTTGGCAAGTCTTGTGGGGGTCAGGAGGCCCCCCCCAAGCTGGCCAAAAGTTCCTGGAGGTCCAGCGGGGGTCAGGGAGCGATGTCCCGCCGCAAATTGTTTTCCGTACGGAAAATGGCGCCGGCAGGAGATCGACTGCAGGAGGTCGTTCAGCGAGGGTTCCTGCGCCTCGCTGAACGACCTCCTGCAGTCGATCTCCTGCCGGCGCCATTTTCCGTACGGAAAACGATTCGCGGCGGGAAATCGCTCCCTGACCCCCGCTGGACCTCCAGGAACTTTTGGCCAGCTTGGGGGGGGGCCTCCTGACCCCCACAAGACTTGCCAAAAGTCCAGCGGGGGTCTGGAAGGACCTCCTGCCGTCGAATCCTGTTGGTCTATGGCCGCCGCCATTTTTCGGCGCCATTTTGGAAAATGGCGCCGGCCGAAGACAACAAGATTCAGTAGCAGGAGCCCGTTCTGGACCGCTGCCGTTCCGGACCGCCGCTGGACCACCAGGTAATTTAAGTCATTTGGGGGGGGGGTTCGGGAGGGTGGGGGATTTAATTTAAAGGGTCGGGGTGGGTTTTAGCGGGTTTTAACGATTTTAACGATATATCACGATATTTTACCCCCCCAAACGGCAACAATACGATTCCCTCCCCCTCCCAGCCGAAATCGATCGTTAAGACGATCGAGGACACGATTCACATCTCTAATATATACACTGTATTGACTCTTTTTCTTGTTTGGGTGGTTATTCCTACAAACGGAGAATGCCACATACCAAACGGAAGGGTAAGGTAAGACAGGAAGCCTCGACCCCTGTACGACCATTACCCATTCAGACAACATTGACTGGATTTTATTCCACAGCGGAAAAAGAGACCCCGGAGAGTCCCGGTATAGAATTGGGTGAGGAGCAAGCACCCATACTACTGGGGGAAGTGAGCTTAAATCCCGGGGGCCCAACAACAGCTACCCCAACTAAGAGCATTGTGCCAACCAGGGAACCAGGCTCCTTTCCACGATGGACGTCGTCTTTGGAATCAAGCCCGATCGAGGAGGTACATGGCATAGGGACTGCAATGCCAGAGAAGGTAAGAGGAACAGAACCTCTTACCGAAAAAGTGGGACTTTGTCTCAGTGCAGACAGAGTAAATATCGGTGGAAGATCTGACCCGGTTATTGGAATTGAGAGAGCCTTCCCTCTGGGAGATAAAGATACTCACAAGATCTCTGATTCTCAATTTTTACCTTTATCTGCTATATCAGGTCCATCTAGAGGGAAAGTCCCTAATGTAACATTGGAAATGTTATGGCAAACAATAATTGCATTACAAATGGATATTGGAAACTTAAATTCTAGTGTGAAAGAAATGCAAACAGCTTTGTCCAACTTGAATCCTTTGGTAATGAATAATGGGACTGCATTAGCAAAAGTTGAGGAAGATATAACCCAATTGAAAAAAGTTCAGACAATTATTATACAAGGTGAAACAGTGCTTTCAAGGAAAGTAGAAATGATAGAAAATAATATTCGTTATACTAATTTAAGGATGGTTAACTTCCCTAAATGTAAATTAATCTCCCCAAAAGAACAACTGAGGAATTATTTTCAGGAGGTGCTTTTATTACCTCCAGAGAATATTCCTACAATTGTAAGTGCATATTTTATAAACTGGAAAATTGGGTAAACAGTATTAAATCAAGTAGAAACATCTTTGAATGTAACTGAATTGATAGAGACATCCTTTAGTGCACAGGTAGAAAAGAGGGGAACACTTTTGGTAAAATGTTCCCTCTCTTCTGAAAGGGATAACATTTTTAGGGATGTGAATCGTGTCCTCGATCGTCTTAACGATCGATTTCGGCTGGGAGGGGGAGGGAATCGTATTGTTGCCGTTTGGGGGGGTAAAATATCGTGAAAAATCGTTAAAAATCGTTAAAAAATCGAAAAATCGAAAATCGAAAAACCGGCACATTAAAACCCCCTAAAACCCACCCCCGACCCTTTAAATTAAATCCCCCACCCTCCCGAACCCCCCCCCAAATAACTTAAATAACCTGCGGGTCCAGCGGCGGTCCGGAACGGCAGCGGTCCGGAACGGGCTCCTGCTCCTGAATCTTGTCGTCTTCAGCCGGCGCCATTTTCCAAAATGGCGCCGAAAAATGGCGGCGGCCATAGACGAAAAAGATTGGACGGCAGGAGGTCCTTCCGGACCCCCGCTGGACTTTTGGCAAGTCTCGTGGGGGTCAGGAGGCCCCCCACAAGCTGGCCAAAAGTTCCTGGAGGTCCAGCGGGGGTCAGGGAGCGATTTCCCGCCGCGAATCGTTTTCGTACGGAAAATGGCGCCGGCAGGAGATCGACTGCAGGAGGTCGTTCAGCGAGGCGCCGGAACCCTCGCTGAACGACCTCCTGCAGTCGATCTCCTGCCGGCGCCATTTTCCGTACGAAAACGATTCGCGGCGGGAAATCGCTCCCTGACCCCCGCTGGACCTCCAGGAACTTTTGGCCAGCTTGTGGGGGGCCTCCTGACCCCCACGAGACTTGCCAAAAGTCCAGCGGGGGTCCGGAAGGACCTCCTGCCGTCCAATCTTTTTCGTCTATGGCCGCCGCCATTTTTCGGCGCCATTTTGGAAAATGGCGCCGGCTGAAGACGACAAGATTCAGGAGCAGGAGCCCGTTCCGGACCGCTGCCGTTCCGGACCGCCGCTGGACCCGCAGGTTATTTAAGTTATTGGGGGGGGGTTCGGGAGGGTGGGGGATTTAATTTAAAGGGTCGGGGTGGGTTTTAGGGGTTTTAGTGTGCCGGCTCACGATTCTAACGATTTATAACGATAAATCGTTAGAATCTGTATTGTATTGTGTTCCATAACGGTTTAAGACGATATTAAAATTATCGGACGATAATTTTAATCGTCCTAAAACGATTCACATCCCTAAACATTTTGAAAATATTTTTGGAAAAAAGAACCTCTCTTTATCTGGGCCAAAAGGTATGGGTATACCCTGATGTTGCCAAGGAAACTCAGTTGAGATGAAAAAAATGTCTGGTTTTAGCTAATCAGGCAAGAACTTTTGGAATTCAAATAGCAGTTAGATTTCCGTGTAAGACTGTGATGTATATAGAGGGGGCAAGATATATATATTATGAACCTGAACATCTTGAGAGGTTCTTAGAGGAGTATCGTAGTCAAAGGAGGGAGGATCAACCTCAAACCCAAGTATAGTTGGAAAAAAGTAGTTAATTCTGCTAACCCTTTTTTTTTTTTTGTTTAAATTTATAGATGAAGTACTTCCTTTAGTATAAATCTCCCCTAACTAATCTTGTATTGTAAAATGGAAAATAAGAGTAAAATAAGTGGTGTTTTGTTGGCTTACGAATGTAATTATGTAATATGTGGATCTTATGTCCTAGTTATAAAGTTCAATTGTAATGTTGAATTATGTAATTTGAAAATTTAAGAAAAAAAAAAGGGTTCATAATCAAGTTGTAGGTGCGACCTTTTTATTGGATTAACTTAATACATCTGAGACCAGCTTTTGAGAGTTATCCTCTCTTCATACGGTCAGTGAAGAAAAGGCTCAGTTGCATTGGTTTTATATATTTTAAAAAACTTAGGCCTAGAATCATCAAAATGCTATAAATAATAGAGATGTGAATCGGAACCGGAATCTGATCGGTTCCGGTTCCGATCCAAATCTTAAAATTTTTATCGCCCAGCCCGATTTGAGTTCTGATTATCGGCTGCACCCGATCCGATAATCAAAAAACCCTCTCCCACCCTCCTGAACCCCCAAAAAAGGTTTTAAAATTACCTGGTGGTCCAGCGGGAGCGCGGGGAGTGATCTCCCGCTCTCAGGCCATCAGCTACGTTAATAAAAATGGCACCGATGGCCCTTTGCCCTTACCATGCGACAGGGCAAAGGTAGCACCGGCGCCATTTTGAATATTGGCAATACGGCCTGAGTGCAGGAGATCGCTCCCGGACCCCCGCTGGACCCCCAGGGACATTTGGCCAGCTTGGGGGGCCTCCTGACCCCCCCAAGACTTGCTAAAAGTCCAGCGGGGGTCTGGGAGCGACCTCCTGCACTCGGGCCATATTGCCAGTATTCAAAATGGCGCTGGCGCTACCTTTGCCCTATCACATGGTAAGGGCAAAGGGCCATTGGCGCCATTTTTTTTAGCGCAGCTGATAGCGTGGGAACGGGAGATTGCTGCCCGCGGCCCCCTTGGACCACCAGGTATGTGTAAAAATTTTTGGGGGGTGTCGGGAGAGTGGGGGAGGCTAAGGAGGTAATTTTAAAGAGTCGGGTGGGGTTTTTTTTTATCAGGCCATCGGTGCCATTTATATTAGTGGCAGCCAAAATGGCGCCGATGGCCCAAGAGCGGGAGATTGTGCCGGGACCCCCCTCCCACTGGACCACCAGGTAATTTAAAACATGTTGGGGGGGGGTCGGGAGGGTGAGGGATTTGTTTCAAAGGGTCGGGGTGGGTTTAGGGGTTGTTTTGGTGTGCCGATTTTCCCGCCCTCCCCCGATTTACGATTTTTCACGATAAATCAGGGGAATTTCTATTGTATCACGACTCTAACGATTTTTATTCACATCCCTAATATATACAGGCTTCCTTCAGTTGCTTCTTTGAGGGTGTGTCAGGTGTGGGAAAGAGGAAAGGAGGTGAGTAGAGATATTGATTGGAGTTGATAGGAGATATTTAGCGAGTTCTGAATGCTGTGTCTTTTGTTTAGTGTTTATCATTTTTTTCCCTGTACTTTTATTCTTTGCATTCTTTGTTGGAGTGAAAGTTTTGTTAGTTTGTCCAGTTTGTAGGGATGTGCAGAGGGATGCCATTTGTTGCATTCGGGATTCGTATTCATTGGGGGGCAGATACTTTGCATTCGGCAAGGGGCCCCCGATATGTCTATACTTTAATTCTTATTCGTTTCCCAGCTAAAATTAAATTAACTAAAAACCCCCACCCTCCTGACCCCCCCCCAAGACTTACTAAAACTGCCTGGTAGTCCAGTGGGGGGTCCGGGAGCCAACTCCTTCACTCACACCCTCGGCTGCCGGTATTCAAAATGGCACCAATAGCCTTTGACCTACTATGTCACAGGAGCTACCGGTGCCATTGCTCCTACCATGTGACAGGGGCTGACCAATGGCACCAGTAGCCCCTGTGACATAGTAGGTCAAAGGCTATCGGCACCATTTTGAATACCAGAGCCGAGGGTGTGAGTGCAGGAGATGGCTCCCGGACCCCTCGCTGGACCACCAGGGAGTTTTTGTCATTCTTGGAGGGGTCAGGAGGGTGGGGGGTGGGTTGTTTAAATTAGCTCCTTTAGACGGCCGAATAATTCGGCGAAGATTCGTTGTATTTGTGAGGAATCGTGATACGTTTCGCTTCCCCATGAATACAACGAATATGGCCCTATACATTGTGGATTACCAATTCGTAGGGAACGAATGCACACCCCTACCAGTTTGTCTATCTGTCTTTTTGTGAGGAGGAGTGGTGGAAGTGGTGGCAAGTAGTGGTGGTGAGGAGTGGCGGGGTTGTGAGGAGTGGTGGTGAATAGTGGTCATGAGTGATGGTGGTAGTGGTTGTGAGGAGTGGTGGTAGTGAGGAGTGGTGGTGAGGAACTGGAAAGGATGGAGAGTGAGAGGTTTGGGGAGAGCAGAAAGGAGAGGCATGAGGAGATGAGGGAGATGAGGGAGGAGAGGAGGAGACAGGAGGTGGGCAGGAGTGAAAGGAGGAAGAGGAATAGGAGTAGGAGTCGAGACAGGGACAGGAGTAGAGATAGGGAGGAGGGGAAGGATAGGAGGAGGTGGGAGGGGGAAGGGGATAGGCAGGCGAGTGTTGCAGGAAGAGGAGGGCAGGTTAGTGATAGAGAGGGCAGGGGGAGGGGAGTTTGCAGGCCAGGTGTAGGGGGGGGGGGAAGGGAGGGGAGCCGGGAGTGGGAGCAAGAGTGAGGATAATGAGTGATATTTTTACCTCAAACTATATTTTGAATGTTCTTTTTCATATAAATTCTGTTATTATAAATGCTTAATTTGTAATTGTGTGTGTGGCCAGAAAGGAGGGACAAGATTTTAAGGTTCTCCTAGGGCACCAAATACTCTTCCAGCAGCCCTAATCCTTGACAATACTACTCAATAAAGAAATCCAGTTTGGACATCTGGCTGCTAATCCTGTTTTGTTGCCCTCACGGCTTTGTTAGACAGCCTTCCTTCCTTGCTGTTTCTTCAGTCCTAATCCATGACAAGCCAGCTTCTGCTTCCTCCTGCTTTCCTGTGCCTCCACAGAGATTCCTCTGGAAGTTTGGAATTTCATGGCACTTGCCTGTTTTATGGCCCTCACTTAGGTCATGGAATCATAGGATACCAGGGACCTGGATATAACCAGTAGTGAAAAATGATAATCTGTTAAAACTACTGGTGAGATTTCTGGAGTATTATCTCCAGTTCTGGAGATAATGCCTCCAAAAGGATATAGGGTCAAGTACTTAAGTGCATCCTCTGTTAATCAGATCAATACGTTACTAACCCAGAGGAACTCGGCTCAATTTAAAGCCAAAATATATTATATAAATATTTTATTTCAACATAATATCAAAATACATTTTAACCACAAGTGCTACGTGCAATACATCATATCCACATTTAAAATATACACTTCATACTACCATCCATACCACACATACCATCACACCATACCATATAATAAAAAGAACATATGAATCTACAATATGAATGCCCAGTACAGTACATTAAACATTCAACAATCATCAGTTGTTATAACACGATACCAAGTATCTGTACTTATTTTTACCCATATTCTATTACATAACATATTATTATATTGTTCAAGACTCTCGAATGTCAAACCTGATACATAGTATCTTCCATTATTCAAAATATACTACTCAGTATGGGTTAGTAACGTATTTATCCAAAAGGATATAGACAGAGTAGAAGCAGTCCAGAAAAGGGCACCAAAATGATGATGAACCTGCACCAAAAGCCCTATGAAATGAAATTCAAGGACCTAAATATGTATACTCTAAAGCAGCAGTCCACAAATTAAGGCCCATGGGCTGAACTCAGCCCATTAAGCTCGTTTGGCTCACACTATAGGCTTTTCCTTCATGTGGCTGGATTCAGCCCATAGAAGAGAGTTTTTTTGTTTTTGTTTTTTTAACTGAGAACTGGCACCAGGACTTTTCCATTGATAGATGCTTCTAGTAAGAGATGTTGAAATCTTGAACCTTACCCTGCCTGGTTTCCTCCCCATAGAGGAAACAAAGCCAGTGATGAAACAGCCTTTCAGTTTCAAAACATAACATTTATTAAGTAGCTTAGAGATCTATAATCACCGGCAGGTTTGTTTTTTTATACATACAAAACTTACTAGTGGAAACCGAAGGAAACAAGATTGTGTTTCCTTAAGGGAGTAAACGGAGCCCAGCTTACAAAATGTACTGCTTTCTGAGCAATGCCAGTTTACTCATCGTTTTGAATTTGCATTACTCTTTTATACACTGTTAAACATGGTTCACACATTCTTCCCCCCTTACCTCTCTTATCTAGTTTGCTGGTACTTTTCCTTCATGCGCCTCTCAGACAACACATATTGTGCTTACTCAGTAGTCATTTTGTTCTTGTAGCTTTCTTGGCACCTTTCTCATGCTATTCTCATGCTTTTTTATTCCAGTTACTAGTCAACATGGGGCAGTTTTCTTAAAGCAGTAATTAAGCTAAATCCTCATAGAGCAGGCCCCTCCAATGGCCAGAAGACACCCGGGACTTGCACATTGATTGGCAGCACTGGCAGGGGGCCAGGTCCCACCAATGGAAAAAAAAATAACCTGGGACCCATGCATCTGATCAGCATTGCTGGTGGGGAGGTCAGGTCCTACAGTGGAAAAGTGAACAAAAGGAAGGGAGGGGATGTGAGAAGGGAGGAAAAGGAAAGAAAGGAAGTGAATGAACAAAGAGAATGAGAGGTGAGTAGGGTAAGAGGGACAAGGTGAGTGATGGAAGCATGCTGGAAAGGGAAAGAGCATGAGAGGTAAAGGATGGGAAGGAATAGGGTGAGTAAGGGAAAGGAATAATGTGAATAAGGAGAAGAGGGAGAGTAGGATGAGAGGGAGTTGAATGAGATAACAGAGGGATATAAGGTGAGGGGAATAAGAGGGAAAGGAAAGAGGGTGAGTAAAATGGAAAGAAAGAAGGACAAAATATGAGTGAATGAAAAGGAGAGAGGGTAGAGGAGAAGAAAGGGAAAAGTAAAGGAATGATATGCATCCCCCCCCCCCCCCCACACACACACACCTCAGGAGGGTAAATGCAAAGGGGAAGGCATAGAGCAAGGTTCTCAGAGGTATGGTAAGACTGCCAACGTCTGTGAAATCTCTCATTCCCAGTATTTCAAATCATCCAAGTGCCAGATATACACTCACTAAGGAAACTCCAAGAGGACATCCAGCCCCCCCCCTCCCCCCTCCCCCCTCCGTACTGCTCTCAGCCCTCCTGATGATTTGAAATTTTCTATATGGTTCTTCCCTTGAAAAGTTTGAGGACCCATGCCCTAGAGGAAAGGAGAGACAGGCAAGTAATTATAGGCGCATTCAAACATCTCAAAAGTATAAACAGTACACCAGAAGCAAGCATTTTACAATGGAAAAGGTGTTCCAAACAAATCATGTGAATCTCAAAGGAAGTAGACTTGATTCATGTTAGGAAATTTTTTATCACAGAAAATGTAGTAGATGCATATAAAGGTAGCAGAAGTGCTGGAGATAGAAACGGTAATAGAATTCAAGAAAATATAGGATGAGTACAGTAAAGTAAAGAAAAAGTGAATGGAAAGTCAGAGATCAGCTGGGGTCTACAACATTGCAACAGTAAGGAAACTGGGCAGACCACATGGGCCTTATGGTGCTTATGTTCCATCTTATTTTGTTTCTGAATTTCATATTTTAGGTTCCTTCATAGCTGCTGCCTCCTTTGCTCCATGTTAGCCAATTTCTTCTTGTCAAAAGAAAAAATGTACTGTCTCACTGGCAGCAGAAATGGCCTTTTTCCATATGAATGCAATATTTGCTTCTAAATCAATATTTCCTTAAACACTTACGAGAAAGTCGTCCTTCCAAGCATAAGAACATAAGGACATAAGAAAATGCCATACTGGGTCAGACCAAGGGTCCATCAAGCCCAGCATCCTGTTTCCAACAGTGGCCAATCCAAGCATTGTTGTGAAAGACATAGATATTGCATGAAATACAATTAATTCATGCAGAATCACAACTATAATATTGGGAGGGGAGGGAAGAGGGCATTTATGCTCACAATTCAGCCAAAAGCTGTTTAGAGAATTAGGACAAAAGTCATGTACAAGCTCTTCAAGTTCCAAATTTGCAAATAGCGGTTTGGCTGAGGTTCATGAAGCAGAACTACTTTTTAATCACATTTCATACTGCACAAGAACCAATCTATGCATGTACAAAAATACAGCCAAAGGGTTTTATCCATATAAAATCCTTTTTTTTTTTGTGGGGGAGAGCTCTGTGAAAATTGGCTGAAGTGCAAAGATGTGCGTCTCAAAAGTATAATGTCATTCATTTGCACTCAACTCCTATATATCGGTAGCAATGATTCCGCTCTGAAGTTGAAAGTTGTAACTATGCTTTCAAAGTTAAGAACATGAGCTCAGATTGAAGATCACAGTAAGACCTGTTTAAAACAGTGCTACCTTCTACAGACATATTAAAAAATATTATTAAAATGCTTTCAAAAACCCTGTGAGGTGTTTTCTATTATTTGTTTATTTGTTTTTCACTTTAAAACTCTAATCATTTTTGCTCATGGTTAGTCACCACAAAATTATGACTGCCATGTTTATTTCTCTTTTTCTACTCATTGTTTCTACTCATTGTCATGACTACAAAATGGAAAACATCTGAGAAGTACATTAATTAGACTGAACCTTGAGAGAGTAATTCTCAAAAGATATTTGATTAGTAGCAAAAAACAGTATTTGACTTGATTTTCTGTTTATCTAGTGACTCCAAAAAATTATGCTGCCTCCTTGCTATGTTCAGCAGATCTCTGGTGCCAGGTGACTGTGCTCAGGAAATGATGGAGGAGTTTGCATTTGCTACCCATGCTTTGTCAGTTCTGCCTGATTCCATTGCCCCAGTTACCAAGGCAGATCTGGCAGCCTTAATTCAAGAAACAAACTTATGTGCTTTGACACTGCTGGCACCATATCTTCTCTGCAAAAAGAAATTACTGAGATGAAATAGTGTTAACATTATGCAGATACAGATGAGGGAACAAATTGACTCTACTGCTTGATTCTTTATGAGGATCAATAATCTGGAAAAAAAAATGTCAGAGATCTTCAAGTCAATCAGGAAGACATGGAAAACAGGCAGAGAAGGATGAAAATTAGAATTCTGAGAGTACCAGAAAGGGATGACTCTAAAAATACTTATCAAAATGTACAAAAGGAAAGAAGAGGTAGACAGAGAACTTTTGGGAATCCAAGATGGCATCATAGCATTTTGTGTGGTCACACCTTTAACATTCGCTGATGAAATTACCTTCTATTATACCATATTCTGGTCGGAAGCGAAGGACCAAAGAGAGAGCTGTCTCTGCCAAGGTCCCAGAGTGTTCCCTTGTTGGCCTGATGAATGCCCATGTGCTTCAAGGGTCATCCAGATCTGAGGTGAATAGCTGGAAATAGAAAGAGAGGAAGAGATACTCGTTAACTTCCCTGATTTAATAACATCACTGTCCCCAATCGAAAGAATGGCCCATATTAATCCTGCTGAGGCCAGAGTCCATACCCCATGATGGGAATCAACACACGGTGATGACACTGAAGTCATTGAGACTCAGATAGAGTTTTCAGCACCTTAGGGAACAGGATCAGCTGCCAGTCTGGCTAATCCGGCATTTCAGAGGTTTCTCTTGCTGAAAGAACGCAACTAAGTAAAAAATGCACCAGTAAAAAATGCAGAGTTGCTTAGTTTTATTATTTTTCTCATATTTAAGTATTATATGAGAAAGACAATATAAACATATGATTACGCTAACAATCATAAATGGTAACCACACCCATTCCCCATTTAGAGTATATTATTGAACTATGTAACCATATAATACTGGCACTTTTTTGGATAATTTAGAAACCAAACCAAACATATTTGTGCCTAACTGTAAACCGTTGTGATGGTGCTCTAAATACGGTATAGAAAAGTTTTAAATAAATTAAATTAAATAAGCAGCAGTATGAAGGAAGAGTTTCCCAGAATCTCAAGTTTTGAAGAGCACCTCAATGGTAAGATCTGATTCTTTTACCTTGGAATTGATTGGGGAAGCAACTGAGAGTTTGAACTCTAATATTGCTGCACAATTAAATCATTTGGTGGTTAAATATTCTAATTCGGACCCTTGAGTGTAGGGCCTGGAAATGGCTAATTCAAATATGGGGCAACAACTTGATAGTTTTAAACAAGGAATGCAAGTATCATACCTTTGCAAGATGCTTTGATGAAGGAAAATCAAATTCTGTCCAACAGAATGGAAAATTTGGAGAACCTCAACAGAGGTAGAAATCTACTATTTATTAATTTTCATAGAATTCCTTTTACATCTACTAAGGAAATGTGGAAGAGATTATTTGCTGGAGGTATTATATGGTGAAAGCAAAACTGAAACTGTTTATCTATTGAAGCTAGATAGTGCAGAGCTAGGATGGGAAGGAACAAAGAAGCAGAACCAACCATGGTGAAGCATTTTTCAACCAGTCAAACCTATCTGGAATTTGCATGGATTGACCATGACAGACTCATGTTTTTAAAACTGAAACTAAAACAAAATCTGGACCTTGAGAAAAGTCACAATTTTGAACCATTTTTCTTTTGGATTTCAGAGGCAGGAGCTCCTTTCTCTAACTCTTTAGGGTAGATTTTATAAATCTACGCCCGCGCGTACTTTTGTTCACGCATCAGGCGCGAACAAAAATAAGCAGGATTTTATAAGATACGCGCGTAGCTGCACGTATCTTATAAATTCTGGGGTCGTCACACGTAAGGGGGTGCACATTTGTGCACCTTGTGCACGCTGAGCCCTGCGTGCACTGCCCGTTCCCTCCGAGGCCGCTCCGAAATTGGAGCGGCCTTGGAGGGAACTTTCCTTCCACCCCCCCGCACCTTGCCCTCCCTTCCCCTACCTAACCAACCCCCCCAGCCCTATCTAAACCCCCCCACCTGTGTTTTAAAAGTTACGCCTGCCAGCGGGCTGCTGGCATGTGATTCCCCGGCCCGGGACCCATTTTGGAGGCCTCAGCCATGCCCCCGAAACACCCCCGGGCTGGTACCATGCCCCCGACACGCTCCCCCGGAACACCCCGAATGACGCGTCGGCCCCGAAACGCCCACCAACACGCCCTCGACATGCCCCCCTAGCGAAGGCCCAGGACTTACGCATGTCCCGGGGCTCGCGCACGCTGCCAAGCCTATGCAAAATAGGCTCGGCGCGCACATGGGGGTTTTAAAAGGGTTACGCGCATAACTTATGTGCGTAATCCTTTTAAAATCCGGCTGTTTGTGTTGTAACTCAGGGAGAAAGATATATTTTTTTTAAAGGTTCATGTAGGGCTTAGGAGAGAGGAAGGTAGGATAGTATGCTTAGGCTATTGTTGCCTTTTGCTAGTGTATAGTAGCAGCCACTAGGGATGTGCATTCATTGTGTAATCCACAACGCATAAGCCCCTATTCGTTGTATTCATGGGTTCGCGAAATGCATGCCAATCCCCCACGAATAAAACATATCATATTAGTTTCATTTTTGGTTCGCAGTGATTTTGTAGCAGCTGTTTGAAATAGGAGAAGGCCATGTGGGAATATCCATAAGAAAAACCAGCCCTTTCCTGTGAGTCATAAGTGACCTCACAGCCCTGTCCTACAGTGGGTCAGACAGGTTGGCAAGGAGACGAGAATGCAACCTATCAGAGCTAAGCATTTTTCTAATGCATCAATCGCCGCTCTCACTCAGTGCTCTGTGACGCTGATCCTGATGACGCTTAACTATTTGTACCTTAAGCATGCGTGTGTGCCACACTCTTTCTTTGTGGGGGTGGTCCGGGGAGATGGTCCAGGGATGGTGGTTTTACTCAGAGCTAGTCTGAGTGTCTCAAATCTGTATTCAATTGCTAGCTACTTTGATAGAATTTTCAATTGAAAAAGATATTTGTTAGTTTTTGCTGAAGTGCCAGCCAGCCAGGCATTTTTTGACCGCACTTTTTTTTTATTGATCTCAGTCAGTCTCTCTGTATCTCCCACTGAGACAAGCTGCTAACAGTGGCATTTTTCTGCTTATCTTAACCCCCTGGGGTAGGTAGTTGCAGGCACAGGCAGGGTGTGGGTGGGAGATAGTGTGAGTTGGTATTTTCAAACAAGAAGCAGCATCACTAGGAATTGTGCACACAGAGCAGTCTCAGTTGTAGTGTACTGTACATCAAGGCACTGCACTGCATCTGTGGGCAGTTTTGCAGACTCACAAATATTGGAACAGCAGTGCTCTTTTAATCCAAATCCCCAGTAGGCATCTTCTGGAGTTAAAATTTTGTTGCGTGCCCATACAGTGGTCCCAGTTATAGTGTACATCAAGGCACTGCTTCTGAGGACAGTTTTGCAGACTCACATATATTGGGACAGCGGTGCTCTTTGAAGCCAAATCCCCTGTAGGCTTCTTTTGGAAATAATTATTTTAATTGAAATCCCTAGTAGGCAATGACATTAAATCTATGATGTCAGGGAAACCTAGATTTGGTTGAGTGATTGGGACTGGCAGAGGAGGCACTTCAAAAGGTAGTGCCAGTCCCCAATTAAAGTTAAAAAGGGACCTGTTCCAATCTAAAATCTCTGGAGGGGCAGGTAGTTCCATCCGGAAAAAAACTGAAATTTAAAGAAGATGCATTGCCATTACCTGTTTCTGACCCTGTAGTTTTGGAGATGCGGGAAGGGGAGGCTGAGTCATGCAAGACAAAAGGGCGAGACCCAAAAGCAGCAGTGCGACAGCAGACTCGACTTAGCATTGAAAATGTAGCACATGCACTGTTTGCTTCTGATTCCGATGAAGAATCATCTTGTGTGGGATTCTCATCATCAGAAATGGAAGAAGTAATAGCTGAAGAAGGTTTAGGAGGATTAGTTAGTTCTGTCTTAGCCTCCACTTCAGTGCTGCAGGGGAGAGATGAAACTGATGATGATGAGGAGGAAGAGCAGTCAGTGCAGGCACAGAGTGTGACTGATGCCCCTGGCATTGCTTCTCAGGGTGCACCCACTACTTCAGCTCCAGTGCCAGCATCCACCCCAAAGGCTATAGAGAAGGGATCACGAAAGAAATCTGCGATCTGGAGCCATTTTAAAGTGACTGAGGACCTGCATTTTGCTCAGTGTAATTACTGTGACAGGGCTATTAGCAGAGGCAAGCAAATGGGACATCTAACTAATTTTGGCATGATGCATCATATGCAGAAGCAACACCCATCAGTACTGCCATCTGGGGATGGTGGCAATACCAGTCATGGGACCCCTTTCTCCAGGCAGTGTAAAATGGTTGAAAAGGAGCAGAGTCACCCACACCCTCAGCCGCTTCTAGCAGTGAGGTGGCAGGCCAGCAGCCCCCTGCTATGTGTCAGAAGTGACAACCCACCATGGAGGAAATGGTGTGGTGTTCGATAATGCTATCCCGGGGAAGGAGGCATGCAGCCTCAAAAGTTGTAACCAGGAGCACTGAGGAAATGATTGCCCTTGATGACCAGCCCTTGCAGATAGTGGAGAATGTGGGTTTCAAGTATTTGCTGAAGTTCTTAGTTCCAAATTACAAAGTTCCCTCCAGAACCACATTTAGCAGAACGGTCATCTCCAGCCTGTACAACCAGTGTCGCAGTCACATACAAGTATTGCTAGCTAAGGCAGAGGAGAGTGTGCATTTCACCTGTGATATCTAGACCACACTGAATGCTGCACACTCTTACCTCTCCCTGACAGCACACTGGTGGGACATAGAAACATAGAAATGACGGCAGAAGAAGACCAAATGGCCCATCCAGCTGCCCAGCAAGCTACGCACTTTATCCATTTTTTTCCCCCTTTTTCTCTCCCCCACCTGTTACTATTGGCTTCCAGTACCCTGCGGCCCTAATTCCCCTCCACCCCACCACCAATGTAGAGAGCAGCGCCGTATCTGCATCCAAGTGAACATCCAGCTCAATTAGGGGTAGCAACCACTGTAACAAGCAGGCCACACCCCTGCCCCATACTCTTACCCACCCCTGTTTTTTTGTTTGTTTGTTTGTTTTTTTAGTTGGTTTTTTTTTTTTTTTTTAGATGGCAGCCCTCCATCCTTCCGCTCCGTGAAGGTGGAACACCAACCACTGGCCACTGGCATCCCGCTCCGTGAATGCCTCTGTGGCTACTGCCGCTCCGTGCTGAGGCAGGGGCACGTAGCAGCTCTATTAGTGAACAAGTATCAGAGGGAAGGTGGGATTAACTGCACACCCAGCTGATGGACAAGACCCATAGCTCAGCCAATATTCTAGCATGCATCAGACAGATGTTGGCAGGCTAGCAGCTACACTAGCAAGACAGGAATCTTTAGGCAGGGTTCTTTGTCACATAGAATGGTGCAAACATGCTAAAGGCAATATGCGATGGGGGCTTTCAGAACATACAATGTTTTGCACACATTCTGCTCCTGGTAGTGAAGTCAGCTCTGGGGTTGGAGTCCAATCACCAAGAGAATGAATACCTGCATATGTTAATACACAAGTGCAGGAATATAGCAGCACACTTCCACAGAAGACTGATTTGGAGATGCCTCACAAGCATCACATTCAAGACATTGCCTTCCAGTGGAATTCTACCTATATGATGCTGCAGGGGTTAGTGGAGTAGCAGACACCCCTTCATGAACTTTCTGCGGCAATAGAAATAGGTGTGCATAGTTCTCTAGGGCATCATGATTTGTTAGTCTTGAGTCAGCTGGTAAAAATCCTGCAGCCCTTCAAGGATGCCACGGTGGAGCTGAGTTCCAGAAGTGCCATGTTGGCTGACATCATCCCTATAGTTAATTTTCTGGAGGAAAATTTGGAGGGCTTAAATAGGAAGAGGGAATGACAGCAGAGGTGCTGCATTGTCTGGACATTTTGCAGACGCAGGTGCAAGAGAGATTAAGACCTTTAACAGAAGACCACACATACATGCCACAGTGTGTGATCCCCGTGTGAAAGGGAAACTCGCCCTACAGTCCATTGTCTCATATTTGTGAAGGAACTACTGTTAGTAAAAGTTCATGAACAGGAGCGCCATAGGCAAAGACAGATTAGGCATGAAGCAGAGGAGGAAACAGCAGGCACTTCAGAGAGTAGTGCTAGCCCAAGCAGGAGCAGCACTCTCTCTGTGACAGCTAGTACTTCCTATTCCACTTCAGTATGCCAAAGCCATGCTACCCAAAAAAAAATCATCTGTTCTGGAATGGGCTAGAGAGAAAGCAGCTGGCATGAGTGACTCTCAGCCAACCCAAGCAAAGGAGACACCAGCACAAATGTCAGTGACACGGTATTTCTCAGAGCCCACAGAGGACATACAGGCATATCCACTGGCATATTGGGCACACCAGTCCACTCTCTGGGCACACCTAGCCAAAGTGGCTCAGCAATATCTGTCATGTCCACCAACCAGTGTGCCCAGTGAACGTGTATTTTCAATGACAGGGGATATCATGAGCCCTCACTGCTCAAGACTGGCACCAGAGTTGATGGAAATGCTAGTGTTTTTGAAAATAAACATGCCTTTGCTTGGGTTTCTAAATTTTCCCTGTGAATGGCAAGATGAATAAAAGCCTGTCTGTCCAGCTTGGAGCTTGGATATTTCATATGCTCAATAGTTTTCATGACCTTCTTTATATGGGCCATTTTCCCTAGATGTTTCTTAGGTGCCAACATTAGAGTACACGATACAATACAAATGCCCACGATTTATCGTCAGGAGCATTTATATTGTATCGTTAAATAGGGCACGGGAATTATTTGGGGGAGGGCGGGAAAACCGGCACACCAAAACAACCCCTAAACCCACCCCGACCTTTTAAAAAAAATTCCTTACCCTCCGGAACCCCCCCAAAATGTTAAGTTACCTGGTGGTCCAGTGGGGGGGGGGGGGTGTCCCGGCGTGATCTCCCGCTCTTGGGCCATTGGCGCCGTCCCTGTGACAAGGTAAGGGCAAAGGCGATCGGCGCCATTTTGAAACCTCCAGCACCGGCACCGGCACGATGGAAGGGATGGCTCCCGGACCCCCTACTAGACTACCAGGTACATGTAAAAGGTTTTTGGGGGGTCAGGAGGGTGGAAGAAGCAAAGGGGTAATTTGAAAAGGGTCGGGGTGGGTTATTTTTTCGGGCCATTGGCGCCTTTTTATCAGTGGTAGCCAAAATGGCGCCAATGGCCCGAGAGCGGGAGATCACGCCGGGACACCCCCCCCCCCCCCCCCCACTGGACCACCAGGTAATTTAACATTTTTTTTGGGGGGGGGGTTCGGTGGGGTTTTGTTTATCTGCTCAGGCCTCACTAAAAAATTAACAATGTGAATTGGAATCGGAATGATTCCAATTCACAATCTCTAACGATCTGATTTTTCCCTCCCACCATCCGAACCTGATCGTTAAGACGATCGGGCACACGATTCACATCTCTAGTTTCTAGTACTATAGAAAACTGGTGGTAGTTGTACTCTGGTTCATCCTCTGTGTTCCCTTAGTTTACAGAGGCACTGTAGGGTACAAAGTCAACATAGGTTGATATTGTAGATTTGGACTTGAATAGCAGTTTTCTTATTTCTGAGAGCTCTTCAAGTTCCTTTGTCATCAGCTGAAGTGCATAAGTACATTTAATAGTTTCTGGGTATTCACTAGACACCAACGTAACCACCACACTCTAGGGGCCAACCCATTGCAGGGAGCCCTTTCCTGCGCAAAGGAAAGGGAACTCTCCCCAGGTGTAGCCAGCCTATCTCTTAGCACCCGTTGATGCATGTTGAACCACTGTTCACATGGAAACCTCCTCCACGTTGACTCGCCATGCTTGAAGGCTCGTGCTCCACTCTAGGGGCCAACACATTTCAGGGAGCCTTTCCTGCACAAAGGAAAGGGAACTCTCCTCGGGTGTAGCCAGCCTATCTCTTAGTACCCGTTGACCCATGTTGAACCAGAACCGTTGTTCACATGGAAACCTCCTCTACGTCGACTCGCCATGCTTGAAGGCTCATTCTCCATTCTAGGGGCCAACCCATTCTAGGGAGCCCTTTCCTACACAAAGGAAAGGGAAATCTCCCCGGGCACAGCCTGTCTTGCCCCTATCAATACCACAGAGCCTGACTACCTCAGCTCTGCCAGCCTGTCTTGTCCCTATCAAAACCACAGGGCCTGACTACCTCCACTCTGCCAGCCTGTCTTGCCTCTATCAACTTTCTGCCACTCTGCCTTGCTGCCATGTACCAGATGACTCACTCTACTCCTTGTGGTGTTCTTCCCATTGTCATGGTTCCTCAGTGTGTTGGTGATAGTCTTTCTGCTGCTTTGTCCCTTTTTTGGCACCTTGTGGTTTTTTCTGACACTCTTTCTGCTTGGTATGTTCCCTCTTCATTGAGCTGTAGGATGTTGATGCTACTTGTCTTGCCACTTTACCTGTCGTGCTGCCTTTGAGGGTTCATACAACTGTTATCAGTGCTCTCTTTTGAAGTTGTGGTGTGTTTTTGACACTCTCACTGCAGCTTTGCACCTCTGTTAAAGCAATCTTGCCACTCCTGGTACCCCTTTGCCCTTTACAGTACCTTAGGCTATTCATGCCAGTTTGGTGCCACTTTGCCACAGTCTAAGTACTTTGGAGCTTTTTTCTCATTCTGATGATTGCTCCCCAGAAGTTTCATCAAAATTGATAAGAATATACCAATTCTGTAGCCAAAAATATGCTGCAAATACTTTCCCCATTGACTTTAAAGGGAAGATGGAAAATGAATAATACTAATCAACAAATTGGTTTATCCCCCTATGAAACTAATGCATCAAATTTGGGTCCTGGTGAAATGAAAACTGAATCGAAACATTTTTTTTTCCTTCTGCACATCCCTAGCAGAATCCGATCTCTTAGGATTATAATATCAACAGGAGTTAGAGGATTGTGAAGGGCTGCAGAATTTTACTATCTCTAACAGATATATGGATATAGATTTGTGTTTTGTCACTCTTACTGGAAGTAGGTATAAAACAGCACTGCAGCCTTTCGTTTCTCAGCATTTGTGTGAATCACATAGTGGACACACACATTACAGCAGTCAGAAATTTGTTTCACGAGAAAAATAACGGTTTGCTACTAGATGTTTGTATGGATGTACTGTAACACTTATAGATAGTCAGTGCCACTAGTCATCTATATAAACTGATTTGTGACATCACCAATTCCTATGGTAATAAAGGCCAGATTTAGCAAGAATGGAAGGGAAAGGGGTCTGAAAGAAAAGCGTATACAGGGAACCAGTGTCAACCAAGCAGCACATGAGTGATCATTGCTTTGCTTCGGTGTTTACTGAAGAGGGTGTTGGGGAGGTACCCGTAATGGAGAAGGTTTTCATGGGTAATGATTCAGATGGATTGAATCAAATCACAGTGAACCTAGAAGATGTGGTAGGCCCGATTGACAAACTGAAGAGTAGTAAATCACCTGGACTGGATGGTATACACCCCAGAGTTCTGAAGGAACTAAAAAAATGAAATTTCAGACCTATTAGTAAAAATGTGTAACCTATCATTAAAATCATCCAATGTACCTGAAGACTGGAGAATAGCAAATGTAACCCCAAAATTTAAAAAGGGCTCCAGGGGCGATCCGGGAAACTACAGACCGGTTAGCCTGACTTCAGTGCCAGGAAAAATAGTGGAAAGTGTTCTAAACATCAAAATCACAGAACATATAGAAAGACATGGTTTAATGGAACAAAGTCAGCATGGCTTTACCCAAGGCAAGTCTTGCCACACAAATCTGCTTCACTTTTTTGAAGGAGTTAATAAACATGTGGATAAAGGTGAACCGGTAGATGTAGTATACTTGGATTTTCAGAAGGCGTTTGACAAAGTTCCTCATGAGAGGCTTCTAGGAAAAGTAAAAAGTCATGGGATAGGTGGCGATGTCCTTTCGTGGATTGCAAACTGGCTAAAAGACAGGAAACAGAGAGTAGGATTAAATGGACAATTTTCTCAGTGGAAGGGAGTGGACAGTGGAGTGCCTCAGGGAGCTGTATTGGGACCCTTACTTTTCAATATATTTATAAATGATCTGGAAAGAAATACGACGAGTGAGATAATCAAATTTGCAGATGACACAAAATTGTTCAGAGTAGTTAAATCACAAGCAGATTGTGATAAATTGCAGGAAGACATTGTGAGACTGGAAAATTGGGCATCCAAATGGCAGATGAAATTTAATGTGGATAAGTGCAAGGTGATTCATATAGGGAAAAATAACCCATGCTATAATTACACAATGTTGGGTTCCATATTAGGTGCTACAACCCAAGAAAGAGATCTAGGTGTCATAGTGGATAACACATTGAAATCATCGGTTCAGTGTGCTGTGGCAGTCAAAAAAGCAAACAGAATGTTGGGAATTATTAGAAAGAGAATGGTGAATAAAATGGAAAATGTCATAATGCCTCTGTAACGCTCCATGGTGAGACCACACCTCGAATACTGTGTACAATTCTGGCCGCCGCATCTCAAAAAAGATATAATTGCGATGGAGAAGGTACAGAGAAGGGCTACCAAAATGATAAGGGGAATGGAACAGCTCCCCTATGAGGAAAGACTAAAGAGGTTAGGACTTTTCAGCTTGGAGAAGAGACGGCTGAGGGGGGATGTGATAGAGATGTTTAAAATTATGAGAGGTCTAGAACAGGTAGATGCGAATGGTTATTTACTCTTTCAGATAATAAAAAGACTAGGGGGCACTCCATGAAGTTAGCATGGGGCACATTTAAAACTAATCGGAGAAAGTTCTTTTTTACTCAACGCACAATTAAACTCTGGAATTTGTTGCCAGAGGATGTGGTTAGTGCAGTTAGTATAGCTGTGTTTAAAAAAGGATTGGATAAGTTCTTGGAGGAGAAGTCCATTACCTGCTATTAAGTTCATTTAGAGAATAGCCACTGCCATTAGCAATGGTAACATGGAATAGACTTAGTTTTTGGGTACTTGCCAGATTCTTATGGCCTGGATTGGCCACTGTTGAAAACAGGATGCTGGGCTTGATGGACCCTTGGTCTGACCCAGTATGGCATTTTCTTATGTTCTTATGTTCTTATGATCATACTGTAAGTTCACCACCAAGATAAAGAGAGGCTATTTTGGCTGGGGGTAGAGGTTACAGAGGTAGGATCCTGTAAAAGACTGGGAGAACACTTGTCTGTTCCCATCTCTTCCTCCATGGTGGTGCAGCAGTGGGAGATCAACAGTGGGAGTTCAGTGTCACTAGCAATAGAGAAGCTATTGTTTCCTCCTGAGGATTATCTACAGAAGATTTTTAAATAAAGTAGTGATTCAAATGAATCGTATATAGGATTTTAGAGTCAAATAATATTGAATAGCTAGTCGCTGAGGTGGACTGAGAAGTCTAGATACTAATGTACTATCCAGTGTGCAGATGTAGGAGGCAGCAAGTGATACTGTTAAGGCATAGATCCCCTTGCACCCACCCGGGTAAGTAAATAATGAAGAGTATGATAGATGCCTCTATCCTCTGCCCTTTCAAACCACCCATATTCTCAGCACCATCAACAACACCCAGGGATCCAGAGAGTGAGAGGGGAATCAATCATCTGTATGCCTAGGGTCCTTTGTTTTCAGTTTAAACTGATTTCCAATGATACATTCCCAGGTTTTTGCAAAAGTGAAAATTGGTTTAAACTGATTTTCACCTTCATATTAAAACCATAGCTGCAGGTCTGTGAAGCTTTCCAGCATATCCTCCCCTAGAAGACCAAAAGTAGGGCATGCACACAGACTGGTCCTGGATAGTACAAGCAGCAAACAAAGTGGAAGATCAACATTCATGGCCACATGCCCATACCAAAGGTGGAAGAAAGAAGATTCTGGTGGAGGAAGAAACACAAACTGCTAAAGTCAGAATCATAGTTGGAGATACATCAGAGAAGGGAGGGCACAGCAGGTGCTGCTGTCACAGTGTTAGGGCAAAAGGTTCTGCAGCCAAACATGAGCTGGGTTTTACGATGCTGCTCATGGTCGGACCCACAAGCAGCCTCTCACCTCGCTGCCTGTGCTGTGCCGGTCAGGCCAGCACCCAACCACCTTCCCTTCATCCTTGTGGCCCAACGCTGCCGTTCTCACTTCTTCGCAGCATGGAGATTCCGCCACCCACGGCAGAAATAGGTGCTGCCTGGAACGTCCCTGCATGGCAAAGGAAGCCGCCACCGCCTTGGTACTGCATATCACTGTGGCTCTCCTCATGGCAGGAATGTCGCCGATGTGGTCTCTCCGCTCCTACCTGTCCCAGACCCTTCATAGGTGCGTGCACGCGCCTCTTCTCAGTATTTAAAGGGCCAGTGGCGGGAAAAGCCCCATGGCCCCAACTGATGATGTCATCACCTCGTCGCTCCTATAGCCCTATAAAAAGGCTCTGCTTCCACTCCTCGGGGCCTTTGCATGGATTCTCACAGTTGTCTGTGCTTCCTTCACCATGCAAGATTCTCCATGGTCTCTGCCTGTCCTGATGGTCTTCATGTTCAATGTTCCTGGTCTCCTGTGAATGTTCCTGGTCCTGTTCTTCATTGGAACTCCTTTGTTATTTGTTTGGTGTACTGTTGTTCCATGTTCTTGATGTTCCATGTTCCTGATGTTCCTATCTCTGGTTCTTCGTCCTGCTTCCAGGTTTCCTGCTCATCCACCTTTCCTGGAGTGCCACAGTCGTGGTCTGTGACCAGCCCATGGGGTGCTGTGTAGGATGCTTCATGGCACAAGGCCTGTCTTCTCATCTGCAGCACAAGTCTCCGGAAGGTCCTTGCTTTTAATGCCGAGGTCTGTTCCTGAATCTGAGTTCAGAATCCTTGAATCCTGAGTCTTGAATCCTGTTCCCAGTCTTTGGAGTTCCTTGTTCCTTCTTCCATCCATGCCCTAGACTCAAGCCAGAGCCTGTTCCACTTCAGTATTGTCCATGACCAGCCACAGGTGGCTGGGTATGGCGTGTCTCGGTGCAGGCCTCTCCTGAATCTTCATCATGTTCCCAGTTCCAAGTCTTCACCTTCTCATCTGGAGTTTGCTTCACTTCTAGCATGGTCCACGACCAGCCATGGGCGGCTGTGTAGGGCACACTGTGGTGCAGTACTCACCCTGTACTAGTGTCTGGATCCTGAATCCTTGTCTGAGCCTTCCAAGTTCCTCAAATCCTCGTCTGAGTCTTCCAAGTTCCTCGAGTCTTCGTCTGAGTCTTCCAAGTTCCTTGTCCTCATCTGTCTTCCAAGCTCCTGAGTTCACTGTCTCATCTTGTTCCTGTGCTCAGCCTCTGTCTGGCCTCATGCACTTGTCGTTCCCAAGCATTGGGTCCAGAAGGGCTACCAAGTGGCCGGAGGGCTACCTTTGAGACCAGCATTACATTGCTGGGTCTCACCTGTGTGTGCAAGTCCAGTGGAGGCCTCAGCCTGCCTAGTTCCAGTCCTCAATGTTCCACATCTCGGTACTGGTTTAGCCTTGTTCCAGCTCCAGCCCGTGCCATACATTATGAGTCAGGGAATGCTTGTTATTCTTTTATCTATTAATAAACCAGCATTGGGTCACCATCCTCAATATGGTTTGTAATGCAGGAGCTTCCAACCTGATGGATAATCTGTCTTCCAGAGTTTAAGTCTTGCTGGAGTAACCTTTTTGGAGCATACACTTTAGAGCTGCTGAAAAAAAATGAACTGCAGCTCCCACTTAAGCCCATCCTCTTCCATTGCAGTTCACGCTGAAGAAAGGGGCAGGAGTGTTTTTCACTCACTCCTGTTCCACCACAATCCTTTTAAAAATGGTATCAATCAGCCCTCTGTATTGTGTGATGTCAAATTGGTGCCAATCTGAAAGCCAGCCAGCACTAGAGATGTGAATTGGAACCGGATTTGGTTCTGATTCCGGTTCCGATTCACATCGTGATTTTTTTTTCGTCCGGCCCGATCGTGTTTTTTTTCTCAGCTGCGCCCGAGCCAATAAACAAAAAACCCACCCCGACCTTTTAAAACTAATCCCTTAACTTCCCCCACCCCCTCAAAACCTTTTACAGGTACCTGGTGGTCCAGTGGGGGTCCCGGGAGTGATCTCCCGCTCTCGGGCCGTCGGCTGCCACTAATAAAAATGGCGCCGATGGCCCTTTGCCCTTACCATGTGAAAGGGTATCCTTGCCATTGGCCGGCCCCTGTCACATGGTAGAAGCACTGGATGGCCCGTGCCATTTTTAAAGATGGCGCCGGCCATCCAGTGCTCCCTCCATGTGACAGGGGCTGGCCAATGGCACAGATACCCTGTCACATGGTAAGGGCAAAGGGCCATCGGCGCCATTTTGATTAGTGGCAGCCGACGGCCCGAGAGTGGGAGATCGCTCCCGGGACCCCCACTGGACCACCAGGTACCTGTGAAAAGTTTTTTGGGGGGGTCGGGAGGGTGGGGGAAGCTAAGGGATTAGTTTCAAAGGGTCAGGGTGGGTTTAGGGATTATTTTTGTGTGCCGTTTTTCCCTCCCTCCCCCAAAACGATAAAAGAACCCCACGAACAATATCGTGGGGTTTTCCTATCGGTTTCGGGGAGCCCCCAATATTTGACGATTTTGAAAATTTTGTATGATATTTTCAATCGTCCGAAATACGATTCACATCCCTAGCCAGCACCGTTTTCTTGTACGGCCATACAAGCATTCAGAATGCAGCCCAGCTCTGTCCGGAGCAGGGGTGAGGCCTCAAAATTATTGCAATTGGAACAAAGGTGGATTCTCCATCTACACACTCTGGACCTAGTCAGCCTCAATTCTGATCTGTTCTCTGTATTTATGTAAGTTTTCAAGCAGAGTGTCCATTTTGTGGCAATCCCACATTTTGTTCTTTCATTTT
Organism: Rhinatrema bivittatum; assembly: GCF_901001135.1. Lineage (NCBI taxonomy): Eukaryota > Metazoa > Chordata > Amphibia > Gymnophiona > Rhinatrematidae > Rhinatrema > Rhinatrema bivittatum. The sequence continues at coordinate 555,212,245 of NC_042615.1, forward strand.
CAGATCACTGGTTTTCTGTTCCTATGGGAAACATCATGAGAAGCTTCTGTTGCCTGACTTCCATGCGGACCTCAATTGGGGAGAATCTGTTGTCAGTCATAGTAAGCTTTTCTGGTGGCATCATCTGCTAGCAGCCTCACAAGTGAAAATGGTTTCCATATGCCATATAATAATAGCGCCTGATGCTTTTGATCTTGGAAGTACTTTTTTCATTTGAAATGACCAGCTATGGCCAGATGAATCTGTTCTCTGGATAAGAATATGGCTAATTTTTACTTTCCTGAAACAGGCACCACCAAAACATTGGTAGATGGGAACTGACTGTGCAATTGTTCCAGATCATTGCTCCTATGTGTTGTATTTTCTCAAGGATTTCATTTGAAGTTGAAGAAAATCAGTTAAAAAGTGAATGATTTTGCATGTCAAACAGTGGGCTACAACAGCCGTGTTCCACCTATGTCTGATATCTCTCAGAATTAATACAATAAGACTGGGGCCTTGTAAGAAGGGATTACTTTTTTTTTTGTTTAAACATATTTTTGCCATCCTCTTGGTTTTTTTTCCTTTTTTTGAGGTGTGTGTTTTTGTTCTTATTTAGTGATTTCAAAACAAGTGTACATCCTTATTATATTTGGGCCTACTATCTAAGCCCACCTACAGATTTCAACTATGGCAGAATGTTGCTGCTTGTGTGGTTGCCAAGAGTCCTCGGTGGGCACATTTCATACCTTTGCTCTAGAGTCTGCATTGGCTCCCACTCTCTTCAAATGAAAAATTCAATTTTCTGACATTTTGCATTTGAAAGGGGTAAGGGTCCTCCCCACGTGACCTATAGATTGAGGTGGAATACTACAGTACAAGTATTGAGATCTAGTCAGGGATGTTTGAGTGTCCCGACAGCACAGGTATTGTGTTTAGCTTGATACAGATCCACGGTGTTCTCAGTCATGGCTCCATTGTTGTGGAACAGGTTGCTCACTGGACTTTGAACAAGAACCAAATTATTTGATTTAAAAAAAAAAAAAGTGTGGATTTTTTCCATCCATTATAGCTTTTTTCATGCTAATGGTTAGGTTTTCACTGGAGATATTGGGAAACAGGTATAGTCTATTAATGTAATACCAATAATGATGTGCAGCATGCAGTTAGATTGTAGCTGGGCCATGACTTTAGATATGATATTTTGTATGTGTATATCTTTATGGTTAGTGTGTTTGTAAGTGCATGTTGCTTTAATATATTTCATTTACGTGTTTAGATTTTTTTATTATGCATCATGTGCTTTATGTACATTGCTTTGCTTTAGGCATCCTAAATTAGAGTGGGAAGGCAGTATATCAATGTTAGCAAACAAATAAATATAGAAATAACAGTGGATCATCCAAGCCACTTTCTAGGGTATGGGATGAGGCCTGAAATGCTGCCTTTGTGCTGGTTCTTCTACCTTGAGTGAGTCCAGATCTCTGGGCCCTAATCAGTCCTGTCTTAGGGCACTAGGCATCATTCTCTCACCTTCTGTTACCCCCTAGTTTCCCTTCCATACTGCTGTTCCTTCTCCCCCTTCTGTTCCTCTCAGACCTTTACAGGGCAATTTTCAAACAGCTCACATTTTTAAAGCAGACTTATGTGCATAAGTCCACTATGGAATTTTGTCGGTTGTCCCATTTCATGCACAGGAAGTTACACTTGCTCCAGAGCAGGTGCAACTTTCTACATGTACATTTACGCACATTCTATTAAAAATCAAAAGTATGCTTGCAAATGCTATTTCCTCCCCAGTTCCATTCCTTGGAGTGCGCAGAACTCTCCACACAACTGCTTGGATAATTTTCAAAAGGCAATTTAAACAAATGAATTCTTTTGAAAATGTTCCCCTTTATTCTAGCCCTTGGAGTGGCGCTCAGTCCCTTTCTCCAGCTTTTCCTATCATGGCTTTATTGTTTGGTACTGGGCTGTACTGCAGGCCTCTCTCCAGCTATAGGTAGGTGCCTTGTTACAGTGCCATGGGAAAAAAAATATGTGAAAACTAAAATCCCTGTTCAAGGATGCAGTCTTGTGCAGTGCAATATAGAATAAACACAAAGCACCCTGCTTAATAGATTCTTCAAACACAATTACCACAAGTATGTGTGTGTGTGTGTGAGCATTCATTTTGAAAGATGTTTTGCAGAGCAGCAGAGATGCAGAGAAGTATTTACAAATTGTATAGACTGTACTAATCAATTCTACTATCTCCTACCTTGAACACATTTTATGAAGAGTGCTCTTTTCGCTCTTCATTATCCTGTTCATTTTTCCTTTTGTACTGTTTTTTAGAGGGTAATCATAGTCTGCTGTTGTGTATCTTTGTCTTGGCTATGCTTTTATAAATGGTGTAATACAACAGACACAATAATATACTTTGGAATGAATTTCATTTATTGAGACAATACATTTTTATTTCAGAAAATGTATTGATCAATGTCCAATTGAATTGAACTAAACTGTATCTTCATCACTCATAAAACTTGCAGATATTTTAAAGTGAAAAACAAACAGTAAAAAATAGTCATACTCTCAGTGCAAAGCTTCACTGGTACCCATGACTTGTAGTAATAGTAATTCTGTATAGACAGTTTGCTGAAAATATATTACTTTTAAATTACAAAAGCAGCTCACTCATAATTATTACAAACCTCTGAGAACAGGTATATTACCAGGCAGGTCAAAGAACTGTCTGACATGTGCCTGATCTAGGTAATTCATATTGCCAATGATGACTTAAATTAAATCATACCGCATGAGCCAATCAGAGGCAATTCACCGCTGGGAACAAGGCTTTTCTCAAAGATTCAGGCGAATTATAGAGGCGTAGTTGAAAATATAAATAACAAAATAAACAAATAAATAAATATATGTAAGTCAGATCCAAGGTTTGTTACAGACTCTGCTTCTCATTTTTCTTCAAGCTGATCCTCTCAAATCAACACTGGCATACAGTAAACAAGAAGTTTGTACAAAATTGTACTTTTTTCCAACTCGTATCTGAGCCATTTTTTTCAACTTCATTCCAGTAGAATCAGAGTGGATGGAAAAATGGTGGCACTAGCCAGTTCCCATTGTTTTTCATGAGAAAAAAATAAGATCAAATGTGTTTTCCTCTCAGAGGAAAAAATGGGAAATACATAGAGAAAGGGAGGTCACTCCCACACTCCTGCTGTGAGCAACAGCAAACATATTTGAGGAATGGACTTTGTGAAAGTGAATACATATTATGTATCTAGGTGGGTGAATAAAACTTTGGTGGTAGGAGCTAGGGATGTGCAGAGGGACGCCATACATTGCATTCGGGATTCGTATTCGTTGGGGGGGCAGATACATTGCATGCGGCAAGGCCCTGATACATTTATGTGTTAATTCGTATTCGTTTCCTGGCTAAAACTGAATTAACTATAACCCCCTACCCTCCTGACCCCCCCACCTCCAAGACTTACCAAAACTCCATGGTGGTCCAGCGGGGGGTCCGGGAGCCATCTCCTACACTCACACCCTCGGCTGCCGGCATTCAAAATGGCACCGATAGCCTTTGACCTTCTATATCATAGGGGCTACCGGTGTCATTGGTCAGCCCCTGTCACACGGTAGGAGCAATGGATGGCCGGCACCATCTTGTGCTATGTCACAGGGGCTACGTCAGCCCCTGTGACATAGTGAGGGCAAAGGCTATCTGTGCCATTTTGAATACTGGCAGCCGATGGCCCGAATGCAGGAGGTCGCTCCTGGACCCTCGCTGGACCACCAGGGACTTTTGGCAAGTCTTGTGGGGGTCCTTAACTGCAGCTGGGATCCACACCCTCCTGTGAGTCTGGACATCACCCCTTGATCTGCAGTTGTGATATACACTTTCCTTAGGGACAAAACTCTGCCTCTCAATCAACATCTGGGGTCTGCGTCTGCCTGGGGGACCCAACTCTGCCTCTTGATCCACCATTGAGGTACATGCCTCCCTGGGGAACATGACTTTGCCTCTCAATTCACAATTGTGGTGAATGCTGTCCTGGGAGATCCAGTTACCACTCCTAATGAATCTCTATAGTCTGTGTCCTCATGGGGGACCCGATGCTGCCTTCCAAACAGCCTCTGTGGTATACACCCGCTTGGGGGACCCAAATTCACTTCTGCTCAGTTAATGTCCAGATAATTTCTTCCTTGGTGGGATGGGTATCATTTATTTTGGTTTTTTAGCTCTACTAGGCTCATGGCTTTTTCACTTTTGAGTGATTCTAACTTATAGTGATTACAGATTTTAGTGGTTCTAGCTCAGTTATGCCCATGACCATTTATTTACTTTTGCCCAGCCTGAAGAGACTACCTCCTCTCAGTTATAAAGCTGAGACCCAGACATAATTATTAAAAGAGAGCAAATGCAAGCTGCCTAGCCCTTTATTTGCACTGAAAACCCAGTACCCATGATTTTTGGGGGTGATGATCTGTTTGTTTGATAGACTGCCTTTCAATACATTTCCAACAAATTTCCTCTTTTAGTCAAATTTCTACAATTTAGGACTTTCTCATTATTTTTTTTGTGAAGTGATATTTCAGTGGGAGCACTGAGAGGAGAGTATCACCTTGCTGGTGGCTGAAAGGAATCAGTAAGTTTTTGCTTGGGACATTTTCTTTTTTAAAAGTATTGGGGCAAAGTTAACTATTTGGGAATATTATTTAGTGTGTTTGTGTGTTTGAGCTTTTAATAGTCAGTAAGGCAGCGAATAAACAGAAGTTAGTCTATATTTTTAAACAATCAGTTAGTAAGGCAGCTGGTAAGCAGTAGTTAGTGTGTTTATTTTTAATAGTCTGTAAGGCAGCTAGCAAGCAGAAGTTAGAGTGTTTGTAAATTAAAAACAAAAAAAAGAAAAAAGTAGCCAAAACCTAGAAATAAGCTAGAAGCAGTGTATAGCTAAGCAACAGGCCGATACAGTACAGTGCGCTCCGGCGGAGCGCACTGTTAACCCGATATTGGACGCACATTTTCGATGCGCTAGCTTTACCCCTTATTCAGTAAGGGGTAATAGCGCATCAAAAATGTGCGACCAACCTCCCCGAACCTAATAGCGCCCGTAACATGCAAATGCATGTTGATGTTCCTATTAGGTATTCCCGTGCGTTACAGAAAGCAAAATGTGCAGCCAAGCCGCACATTTTACTTTCAGAAATTAGCGCCTACCCAAAGGTAGGCATTAATTTCTCTGGGCACAGGGAAAGTGCACAGAAAAGCAGTAAAAACTGCTTTTCTGTGCACCCTCTGATCTAATATCATGGCAATATTAAGTCGGAGGTCCCAAAAGTTAAAAAAAAAAATTTGAAATCGGCCCGTGGCTCGCAGGTGGAAAACCGAACTCTCAATTTTGCCGGCATCCGGTTTCCAAACCCATGGCTGTCAGCGGGTTTGAGAACCAACACCGGCAAAATTGAGCGTCAGCTGTCAAACCTGCTGACAGCCACCACTCCTGTCCAAAAAGAGGCGCTAGGGAAGCGCTAGTGTCCCTAGTGCCCCTTTTTGCTGCGGGCCCCCATTTAAATACAGAATTGTGCCTGTGTGCAGAGTGGCCTGTGTACAGAGTGGCCTGTGTGCGCGCTGGGAGAGCGGGCGTTCGCCCACTCTCCCATGACTTTTACTGTATCGGCCCGTAAAAAGGTTGAACAGTTCACTTCAGTTACTCACCTTGGAAAGATGTTAAGGTAGGGTGATTTGCTTTGATTAGGTACCAACATTTGTTAATCAAGAGAGCAGTGAGTCACTCTGGCTGACTAACTGAAGTTAGACTGTTTGTATTTCCCAACCCTCCCATCCTATTAGTAAAAATTTGTAACCTATCAATAAAATCATCCATTGTACCTGAAGACTGGAGGATAGCTAATGTAACCCCAATATTTAAAAAGGGCTCCAAGGGCGATCTAGGAAACTATAGACTGGTTAGCCTGACTTCAGTGCCAGGAAAAATAGTGGAAAGTGTTCTAAATATCAAAATCACAGAACATATAGAAAGACATGGTTTAATGGAACAAAGTCAGCATGACTTTACTCAAGGCAAGGCTTGCCTCACAAATCTGCTTCACTTTTTTGACGGAGTTAATAAACATGTGGGTAAAGGTGAACCGGTAGATGTAGTGTACTTGGATTTTCAGAAGGCATTTGACAAAGTTCCTCTTGAGAGGCTTCTAGGAAAAGTAAAAAGTAATGTGATAGGTGGCGATGTCCTTTCGTGGATTGCAAACTGGCTAAAAGACAAGAAACAGAGAGTAGGATTAAATGGACAATTTTCTCAGTGGAAGGGAGTGGAAAGTGGAGTGCCTCAGGAATCTGTATTGGGACCCTTACTTTTAAATATATTTATAAATGATCTGGAAAGAAATACGATGAGTGAGGTAATCAAATTTGCAGATGATACAAAATTGTTCAGAGTAGTTAAATCACAAGCAGGTTGTGATAAATTGCAGGAAGACCTTGTGAGACTGGAAAATTGGGCATCCAAATGGCAGATGAAATTTAATGTGGATAAGTGCAAGGTGATGCCTTTAGGGAAAAATAACCCATGCTATAGTTACACAATGTTAGGTTCCATATTAGGTGCTACCACCCAAGAAAGAGATCTAGGCGTCATAGTGGATAACACATTGACATTGTCAGTTTAATGTGCTGCAGCAGTCAAAAAAGCAAACAGAATGATGGGAATTATTAGAAAGGGAATGGTGAATAAAATGGAAAATGTCATAATGCCTCTGTATCGCTCCATGGTGAGACCACACCTTGAATACTGTGTAAAATTCTCGTCGCCGCATCTCAAAAATGATATACAGTGGTCGCCTTGACTTACGAACTCAATTGGTTTCAGAAGGCTGGTTGTAACTCAAGTTGGTTGTAAGTCAAGACTATTTTTTCCATAGGAAATAATGGAAATACCCATAATGTGTTCCAAACCTCACAAAAGCACCCCTTACCTAACCATTTCTATAATAAAAAATGGTTGTGTAATGTCTGTAATTACCAGAAACACCAATAATTTCCTAGTGTACTCACCAAAAAGTTATAAATTGTGCCTAGCCTACCAGAAACAACAATTTCACCTCCTCCACCAGTTCCTTTACGATATCTGCATATGGACTCTCTACCTGGGTAACATCAAGCTAGGTTGAGAGGACATTGCACACATCTCATCTTTGGGTGAGTTTCCTCACTCCAAAGGTCATCAAATCTTCACAAGAGTACACTGTTCTGTTTGTACGCTACACTCTGAATGTCTGAAAGTCAAAGTGGCCACTAACCCCTACACTAATACCTTAACCTCACCTTGAGTTACTTGGTTGGCCTCCCATAGAGATATAAATACCTATCTAGTGTGAGGGCATTATGGCTAGTCTCTCTCTCTCTCTCTCTCTCTCTCTCTCTCTCTCTCACACACACATATATTATGGTTGTAACTCAAGATCAGGAATGTTGTTTGATCTAAAACAGATAGATATGATTTGGTTATTTACTCTTTCCGATAATAGAAAGACTAGGGGGGCACTGCATGAAGTTAGCACATTTAAAACTAATCTGAGAAAGTTCTTAAACTCTGGAATTTGTTGCCAGAGGATGCAGTTAATGTAGCTGTGAGGAGAAGTCCATTACCTGCTATTAATTAAGTTGACTTAGAAAATAGCCACTGCTATTAGACTTAGTTTTTGGATATTTACCAGGTTCTTATGGCCTGGATTGGCTACTGTTGGAAACAGGATGCTGGGTTTGATGGACCCTTGGTCTCACCCAGTATGGCATGTTCTTATGTTCTTAATCAGCAGCAATTAGAGATGTGAATCGTGTGATCGATCATCTTAACGATCGATTTCGGCTGGGAGGGGGAGGGAATCGGATCGTCGCAGTTTGGGTTTTTTAAATATCGTGTAAATCGTGTAAATCGAAAACCGGCACACTAAAACATCCCTAAAACCCACCCCGACCCTTTAAAATAAATCCCCCACCCTCCCGAACCCCCCCAAAATGCCTTAAATTACCTGGGGTCCAGTGGGGGGAGGGGAAGGGGGAGGGCGGGAAAACCGGCACACTAAAACAACCCTAAAACCCACCCCGACCCTTTAAAATAAATCCCCCACCCTCCCGAACCCCCCCAAAATGCCTTAAATTACCTGGGGTCCAGAGGAAGGGTCCCGGTGTGATCTTTTACTCTCGGACCTCCTGTGCATTGTAGAAATGGCGCCGGCGCTACCTTTGACCTGTCATATGACAGGGCAAAGGTAGCGCCAGCGCCATTTTGTTTTTTTGTCCCCCGACGGCAGGAGCGTAGGAGATCGCTCCCGGACCCCCGCTGGACCCCCAGGGACTTTTGGCCAGCTTGGGGGGGCCTTCTGACCCCCACAAGACTTGCAAAAAGTCCAGTGGGGGTCCGGGAACGACTTCCTGCACGCGAATCATTTTTCCGTACGGAAAATGGCGCCGGCCGTACGGCAACACGATTCGACTGCAGGAGGTCGTTCCGGACCCCCGCTGGACTTTTGTCAAGTCTTGGGGGGGTCAGGAGGCCCCCCCAAGCTGGCCAAAAGTCCCTGGGGGTCCAGCGGGGGTCCGGGAGCAATCGTCTACGCTCCTGCCGTCGGGAGACAAAAAAACAAAATGGCGCCGGCACTACCTTTGCCCTGTCATATGACAGGGCAAAGGTAGCGCCGGCGCCATTTCTACAATGCACAGGAGGTCCGAGAGTAAAAGATCACACCGGGATCCTTCCTCTGGACCCCAGGTAATTTAAGGCATTTTGGGAGGGTTCGGGAGGGTGGGGGATTTATTTTAAAGGGTCGGGGTGGGTTTTAGGGTTGTTTTAGTGTGCCGGTTTTCCCGCCCTCCCCCTTCCCCTCCCCTTTCCCCCGATTTACGATTTTTTGACGATAAATCGGGGGAATTGTTATTGTATCGCGGCTCTAACGATTTTTGACGATTTAAAATATATCGGACGATATTTTAAATCGTCAAAAAACGATTCACATCCCTAGCAGCAATAGTCATGGTTTGTCACTTGCAAATCCCCTAACCTGAAAGTTTGACTCGTCTCATCAATAATGGATTAATCACTTTCACAATAGGGGGCTGTTAGTATTTTCAGAATTGTTCTACCTTTCCCTGGCTGGTGGTTCACATTACATTGCCTCTTCCTGCCGCTGTTCATTTCAATGGCAGCATGATTTTGCTCCCCAGCTCCATCTTCTGGGAGGCAGTTTTCACTCTCTCCCACTTAAATTTCTTCTTGTTCTTATCAAGATGCCACTCTTTTGTATGTGCCTCCCTCTTAGATTAAAGACTCAAGGCATTCCTTGATCTCTTTTGTGTAACCAGTAACTACCTGTGTGCTACAGTCAAGAGGACATTTACTAGGTTTATAGGGCTTTCATAAATTAACCTTACTATGGGCTTCACAGTCCTACCTGCTCTTCTGGGCTCTTGGGATAGCAGTGGAGCCAATTCATCATTCTCTGTAGGATCTGATTTCAGCTATGGCACTTCTTTATCCATCTGTTTCTGAGGGGTACTTCCCTCTCTTTCCAGCTTTACCACCCTCAGTCTTATCACTATTCTGGGGCATTTCTTGAATTTCCCTCTTCTGGGAGCTGTCCTAATAAGTTCATCTTATTCACCTCTCTATTAAGGGTAGAGTCTCTCCACTATAGCTCCCAGATTAACTATATACTCCCCCCACCATACTCTTCTTCAGAATCTTCAATATCATATCCATCATGTCTTTCCTCCAGTGGATACCCAGGGTGTCCTACTAATCTCTGATATGTGTTACTTTCAGAGTCCCAGTGAGCTTGGGTCTCAGGATTTACTGTTCTTCTCTTTTGGGGACTGGGCTGAAGAAGTTTAGCTACAGTTTATGGTTCTTCTGGGGGAAATGTCAACAATCCAATGAGTAGGACATGGTTTTTGTGTACAAGTTATACTGGCCTTTCTTCCCACTTTGGTCTTGCCTGGTAAATAGGCAGGTTGTTTTCTTTTTCTTCAATGACATAAGGGATAGATCTCCACTTGTTAGAAATCTTGTTTTTCTCAGATAGCCCTCAGTTTTCTAATAAAACTCTGGCTTCTGCTATCATGTCATTCTGCCTCACTTACTGGTTATATCAGTCTTTGACTTCTGGATGTTTGTAGACCTTTCCCAATTGTTATTTTTTTATCCTTGTCATATAATTTTGAAAAGTATGAGGCAATGTCCCATCTGCTGCAACCCCCATAACACACAGATCAATCTGCAACCTGGTCTCTCTCCCAAACATTATAAAATAGGGTGAAAACCCCCTAGTATGATTATTAGTACAGTTCTATATATGGTTCCAGTTCCTCTTTTGAGATGGCTTCAATGTCCTCAACATGTTCAAAAGTGACCTGCTACACCTTTCAGGCTGTGGAACTCCCTGGAGGTGATAGGGAGAAATCTGTGATTTCCTGACCATAGTTACCTGTAACATCTCTTTAATGAATCTGCTTTCAAAATACCTCCCCTGGTCAGAGAGTATTTGAGCTGGAAGTCCATAGTTCACAAACTATTTCTCCCACAAAATTTCTCCCACTAAGTTCACAGTATAATCTTTTGGGGTAGAAATCCCATGAGTAAGAGTATAACAAGGCTGGGTCCTGATGCCTGGGTCTCAGCCTAGAACAGAGCCGAGCCCAGGCTCAACACCATGACCCTACCCATAGGCTGGGTTGTGGTGTCGGGGCTGGGTCCAGGCCAAGGCCCTGGCATTGGGACCAGCTTCTAGGTCAGGTTACGGCTTTGGGCCTGGGTCTGGAACAAGGCCCCAGCAACAGGACCCAGCCTCTGAGTCAAGTTGTGGCATCAGGCCTGAATCTGAACCAAGGTCTCGGTGCCTGGACACGGATTTTTGGTTAGGTCATGGCATCTGGCCTGTGTCCGAGTTGAGGCCCCAGGGTCAGGAATTGATCTTTAGTCAGGTTGCGGCATTGGACCTGGGTCCAGGCTGAGGCCCCATCATCAGGATCTGGTCTTCATTGGATATCCAATGGATCAGGTAAGTTTTTTTTATTTTTTTTTTAATTTTTGGAGGTCTTGGCCAAGGTCCCAGCATTGGCCTGTGCCTCAGCTGAGACCCTGGGGTCATGCTCAGGTCCAGGCCACAGCCCCTGCTTTAGGCATTGGCCTAGGCCCTAAGCAAGACCATGGCTTTGGGCCTAGGCCCAAGTGCTAGTGTCATGCTCAGGCTTATGCTACCATTCCTGTTTTGCCTTCCTCCTATGCCCTAGGCGAGGCTATAGTTTTGGGCCTAGATTTAGGCCCGATGCATTAGTTTAAAACAAAATGAACTAATAATATTTGTTCATTGAGGGGGGGCCCAATTCAATTTGGGGCCCTCTCAAATAAAATGAATTAGCCTTATTCATCACATTTTGCACTTTCATTTTTACACATCCCTAATACTGACTAGGAAAATGTAACATCAGGAAATGCTAGAGAGGTAAAATCCCAGGGAGGAATAAATGGTTGCTTCATGGAGCAATTGGTTCAGGAACTGATGAGAGAGGGCACTATTTTAGATCTAATTTTAGTGGAATGCAGGAGTTGGTGAGAGAGGTAACAGTGGTGGGGCCACTTGTCAATAGTGATCTTAACATGATCAAATATGAACTATTGACTGGAAGGGGGACAATATCTAAACTACAGCTCTAACACTAAATTTTCAAAAGGGAAAATTTGATAAAATGAGGAAAAAACTCATAATAAAAACCTTTTAAATTATATCCAAAGCAGGAAACCTGTGAGGGAGTTAGTTGGACTGTTAGATGATCAAGAGGCACTTAGGGAAGATAAGGCTGTTGCACAAAAACTAAATGAATTCTTTGCTTTGTGTTTACTAATGAGGATGTTGGGGAGATACTGATTCTAGAGACAGTATTAAAGAGTGATGATTCGGATGAGCTGAACAAAATCACTGTGAACCTGGAAGATGTAATAGGTCAGACTGACAAACTGAAAAGGAGCAAATTACCTGTTCTAGATGGTATACACCTTAGGGTTCTGAAAGAACTAAAAAATGAAATTTTAGACCTTTAATAAAAAAATTGAAACCTGTCATTAAAATTGCCTATTGAACCTGAAGACTGGAGGGTGATCAATATAACCCTTATAATTAAAAAGGGCTCCAGGAATGATCTGGAAATTATGGACTAGTGATCCTGACTTCAATGCCTGGAAAAATAGTAGAAACTATTCTAAAGAACAAAAGCATAGAACAGATAGATAGACCCAGTTAAATGGGACACAGCCAGCATGGATTTATCCAAAGGAAGACTTGCTACACTAATCTGCTACATTTCTTTGAACGGGTTAATAAACATGTGGATAATGGTGAACCAATAGATATAGGGGTAGATTTTAAGAGATGCATGCGCAAGGGGGTGCACAATTGTGCACCTTGTGCGCGTCGATCCATGCTGCCTTCCCCCATTCCCTCCCCCCTCACTTGACCTTACCACCCCTTCCTCTAAACATTCCCCCCCCAAGCCCTACTCTAACCCCCCCCTTGACTTTTATCTTACCTTTTGCGCCTGCCTCTGGGCAGGTGCAAGATGCGCATGCCAGCAGCCTGCCGGCATGCGATCTTCCAACACAGCAGTAATAGCCGCTGTGTTGGAGGTCTCTGGCCCCACCTCCACCCTGCGCCCACCTCGCCCTTGGACCGCCCCTTTTTGCAAGCCCCAGGACTTACACATGTCCCAGGGCTTCACACACATCACCGGGCCTTTTTAAAATAGGCCTTGCGTGCATAACCCCCCCTACACGCGTAAATCCTCTGGATTTACACGCATAGGGCTTTGACAATCCAACCATTGTGTATTTGGATTTTCAGAAGGCATTATGAGAGGCTTCTAAGAAATATACAAAGTCATGGGATAGGCGACAATGTCCTTTCATGGATTACAAAATGGTTAAAAGACAGGAAACAGGGAGTAGGATTAAATGGTCAGTTTCTCAGTGGAAAAATGTTAACAATGGAGTGCCTCAGGGATCTGTACTTGGATCAGTGCTTTTAAATATATATATATATATATATATATATATATATATATATATATATATATATATATATATATATATATATATATATACATATAAATGATCTGGAAAGTGATATGAAGAATGAGGTGATCAAATTTGCAGATGACAGAAAATATTCACATTTGGATTGTGATAAATTGCAGTATGACCTTACGAGGCTAGAAGATTGGGTGTAGAAATGGCAGATTAAATTTAATGTAGACAAGTGCAAGGTACTGCATATAAGGAAATGTAACCTATTCTGTAGTTGCACAGTGTTAGGTTCCAAATTAGGAGTTACCACCCACAAAAAGATCTAGGTGTCATAGTGGATAATACATTGATATTGTTGGCTCAATGTGCTGCTATAGTCAAAAAAGCAAACAGAATGTTAGGAATTATTAAGAAGGGAATGGTGAATAAAATAGAGAATGCCATAATGCCTCTGCTTCGCTCCAAGGTGAGAACTGTGTGCAATTCTGGTTTCCGCATCTAGAAAAAAGATATAGTTGCACTGGAAAAGGCACAGAGAAGTATGATGAAAATGAGAAAGGGGATGGAATGGCTCCCCTATGAGATAAGATGTCAGGGCTGTTCAGCTTAGAGAAGAGATGGCTGAGACGGGATATGAGAGGACTAGAATGGGTAAATATGAATTGGTTATTTACTCTTTCAGATAATAGAAGGACTAGGAAGCACTTCATGAAGTTAGTAAGTAGCACATTTAAAACAAACTGGAGAAAATTCTTTTTCACTCAGTGCACAATTAAGCTCTGGAATTTGTTGCCAGAGGATGTGGTTTGGGCAGTTAGTGTAGCTTAGTCTAAAAAGGTTTGGATAAGTTCCTGGAGGAGAAGTCCATAAACTGCTATTAGTCAAGATGTCTTAGGGAATATCCACTACTACTGTATTGCTGGCATTAGTACCATGGGATCTATTTCATGTTTGGGTATTTGCTAGGTACTTGTAACCTGGATTGGCCACTGTTGGAAACTGGATGCTGGGCTTGATTGACCCTCAGTCTTTCCCAGTATAGCAACTTCTTATGTACTTATGTTCTCTTCTTTCTGGTCCCTGGTGGGGTATGAATGTGCATACCTGGTGAAAAAGTCTGTCACAATGAGATTGTTTGTTTTCTTTATGCTGGGAGTCCATTTCTAAAGTAAAAAAATCTATGCACACCAAGTCCTTAGGGCCTTGACTAGCAATATTTACCATCTCTGTTACGATTCCTGCCCATGGAGCCCATCCTGCGGGCAGGCCTCTCCACCCACTTACCCATGTGCCGACCACCCAAGTGGCCAGGAGGCTGTGGCATTCACGGTCTGGACCGTCATGCTTTCGTGGCAGGCCGACCCTGCCGATGTCCTCCATCTTGTAGTCTTGGAAAAAGCTGTGGGAAAGTGAGAAGGCTGTAATGCAAAATGCATGCAGCACAGGTTTAAAAAGCCCCTGGTCTTCTGAATCTCTCCTGAGAAATGAACTGGAGCAGCCAGCGGTACAGCAGTCTTTAAAGTTACTTCATGTAACTGACCTTCATTGCTGGAATTAGCGCCTTGAGTCTTCTGGTGTGCCGACGCAGCTCCTGCGGGGTGAAAACCCCGCAGGATTTCCTTCTGCGCGGCCTAGGGCCGCTTCTGCCGACATCGCCCAGACCCGCAGCAGGCCGCCGCCGCTGCCATCTTCATGCGGCCTGAAGGCCGCACTAAACTGCTACTCTTGCAGCGAGGAGCTGCTGCCAAAGTCCTTCTTGAGTGGCAACGAATGGCCGCTGCCGCTCTGATGCGATCCTGTGGCCTAGAGGCCACTCCTGAAGCAACCCTGCTCTGTCTGCTCCTTTGCGCAGGTTGCCACTCTCCATGGTGCTGTTCTGCTTCCTGCCTGCTCCTAGGCGCCGGCACGCGTCTTTTCACGATCTTTAAAGGGCCAGTAGCAGGAAGCCAGCAGATATTTGTTTCCTGTGTCAGCCCTATAAAAGAGCTCTTCTTCAGTCACTCTGGGCCTTCGGATCGAGTCCCACAGTTGTCTGTGTCCTTTTCTTCACAACTCTGAGTCTCCGGGAGATCACCCAGGATCTCAGGTGTCCTAGAAATTGCCAGCTCTGCGCAGCTGCAGCCTCTTTTCTCTGTCTGTGCTGAGGAGATGGTGGGCACTAGGATGGAGTCCAAGGCAGGAGGAAGCTCTGATGCCAATTCTCTTCCTCTGGCTGCTGATCACAATGAAGCAATCAGCAGTGAGAGGTGGGGAAGCATTGCCAGTCTTGCACGGATCAGGGTAATTGGAGAGACATCAAGAGACATCAAGAGAAACTGTGCATAGGTGTGAGAAGTCCAAAGGAGGAGGGAGTGGGTGGAGGAGAAGGAAAACTGTGAGTGGGTGTGGGGTGGCCAAAGAGAGGCCAAAGAGAGGAGAGAACAAGTGAACCTATTTGTGTGAGTGAAATGGGGTTGGGGTCAGTGAGAAGCGAGAGCAAGAGTAAGTGCTGGGAGGGAATAGTGAGAGAAGGGAGGTGTTTGTGTGAAAGAGAGGAGAGAGAGGAGAGTTGGGGGAGCAGAAGGATAAATAAGGATGGGAAAATAGAGAAATAAAAATTGGTGGCAGTGAGAAGAGAGGCAGTGTTAAGGGAGGGTAAAGGAAGAAGAAATGGAGGAGGAGGAAGAAGGAGAGGAGAGCAAGAGTGTGGTGGAAGAGAAGGGAGAGACCAAATGTTAGGATAGAGAGGGGAGATAAAGATGAGTAAGGTGATAGCAAGGAGGAGAGAGGGTTGAATTAGGGGAAGATAGCAAGAGGAGAGGTGAGAAAAGGTGGGGAATGGGGCGGATAAAGAGAAAGGTGTGCAAGGACCAGGGATGGCAGAAGATGGAGAAAGAGGACCCTGAGTTGGGGGAAGGATTCCAGGGTGATAATGTAGAAGGAAGGGGATGAGAAATGGACAAGAGAGCACAGGAGAAATGGGAGGTTGAACAGTGAAAGCAGAGCAGACAGGATAAATAGGAAGAGAAGAAAGAAAGCAGAAAAAAAGCAGGAGAAGGGGAGAGAAAAAGAAGAACGATGTATTAAAGCATATGCTGCTGAAAGAAAGCTATAAAGAAAGAGAGAGTGAACTGAAACAGAAAAGATAAATGAAAGAGAATACCAGAGAGAGAGAAAACAATTGAACAGAGTGTTGCGTCCATCGGTCTTCGCTGGTTTCGCCCCGCTTGTTGCACCCCTATCTTGGCTCCTCCCACTTACCTGGGCAAGATGGCTACCTATGCGGAGGAAGAATGACAGCAGCTTCTTTGGAAAACACATCAGTAAAGGATGCGTATTGGGGCGGCAGTCCCAGCATCACTGGAGTAGAAGGAATGCAGATGACAGGAGCAATCTCCTTAAGGCACTTCCCATGATAACCTGGGCCCCAGCGGGAGAGTTCCAAGGATGCCCAGTCAAATTGGGGTTGGTGCGACTGCAACCAGGGTAACCCCAGGATGATAGGGTGCATGGCCTTCTCTAACACAATGAAGGGAATTGATTCAATATGGAGAGCTCCGGTGCGGAGAGTTACCGGTACAGTTTGGCAAGTCATGTCACCCGGTAAGGCTGTCCATGGATGGAGGATAGGAGTAGTGAAACCTTCAAAGTGATGAGGGGAATCCTCAGATGTTCCACTAGGGGTCAAAGAATAAAGTTGCCTCCTGCCCCTGAATCCACCAGGGCAAGAGTTTGAACCTTAGACAGTCTGCAGATCAAGGAAATTGGGAGAGAGAGAGCGGAGGAGAGTGTAGTAAGGCCTAAGAACAGTCCTCCTGCAGGACTTAGGTCCGTCCATTTCCCGGACAAATTGGGCAGGTTGGGACATCGTGACCAGTCTGTCCACAATACATGCATAGACCATGCCTCTTCCAAAGTCTTCTCTCTTTGGAAGTCAAATGACCATAACAAGTTGCATCGGTTCATCTTCACTGGCACAAGGAATTAGTGGAACCATCCAAGATGCAGGTTTAGCATTAGCCTCCTTCTGACCAGATCCTCTATTAGGCCAGAGCTCTTTCACCTTATCACGAAGCCGGTGATTGATCCTAGTAGCCAAAGCCACCAGTTCATCCAGCGAGTCAGGTGTTTCACGAGCAGCCAGCTCGTCTTTCAAATGAGTATCCAGGCCTCTGAAGAAGAGGGTCTTCAGGCATTTGGGGTCCCAGCAGAGTTCAGTCTATCGCAAAATCAGCCAGTGGTCGGTTGCCTTACTTAAGGTCCATCAGATCAGAACCGGCAATGGTCACTTGAGCAGGATCATCGAAAATGGATTTAAATAAGTCCAAAAATCCATCTATGTCCTGCAAAATAGGATCACTGTGCTCCCATAGTGTAGAGGCCCAAGATAAGGCCCTTCCATCAAGATAAGGTAGAATGTAAGTAGTCTTGGAAAAAGCTGTGGGGAAGTGAGAAGGCTGTAATGCAAAATGCATGCAGCACAGGTTTAAAAAGCCCCTGGTCTTCTGAATCTCTCCTGAGAAACGAACTGGAGCAGCCAGCGGTACAGCAGTCTTTAAAGTTACTTCATGTAACTGACCTTCATTGCTGGAATTAGCGCCTTGAGTCTTCTGTGTGTGCAGCTGATGAAATGCTGAAGTGAGTTTCTCCAATGCGTCTTGCTGTTCAGAAATGCGCAGGGCCAGGCCCGGAATGGCCTGCAGGGCATTGAGCTGTGCCGGATCCATGGAGTTAGCAATCTGTTATTGTTTGTGAGGTTTTGGGTGGATCCTTGGACACTGTGGCTGCTGACCATGCCCACGGGGGGAAGTCCCATGAGGGGCCACAGGTCAGGCTCAGCTTAGGACACACAACACAGATAGATCTTTTATTAACAGTATTGAGGAGCCACCAGAGGTGGCAGTAGTGAGCAGAGATGAAGTCCGGCTGGGCTTGTAGTCCCTCAGGGCACTGGAACAGCGATCCCTCAATGGCTGTGCTGTAGTGAAGTACAATGAAGTATATGCAGGGTTCTGGAATAGAGCCTCATTGGTTGAGTACTCACACAGCGGTTTCTCTCGGTAGGAAACACAGGAGCTGGAGTAGAGGCAGGCCCTCGAGGAGCAAGTACCTGGTTCCAGGGAATAGCTCTGAGAGAAGTAGATAGTAACTCACTGATGATGTAGGCAGCGGTATCTTCCAGGCAGAAGTGAAGTCCAGGCAGCGAGTCTGGGAACATGGGCCCTCAAGGAGCTAGTACTGGTTCCAGACAGTGACCTAAAGACCCGAGGAGCGGGTACCCCAAATAGAGTAAGTCCAATAATGGAGAGGCAGAGTAGCTAGGTACGGAGAGTGGATCCCATCTGTAATAAGTTGCTGAACAAATACCTTTGCTATCTTGATTAGCTAGCAGTAGTGTAGGCTTTTTGTATCGGGATGCGTGATGTCATCACAGGGGGATGCCCCTGAGGTTCGCACCAAGGAAAGTATTTGAAGCAGGGCCACCCGGTGCACGTGTCCTAAGGCAGCTGGACAGCATGGCGGGAGGCAGCGCCCAAGCCGGACTGGGGACTCCGGAGAGGATAGCAGGCAGATGCCACGGCAGCCAGACATCCGTCAACCGTGGGAGGAGTCTCCAGAGAGGTAAGGAGGGTGGAGTGGCGATGTCGGGCAGCGACAGTCGTAACAGCCATAAACTCTCATCCAGCAACATCCACTGGATCAACACCATTCGAATTGGTCTATGGACGACTACCATTACTACCACTGCCACTTCCATTATCAGTGTCGTCCCCAGCAGCACAAACGACTGCTAAAGATATCCATCAACTCTGGACTCAGACTAAAGAGATGCTTATGAAAGCAGGAAAATGAGCCAAGAAAGGATACAATGCTCATCACCGCAAGGCTCCAGATTTCAAGCCTGGTGACAAGGTCTGGCTTTCAAGAAAACATTTAAGACTCAAACTTCCTTCATCTCAATTCACTCCTCACTTCGTTGGACCATTTACCATTCTGTGATGACTGGGCAACCTCACCTACAGTCTGAAGCTACCAGCTACTCTAAAGATCCACAATGCATTCCATGTCTCACTTTTGAAACTAGTGATACTCAGTGAATTTTCCAACAAGATACCCAACTCTACTCCGGTAGATGCAGAAGAAGACATTGAATACAAAGTTGACGCAGTTCTCAATGTAAGAAAATGAGGCAGAGTATGGGAATACCTCCTGTCATGGGATGGTTATGGCCCAGAAGACAACTCTTGGACTCCAATGTCCAATATCTTGGATAAGAAGATGCTACAGGATTTCCATCATCTACATCCACAAAAACCTAGACCAGGGAACAGGTATTCACTCCTCGAGGGCCTGCTCTCCCTGCCTCAGTGCCTGTACCTATGACAATTATCTGGTGGAATCGCATCCATAACAGCTAACACCGAGTGAGTACTCTAATATCTCATCTGTCTCATCCACAGTAACCCTTGCTGCAGAACCTCCTGACGTGACCTAGGAGAGAAAGGCTCCCTCTGCCGAGGTCCCTGAGACAACAACTCACCACTGCCACCTGGTGGCTATCTTCAAGCTGCATAATAAAAGAGTTCTATTCCGGTGTTTTGTGTATAGAGTCTAGCCCACTTCTGTGGCTCCTCACGGGGCTCTTCCCCGTGGGCATGGTCATCTCCACAGCCCCCAAGGATCCACTAAAACACACGTAATAACAACACAGAGATAAGGACTGAGAATGAGAAAAAATCATACGGAGCCAGAATACCAAACAAGAGACTCCAAAGGTTGGAAACTACTTTATTATCTCATAGAGAATAATTATTAAGAAGAAAGTAATACTGGGGGAGGTGGCAGGATTGGAGGAAGAGAGAAAGTCTGCAGAGCCCACCCATCCCACCTGCACTAATCTCAGGATAAGCAGAACTCAGAAGTTCCCATGTATGCCAGCCAGGTGTTCAGACTGTTTTTTTGTCCAATGTCCTGAAAGTTAATTTTGACATGTTAGTGGAGATTAGAGACATAACATTATGTAGGAAGGACAGATGATCTTGATGAGGGGAGGAGGGATTTCCAAGTTGTCCACAGCCCAAAACACATTCTCAATATCACTTTCGGTACCATTCTCCGCCTGGTTACAAACTGCTGCCACCCCCAGCTCTGATAAACTGTACCAATCCCCTTTGGTAGTATCACTTCTGTGTGGCTGCTGGGACAGTGCATCCACATCACTATTTGTACTTGTTACTGTAAAATAAATTTGTAAAGGGATAATGCTGCCAAGCACCAGTGTCCAGTTGCATCCAGCTTTGCAATTATTAAAATGTAGGTTAGGTAATCCTTGAACTTGTTCACAACCACCCATTTAAGAGCTAAGAACTCTAGTTTATGAGCAGGGTAGTTTCTCTCAGACTGTGGCTTTCATAGGCCATGGGTCTTAATCCTTCTGGATGTGGCTGATATAAAACTGCTCTTAGATCATGCAGGCAAGTATCTATATGCAGTTCATAGGGCTTGTTTGGATCAGCAAAAGTAAGTACTGGTGCATTACACAGACACTATCTCTTCTAAAGACAAACTCACTTTTTTAAGTCCATCTTATGCCAAAGGACTCTGATACCTTGTAATATTCCTTCTAGTCAGTCATCCTACACTTCTGCTTTTTGTCCATTGGTGGGTAGCAATGTATCAGCCCAGGAAACCTCATCCTGACAAAACTTACATTTGTCTAATGATAATTTTAGGCCTCATTGTGCTAACTGATCAAATAACTTAAGCAACTTGTAGGACTTCAAGGCTTCTCTGATTTGGAGAGATCCACACTTCTCGCCATGCAGCCAAGGAAGGGAGATGTACATTCTTTCTTATTGTGCCCTGGCTTTCCATACCTATAAAATGCACCAAATGGCTTATTGTATCTTCCTGAGGTGGGCATACTGTATCTGAATTTTCTGGTTGACCCCCCCTCCTTCACTCCCTCTGTAAGAGAGCAGTTCTTATTAGAGAGTCAAGTCTGGTCTGAAGAGACCCTTGCCTTGACTATGACTCATGTAGCCTAGCCTGTTAGTTCTTTTCTGGGGTTGAGGTAGGTCCATAATGCCCTCCTCCACCCATTTCTTCTGGGGGAGGGGGGGGGAACCATGGTTTTAACCTCTGGCACCATTCTCCCATCTAGTTTGAGGTGCGGTGCCTTTCTTCTGGGGTGACCCACAAAACTCTTCATGACCTCTCAGTCTTCCTCTTCTCTGGTGCCCCTCATCACAAAAGCAAAAGGAAAGGGTTCCTCTTTCTCTCCACTAACCCAATTTTAATCACAGTCACATCTGAGTATAAGAACCCCCTGACTATCTGTTCAATTTGAGCACTTGTCCATGTAATGAGCTGTGATTGCCTCTTCCTCATAGCTTTCAGTAGAACATGTTCTAGGCAGGCTGCATTTTGAGAAATCTTCTCCTCAGGTCCTTGCATGGTAGCAATCCTCTGTTTTCTGCACTATTCAATCATGGGCCATAGCCTCAGGCTTGAAAAGGGTCAAAGGCATTACTGCATCAAGTGCAGGGGCCCACCAACTCTCCACCACCCTCTTTGTCTCCTCCTCAGTGCATTGCTATTCCTGAGGCATCTGAAGAACAGGACCATCCAATGGTTGTTATGCTGGGCTAACCGTGGGGCGATCTCACAGCTGGCCTCACTCATCCCTGGTCTCTCCCTCATCACCATGGCAGGAGGCCGCCATAGACCTTCCAGATGCTGTCTTACACTGCTTTGACCACAGGCCACCCTAGTCGCATTTGCGCACACAACTCCCAGTGATAAATGTCCCACAGCGAGAACCTGGCCACGGCAGCTTCTGACGACATCAGCCCAACTGAGCTATTTATTTAAACCTCCCTTTGCCACTCAACCAACCTTCAGCAAAAGGACCTCGGGTTCTGCCTTGCTTGAAATTTGTGTTGCTCTCGTTCCTGCTTGCTCTGTTCCTGTCTAGTCTGTTTGTTCCTGTCTCTGCCTGCCCTGCTCTAGTCCTACTACTCACTCTGCCTCATTTCCAGTCCACCTCCTTACCTCTTATTGTAACCACTTTGGGGGCAATTTCCAAAAGTTCTCTCATGGGGATTTTGCACCTGTTTTGAAAATTGCTCCAAGAAAAAGTAGCACAGTGATTTGCAACTACTTTTTCTGTGGGTATTTTCCATACAAAATAATCTGAGTAATTTTGGAAATGTAAGCTAAGTGCATTATTTCTCTCCCTTGACCTAAATTTGCCCTCGGGAATGTGGGTAAATTTATGTGTGTTTTTGATCCCGGCTCATACCTGGGTAAGGAAGCAGGGTATTTTCAAACAGCCAATTTTCCCAGGTAACTAGATATTTACCCAGGTATGTTACTTTTGAAATTTGCCTTCTTTTAAGATAAATGTCAAAAGATATCCACACAGTAAAATGGGCTTCCAGAAACGGCCCATCCCATACGTGGATAAAAGTGCAAGCAGCGAACAACAGCATGCATACCTTCATCCACAGGAAAAGTAGGGTTGGCTCAGAATTCAGAGTTAGATAAGAAAAGGCAAAATTGCAGATAGTTTTGAATTTTCAGAAACCACAAAAAAATGCAGGTACAAAATCTCTGTGGGTACTTTTTTTTTTGGCAGTTTTCCCTGGACTGTTTTCACTCACATTTTCCCTCAGAGAACTGATGCAAAGTAGCCACAGATTCTGCAAATACCCTCAAAGCTTTGAAAATTGTCCACTTGAGGGTTAATTTTATTACAGCCACATGCATTTTCTATCAAAAATGCCTCTGCTAACAGGTTCTTAGGCTCCTAAGTTTACCTGCATATCAGGTGAGCAATTTTACAGCTATTTCTGTAATGAAAGAGGCTGGGGGGGGGGGGGGGGGGGAAAGATTGGCTGAGAAACAAGACATGGGAGGAAAACACTTTGAAATACAGGTCAAATCGATATAGAATTCTCATGTGCTTGCTAGAATTTTGTCAATACACTTTAGCAGACCATCCATTTTCCCCATAAATGCTTAATTTCAAATAGTCATCTTCTCTGGAATACAGCAATACTTGAAACTTTGGACTTCTCTAGAAGAGGGTCTACACCAGGCGTCAAAAACAAGTCTCCAACTTCAACAAGTACAGATAGGCTACACTAAGAGGATAATTATAAAACTGCATACATAGGGCTAAAGTTAGTGAGTAAAAAGTACTTTCTTACTTTAACCACGTTTCCAAACCAGACTTATGCAAGTAAATCTAATCTGAAAACTAGGGCAGGCTTATTCACATAATCCTGATCTTCAGAAGTCCGCACGCAGATTTACACATGCACATTTATAGCTGATATAGAGCAGATTTGAATTTATGCATATAGGAGAACATTTTCAAAATAGTTACAAACATAAAATTAGCATATATAAGGTCAATTTTCAAAGAGTTGCATGTTTACAAAATAGCAGATGCCCATGCAAAGAGCACATATTTGCGTAAATGCTATTTTATAAACCTCAGCCATACTGCTCATATTAAAAAAGGGTGGGCCAGGAGCTTTCCAGGTCGCAGAACAAAATTTACACATATAAATTGTTATTTTATAACCTGCACAATTCACGCATGTAAGTATGTTTCATAAGTATATTTACACCTGCTAATTAAGAACATAACAAAAGAAATTGCCATGCTGGGTCAGACCAAGGGTCCATCAAGCCCAGTATCCTGTTTCCAACAATGGTCAATCCAGGCTACAAGTACTTGGCAAGTACCCAAAATCTAAGTATATCCCATGCTACTGATGCTAGTAATAGCAGAGGCCATTCCCTAAGTCAACTTGATTAATAGCAGGTAATGGATTTCTCCTCTAAGAACTTATCCAAACCTTCTTTAAACTCAGCTACACTAACTGCACTAACCACATCCTCTGGCAATAAATTCCAGAGTTTAATTGTGCGTTGAGTGAAAAAGAACATTCTCCGATTAGTTTTAAATGTGCCACATGCTAACTTCATGGAGTGCCCCCTAGTCTTTCTATTATCCAAAAGAGTAAATAACCAATTCAAATTTACCCATTGTAGACTTGTCATGATTTTAAAGACCTCTATCATATCCCCCCTCAGCCGTCTTTTCTCCAAGCTGAATCTTTAATCTTTCCTCATAGGGGAGCAGTTCCATCCCCTTTATCATTTTGGTCACCCTTCTCTGTACCTTCTCCATCACAACTATATCTTTCTTGAGATGTGGTGACCAGAATTGTGCACAGTATTCAAGGTGTGGTCTAACCATAGAGTGATACAGAGGCATTGTGGCATCCTTCATTTTATTCACCATTTCCTTCCTAATAATTCCTAACATTCTGTTTGCTTTTTTGACTGCCACAGCATGCATACTGAGCTGACGATTTCAAAGTATTATCCACTATGACACCTAGATCTCTTTCCTGGGTGGTAGCTCCTAATATGGAACCTAACATCATGTAACTACAGCATGGGCTATTTTTCCCTATATGCATCACTTTGCACATCCACATTAAATTTCATCTGCCATTTGGATGTCCAATTTTCCAGTCTCACAAGGTCCTCTTTGTCGTAATACGCTATGCTGATGGGAGGAACAATCAGATAGGAGTTAGCAATCTGATGTGAATCTGTTGTGAACTCCGTGAGGATGTAGCAGTCTGATGTATTCTCCGGGCGGAGTTAACAATCTGATGTCAAAGCTCTGTAGAGAAAGCTGGTATTTAGCAATCTGTAGTTATTTAGAGTAGTTGTGGGTAGATCCTTGGACCAGTGGCAGGTGACCACGCACTCGGGGGAAATCCTGAGAGGGACCAATGGTCAGGCTTAGTGTAGGAGACAGACACACACTAGTTCTTTTATTAGACATTATGGTAACCACCAGAGTTAGCAGTAGTGAGCTGGAAGCGCCTGGCTGGGCTGTAGTCCCTCAGGTATTGGAACAGAGATCCCAGGGTGGCTGAGCTGTAGAGAAACTAAGACAGTAAGTAGGCAGTATATGCAGAGTTCTGGAACAAGTCATTGATGGTAACACTCACACCATAGTCTCTTAAAGGCAGCCCGGGAGTTGGTATGCATTAGGCCCTCGAGGGGCGAGTACCTGGTTCCAGGGAATGCTCTGAGAGATAGATACAACTCACTGATGTTAAGCAACAAAGACTTCTTAGAAGCAATATATCAAACCACCAAAGGTGGCAGTAGTGAACTGGAAGCGCCCGGCTGGGCTGTAGTCCCTCAGGTATTGGAACAGCGATCCCAGGGTGGCTGAGCTGTAGAGAAACTAAGACAGTGAGTAGGCAGTATATGCAGAATACTGGAACAAGTATTACACCATAGTCACTTAAGGCAGTCCGGGAGATGGTATACATTAGGCCCTCGAGGAGCGAGTACCTTTACCAAGGGAAAACTCCGAGAGATAGATGAAAACTCACAATGTTGTAAGCAGCGATGACTTCTTAGCAGAAGTGGTATTCAGGAGCAAGTCCAGGATGTGGGCCCTCGATGAGCGAGTACTGGTTCCGGACTGAGACCTGCAAAGAAAAAGAGAGAGCGAGGCCCCCAAGGATCAGGTACCTCTAGTGAAGTCCGAGGAGGCAGAGTAGCTAGGGTCGTGGAGAGAAAATCCCATCCGCAGTGACCAGGAGGAAGCGAACCCCTTGCTTACTCGTCTTGTTAGCGAAAACTTAGACCTTAAATATCTGGAGCTGGTGACGTCATCTCAGGGGGACGCCCCTGAGGTTCGCGCCAATGCTGGTACATCAGTCAGGCCACCCGTGCGCCCTTAGGCATCTGGTCAAAATGGCGGCTTGCAGCGTCGAGCCAGTCCGGGAATGCCGGAGGAGGACGGCCAGGAGACGCCGCAGCAGCTAGCCTTCCATCAACCCGAAGGGAGTCACCAATGAGGTAAGGTGGGCGGAGCAGAGACATCAGACAGCGACGGACACAACAATACCCCCCTTCAAAGGGAGGTCTTCTCTTCAGGTACCAGGTTCAGTTTGAAAGATGCGCGAGATGGAATCGACGAAGCATAACTTATCCACGATAATGGTCTGAGGCTCCCAAGTGTGTACTTCGGGGCTGAACCCGTCCCATCTTAGAAGGTATTCAAAAATCTTGCCTCTGTTATGAACATCCAGTAACTCTTGAATTTGATCTGAAGTCTTCTTCTGCATAGATGACAGGTGGAGCTTGAAATTTTGAAGACAATTCGCTGAGTATGAGCGGTTTCATATGAAACGTAGAATGCATTATGGAAATTGACCAAGTAGTAGCTTCAGATGGTAGGATTTTGCCAAAACGATGAAGGACTGAGAATGGACCCACGTAGCGAGTAGCAATCCGAAGGGAGAATAGATGAATCAGAGGTGCTTGGTTGAAAACCAGACCTTGTCTCCTGGCATGAAGACTGAAGCCTGTGCAAGGAGCGCATAGTAGTATTTCTTAGCACGGTCACTCGCTTAAATGAGCATGTCCTTGATCTGAAGCCACCGTATATGGAAATCTTTAGCAGTGGTTAAGTTGCTGGAGACGTCACTGAAACTTCAGTGGAAGTGGCGATGTTGAGAACGTCCAAAAAACCATTTCAAAGATGACAGTCCAGTACATATAGTTGGATGAGAATTGATGATGATGCCAGCAGATATGGACTGGGTAGTTACCAAGAGTATCTTCTTCGGGTCTTAATGTGCTGTGGCTCATCATGCACATCCTCCAAATAGAAAAGAGCATAACAAAGATACTCTAAGGTAAAGGATCTGTGAATAAGGTATTGATGTTGAGCGACTTCAAGCCAAGGTGAATGTTGAAGGCTTATGAATATCAGCAGCAATGGAAAGGCTGCTGGGGACGTCGTAACATTCTTCAATAGAAGTCGTGGTGTTGAGAAATGCCCAAAGCCCACTTCAAGTTGTAGTGCAATAGTGGATCTTCTGAATTGGCGAGAGGACTCTTCAGATATTCCACTAGAGTTTGAGGAGTAAAGTTGCCTCCTTTCCCTGAGTCAACCAGGGCAGGAGTCTGAACCGAACCTGGTCTGCAGGTCAAAGAGACTGGGAGAGCATGTGGAGGAGAAGATGCGATAAGGCTCAAGAACAGTCCTCCTGTAGAACTTAGGCCCCTCCGTTTCCTGGACGAATGGAGCATGTAGAGACATCATGGCCAGGCTGACAGCAATACATGCAGAGGCTGCGCTTCTTCCGAAATCTTCTCTCTTTAGAAGTCAAATGTCCACGACTAAATTACATAGGTTCATCTTCATCAGCAGCAGAAATTACTGGAACCTTTCAAGGTGCAGGTATAGAGCTAGCCTGATCCAACCCAGATAATCTCCTAGGCCGGAGTTCCTTCACCTTGACCCAGAGCCGGTGATCAATCCGAGTAGCCAAGGCTACTAATTCATCCAGCCAGCCAGGTGTTTCACGAGCAGCCAGCTCGTCTTTTAAACAGGTATCCAGGCCTCTGCAAAAGAGAGTCTTGAGACATTTGGGGTCCCAGCAAAGTTCTGCCGCAAGAGTTTTAAACTCTATGGCAAATTCAGCCAATGATCTGTTGCCTTGCTTCAAATCCACCAAAGCAAAACCAGCTACAGAATTACGAGCAGGGTCATCAAAAATGGATTTAAATAAGTCCATAAATCCTTCTATGTCCTGCAAAATAGGGTTCTTGTGCTCCCACAAAGTAGATGCTCAAGACAAGGCCCTACCATCCAAGTAAGAAAGGATGTAGGTAGTCTTGGAGAGAGCAGTAGGAAATAAAGATGGTTGTAAGGTAAAGTGCATGCAGCACTGGTTTAAAAAGCCCTGAGTCTTCTGTATTTCTCCAGAGAAGCGGATCGGAGCTGCCAGTGGTACAGCAGTCTTTAAAGTTACCTCCTGCAACTGACTTTCATGGTTAGAAGCAGTACTTTGAACTTTCTGTGTGTGTAGCTGATGAAAAGCTGAAGTAAGTTTTTCCAAGGTGTCCTGTTGTTCCGCAATGTGCTGAGACAGGCCCAGTATAGCCTTCAAAACATTGAGTTGTGCTGGATCCATGTAGTTACTCGAACTCTGGAGTCAAGCTGAAACCCAGGAGTCAAGCCAGATCCTTGAAGTTAAGCGGAACCCTGGACACAAGCTGGATCCTTGGAGCTAGCCAGAACCTTGGACACAAGCCGGATCCTTGGAGTTAGCAATCTGTCGTAATCTGCTATGCTGATGGGAGGAGCAATCAGATAGGAGTTAGCAATCTGATGTGAATGCTGTGATCTCCATGAGGAGATAGCAATCTGATGTGTTCTCCGTGCAGAGTTAACAATCTGATGTCAAAGCTCTATAGAGAAAGCTGGTATTTAGCAATCTGTAGTTATTTAGAGTAGTTGTGAGTGGATCCTTGGACCAGTGGCAGGTGACCATGCCCTCGGGGGAAATCACGAGAGGGACCAATGGTCAGACTTAGTGTAGGAGACAGACACACACTAGTTCTTTTATTAGACAATATGGTAACCACCAGAGGTAGCAGTAGTGAGCTGGAAGTGCCCGGCTGGGCTGTAGTCCCTCAGGTATTGGTACAGCGATCCCAGAGTAGCTGAGCTGTAGAGAAACTAAGATAGTGAGTAAGCAGTATATGCAGAGTACTGGAACAAGTCCTTAATGGTAACACTCACACCTTAGTCATTTAAGGCAGCCCAGGAGATGGTATACATTAGGCCCTCGAGGAGCGAGTACCTGTACCCAAGGAAAACTCCGAGAGATAGATGGAAACTCACAATGTTGTAAGCAGCGATGACTTCTTAGCAGATGTAGTATTCAGGAGCAAGTCCGGGACGTGGGCCCTCGAGGAGTGAGTACCGGTTCCGGACTGCGACCTGCAAAGAAAAAGAGAGAGTGAGGCCCCCGAGGAGCGGGTATCTCTAGTGAAGTCCGAGGAGGCAGAGTAGCTAGGGTCGCGGAGAGCGAATCCTATCCGCAGCGACCAGGAGGAAGCGAACCCCTTGCTAACTCATCTTGTTAGTGAAAACTAAGACCTTAAATATCTGGAGCTGGTGACATCATCTCAGGGGGACGCCCCTGAGGTTCACGCCAACGCTGGTACATCGGTCAGGCCGCGCGCGCGTACCCTTAGGCATTTGATCAACATGGCGGCTTGCAGCGTCGAGCCGGTCCTGGAACGCTGGAGGAGGACGGCCAGGAGACGCCACAGCAGCTAGCCTTCCATAAACCCTGAAGGGAGTCGCCAACGAGGTAAGGTAGGCGGAGCAGAGACATCGTACAGCGACGGACACAACACTCCTGCAATTTATCACGATCTGCTTGTGATTTAACTACTCTGAATAATTTTGTATCATCTACAGATTTAATTACCTTACTCATCATATTCCTTTCCAGATCATTTACAAATACATTGAAAAGCATGGGTCCTAGTACAGATCCTTGAGGCACTCCACTATTTACCCTTTTCCACTGAGAAAATTGTCCATTTAATCCTACTCTGTTCCCTGTCTTTTAACCAGTTTGTAATCCATGAAAGGGCATCATCATCTATCCCATAACGTTTTTGCTTTTCTTAGAAGCCTCTCAAGGGGAGCTTTGTCAAATGCCTTATGAAAATCCAAATACACTATATCTAGTCTACTTGTTCAGCTATATCTACATGATTATTAATCCCTTCAAAAAAGTGAAGCAGATTTGTGGGGTGGTGTGAGAATAACATTCTTTATAGCCAAATACTAACTGGGTGAGGTGTCAGGGTAAACTGGGGAGTTCAGGCAGAAGAACCAGGAGGATCTTGATGACTTAAAGATCAGTGTTGCCAGCTGGGTGGTTTTCACAATCAATTAGGCTAGTTTTGGAGATTGACTGTGGGAAAGTTGGGGCTTTTGTGTGTTGCATTTTTTGGCCTACTTTTAAGGGTATGTGCAGTTTTTTGGGTGCTTTTGAAAAGCTATTTTTTAAAACTCTGTCTTCTGAGTTCCGAGCTCTCGAAAGTGGGATTCCTTAATCTCCCACACATTTGTCTCTCTTGTAAACTTTCTGCAGGCGTTTCAGGGTAAGCATAAGCTGTCTTCTGAAAAACTGATGTTTTGATAGGGAAAGCACCATGGAGGTTGATCTGACACAGATTGCTCCCTGGGGTGAACTGGTAGCGATTTCTTTTGTCAAAACAAAAGTGCCATCACTTAGGGGTAGATTTTAATCCCTACACGTGGGCGTCCATGTCCATGCACTACCTGGCACGCACACATGGACACCCTATTTTATAACATACGTGCCAGGTGCACGCATGTTATAAAATTGGGGGTTGGCGCACACAAGGGGGTGCACACTAGTTCAACCTGCGTGCACCGACACCCGTGAACTTCTCCCATTCTCTCCCAGGCCGCTCCAATTTTGGAGCGGCCTGGGAGGGAACTTTCTAACCTCCTAATCTAACCTCCCTTCCCCTTCCTCTAACCCTCCAGCCCCCTAGCCGTATCCTAACCCCCCCCCCCCCGACCTTTGTTTTACCTTTTGTGCCTGCTCCGTGCAGGCGCAAGTTGCGCCTGCCGACACCCCGTCGGCATGCGATCCTCCGACACAGCCGCAAATGGCCGCTGTGCTGGACACCTCTGGCTCTGTCCCGCCTCCTCCCCACCCCTTTTTCGAAGCCCCAAGACTTAGATGCGTCCTGGGGCTTCGCACGCGTCACCGGGCCTTTGAAAATATGCCCCTTAATGTTTATTTATTGATCCTTTGAAAGGTATTATTTAAGGAAAGGTTGGCAGAATAGTAACAAGAAATGCTAAGTAAAAATTCTTTCTCTTTAGGCTCTCTTTATCCCTACATTCCTTCTTTTATTGCTGGTGATGTATTTAACCAGCCTGAGGGCGGGTTTGTATGCTTTGCTCTTTCATACATTGCATAATTTATACACTGTACAGTCCTGCCATGGATTATATGATATGGATGTGTGAGGCTTCAGTAGTTCAGGTGCAGCATTATGAAGTTAGTTTATTATTTAATCCAGTTTAAACATACTATGGATAACAGATATTTATTCACAACGATGATTGTGCAACACAACAAAATGTTGATTAGATTTTCAAGAAAAATTTTTGGTAGGGATGTAAATATTTTGCTTGATCAGCTTTCCTAACCGAAACATTTATTTGCTCAAGCCTTGTTTCTTACCAAATGCAAGGGCTGTCAGACAGTTCCTGGAAAGGTTGCATTATGTAAACTCAGTATTTGCTGGCAGTCAGGCTGAGAGAGCAGGAGCTGATTACGTGATTTTATAATCTTACCATGAAAGAAAATAGGACAATCTCAGCCTAAAAAGAAAAACAATCTGTGTAATAGATTTTGTTTTTAAAGCATGTTTGAACAGAGATGTCAAAGGAGAGCAGACAACTGGATGTGCAGATCTTCTTTTTTTATATCCATAGTTATTAGATGCAGGATTTTTTTTTATCAATTTGCCTGCATGCAGTGCAGGACTTTGTATAGAATCTTGCATACTTAAAATTTGATTTGAATTTTTTAGTTTCTGTATAGTGGTTATAGCCTATAATAGGAGCTATATATTTTGGGCTACTTTGGGGTTAGATTTTGTGATTGGTTGGGCTATAAAAAATGTTGGCATATGGCAAAACTGCTAGAGATAGACTGGGCAAACTGGTAGACTAATTGATAAAACTGATAATTTCCTTCAATGTGTCTTAGTCAACAAGTGCTAAGGAAAATATGCAAATTAAATCTCCACATTTAAACGTTTAAAATAAAGAGCACAATTATTCACGTATGGGAGACTTGCTCCACTTATCTGGATACATTTCAACTTCTTTGGGTAAGTGGTGGCTTTGCTGCCACTTAGCTGGATAAGTCTCAAAAAACCACTTTTAGCCGAAAAAGTGTTAAAAATGCTACTTAGCCAGCTTTGTTTAAAATACATATCGCATCTTTTAGATATGCAAACAAATTGTTGGGTATATTTAAGTGTATTCTATATAGCGTGCACATATTTGTGTGCGCGATACAAAATACGTCCCATTGCACCTGCACACCCATCTATGTGTGTTCACATGCACGTTTTAAAGTTATCTTCCTTGTGCATATGTAGCTTGTACTCATGTACATGCTATTTTATAAATATCAAAAGTACGCGTACGTTTTTGGTTTTGCATGCATATTTACCTGCACAAAACAAGGGTGTTTCTGTGTGGGGCCAAGAGGTACCCTCGCAAATTGCTATTTTGTAAGAGGTTTACGCAACTACATTAGGCAATTTATTCGTGCAATTTTGCACCTGCTAATTATCTTGTGCAGTTGATATCAGACTCGTCTATTGCCCTCATTTGATTGGATGGAAGATCTAGGTGAACTAGGGAGATTTCAGGGTGAAGAATTAGGAGGGTCTTGATGACCTGCAGGTATTGGCAAATTGGTGATTTCAATTATGTGTGCATGTTTTAAAAAATCATTTATTTAATTGTTTGTATTCATATACCATCATTCTGCAGACAATCTATTAATCAGGGTTTTACGTGTGTGTAAAATATACAAAAATATATGTTTATAAAATGGGTAGGAAAAGTATGCATTTTCTATGCAATGCAGGTATTTGCACATAACCACATCTGTTTGGGGGGCAGAAATGCGTATTTTATAATCTGCTTATACATGAAATGTGCAGGTTATAACATACTGTAGTAGATCTCTGTGTGACCATATTAGCTTGTATATGGGGCTGTGCAGAATTGTTTGAAAATTATCCTCATAATGCTGATTTTTGAAATACACACCTACAGTAAATGATTTCCCTATCATAACTCTGCTCCCAGAAGGCTTCTTTTTTGTGTGTAAAAAGCAGGTTTAAAGTTATGTGACTAATTTACCCTGTTACAGCTGAAAATGGGCTACGTTAGCTGAATAGCTTAAGGCCACCATAGAGTGTCCCTGGAACATCTCTTTTCTGATGCAGTAAAGTGCACGCAGGCTGAGCGCACTGTTAGCCCCCGTTTGGCTGCGCATTTTTGATGCGCCATTTTTACCCCTTATACAGTAAGGGGTAGACTTTAAAAATTTGCGCGATCGCGTACTTTTGTTCGCGCACCAGGCGCGAACAAAAGTACGCTGGATTTTATAAGATACGCGCGTAGCGTATCTTATAAAGTTACGCCTGCCTCGGGCATACGTAACTTGTGCAACAAAGGTAGGCTGGTTTAGATAGGGCTGGGGGGGTGGGTTAGGTAGGGGAAGGAAGGGGAAGGTGTGGGGGGGGGGGGGGGGTGGAAGGAAAGTTCCCTCTGAGGCCGCTCTGATTTTGGAGCGGCCTCAGAGGGAACGGAGGCAGGCTGCGTGGCTCGGCGCACGCAGCCTGCTGATTTTGGGCAGCCTTACGCGCGCCAACCCTGGATTTTAACAGATACGTGCGGCCACGCGTGTATCTATTGAAATCCTGCGTACTTTTGTTTGTGCCTGGTGCACAAACAAAAGTACGCGCGCGCGTAGTTTTACAAAATCTGTCCCTTACTGTATAAGGGGTAAAAATAGCACGTCAAAAACACGTGGCCAAACGGGGGCTAACAGTGCCCTCAGCCTGAGCGCACTTTACTGCATCAGTCGGTAAGCTGGATAAAAAAAAAAGAGATGTTCCAGGGGCACTCTAGGGTGGCCTTAAGCTATTCAGCTAACGTAGCCCATTTTCAGCTGTAACAGGATAAATTAGTCACATAACTTTAAACCTGCTTTTTATACACAAAAAAGAAGCCTTTACATGTGGAGATTTCATTATCTATTTAAATCACAGCTTTTTAAATATTAGACCATTTAACCACCTAAATTATAGTAACATGAGTTATTACCCGGCTATAATTTACGGGCCGATACAGTAAAACTCGGGGGAGAGCCGGCGAGCGCCCGCTCTCCCGACGTCCGCACGGGCCAGTGTCCTGGGTGCGCGATTCAGTATCGGCACGTATACAAATTAAGGCCCGCAGTAAAAGGAGGCACGAAGGACACTAGTGCGTCCCTAGCGCCTCCTTTTTGACAGAAGCGGTGGCTGTCAGCGGGTTTGACAGCCAACACTCAATTTTACCGGCATCGGTTCTTGAACCCACTGACAACCACGGGTTCGGAAAACGGATGCCAGCAAAATTGAGCGTCCGTCTTCCAACCCACGGGCAGATTTAAATTTTTTTTTTGGGGGGGAGCCTCTGACTTAATATCATAGCGATATTAAGCCGGATAATGACTCATGTTGCTATAATTTAGGTGGTTAATTGGTCTAATATTTAAAAAGCTGTGATTTAAATAGATAATTTTTGGATTTTTCTAGGTAAATGTTTTTAGAATATGGACTCCCTAGGGTTCATGTTAACTTTTAGTACTTTCCTTGGGAACATGATGAAATTATTACCTTCCATGTGCCCATATAGATGCTAATTTTAAAAGGCATTTACACACTTAAAATTGGGTTTTACATATGTAAATGCACTTTGTCCATGAAAGAGGGCTTTTGAAAATTGTTAAAATTCATGCTGTTGAATTGTCCATAGGTTACTAATGTGTAAAAGGAACTTACCTGCATAAATATCTACATAAATACAATTGTAAATGTTCATTTGTTCAAAATCTTAAATCTCCGAAAGTTCTTCACCGATTGCTTTGAAATTTTGACACAATGTTGCATTCGATTTCACGCGTGTTTTTATATACCTATATTATATATATGTCACACCTGTGACAGGTAAAAACATGATTTTTGGAAAAAACAGTGCCACCTGTTGGACGTAAAAACAACACACGCTATCTACAATATAAATGGGCTCTGGCCGATGGACCGCAAATGCACAGTAGAGAGCAGCTCTACCGCGCATGTGCGGACCATAGAGCTCTGCGCTACGTGCTGGGTGTAACGGAGGGGAGGAGGAAAGGGCAGACGAGTTGCCGCTCCGAGAAACGGCTCAGCCCGTTCCTCCGCCGCTGGGGAAGGGGGAGGGAGTAAGGACTGCCGGACAGTTACACACAGGAGGAGAAAAGGGTAGAAGAGTCGCCGAGCCAGTCCGTCCACCGCCGGGGAAGGGGGGGGAGGGAGTTGGGATGGCCGGAGCAGAACTAATGCGCATTGTGAAATTAAACCAGACTGAGCCACGGCAACACATGGCTGGGTACAGCTAGTCTTTTTATAAATTATTTATTTGATTTATATTTTGCTTTTTGGCACTTCAAAGTGGATTACATTCAGGTACTATAGGAATTCTCTATCCCCAGAGGACTTGTTATCTAATAGGGAGATTTATTAAGCAATAATTGTTTATTGCGGGAGAGGAAAATATTATAGGTGGCATCCATGCAATCTTGGGACCCTCCCTGACGAACCATGGCGAGATTTTTTATTGTGGTACAAACGCATGAAAAAAAATCATGCTTTCCTGCACAATTGTAGCCCACCTTGGCCACAGGCCCAAAAAAGCATGTAAACCCCTAAGACCCCCCCGGGGGTCATTGGAGGACCCACCCACCCCTCCTACCACTTTCCAAGGTGGCTCTGGCCCTGCTGAAATAAATTTTAAAAAATGAGTACAATTGTGCGGCAACAGTGCCAACCACTCCCCTTATTAGTGACAAAGATTTCCTCCCCTTTGGTACATCCCTCCCCCCCACCAATCCAAATAAAATAAAATCCCTCATGTCTAGTGTATCTCCAGCCCCCAACTCAAAAGAATGACCCTGGTGGTCTGGGTGGTAGGTGGAACCCAATCCCCACCCCCTAATTTCCCCCTACCTCAGAAATGAATCTTTGATAGCCAGCAGTGGGAGCAAATTGCCAAATAGCTTCAGAAAATGGCGCCATCCTAACTTTGCCCCTATTATGTAACAGGAACAAAGTCCTGGGATCAGACCAAGGTCATGTGTCTCTGTCACTTTTGTTGGTTGAGGAGGTGTTTAGGCACCTTGGCCTTTTAATTTTCCCACAGAAACCATCACCACATTAGCGGCCCGGTTTTCCCTCAGCAAAATAACTACACTTTCCTCAAACACACAAAGATAATGGGGCTATTTTTTTTTTCTAAGTCAGCCAGGTTATTTTATTACTTTAGGATTGCCTATGCAAAAGCTGCTTTGCATTCATTAGGCAATTTTATGCATACAAAGCAGTTTGTTTCCATGGGGGAGGAAATCCTGTGCTCTGTCGTGTGACAAGCAGCATTTAACACATGTTAAATGCTGTTTAACTTGCGATATCACCTTAACATGGCTTAGTAAATCTCCCTATAAGTTTATACCTGAGGCAAAGGAGGGTAAAGCAACTTGCCTAACGTCACAAGGAGCAGCAATGGGAATTGAATTCTGGTATCCCTAGTTCATAGCCTGCTGCTCTAACCACTAGGCTACTCCTCCACTCTAATTGTTATTTTTTTTAAATAGCCATATAACCAAATTAATAAGTAGTCAAGTCTAATCCTTCCATTGTGGTGAATGTATACCTGCCATTGAAAATTTTACCTTTCACCAGATCCTCCCTGTAACATAAATTCTTTCAACGACAGGCTCACTGCATGCAGTGATAGTGTTTAGGTCTCGGAATGAGTCAGCGGTTTTGTTTAATGCATCAAAAGAATGCATGAAGCAAAAATAAAGGAACACATTTTAGTGTGTTTCCAGGGTGTCCCACCCACTGAGGCAGAGGGCAGTGGATCTGAAGCCTTTGAGCAATTCTGCCTTATGTGTTGTTGACCTTTGAACCTTTGACGGGGTGATGACCATAATATAAAAACATGTCATGGTTATAAAGCCTTAAAGCCATAATTTTCTAGGCAAAGCATTCATAAAACATTTCTAGTTCTATAAATGCTCCCATTAATCACCACTAAATTAACCTTATATGAGTTAAATTATTATGAGTTCCTGTGTAAATTAAATAGTTATTAGTTCCAGGCCTTTCCTCTTTCTTGCGTGGAGCAGTGCTCATAGAAGATAGGAAAGTCACTGGTTTTAATTTACAAAAAGTTTAGAAGGGGATTTTTTGTTTGATTACAAGAACAAAACCACATCTCAGCATAATATCATAATAATTGTAGCCATACATCATAACCTATCATAACTGCAGGGCAAAGCCTAGCTAGCTTTCATCCGTACCCACCAAGAAGGCACTATTAGATAATGAGGTAATGGAATCTTTCTCCAGTTCCACTAGAGAGCAGCATTCTTTTGTATAAAGCAGGTAGGTTATCATTTGCTAGCAACCTGTGAAAAAAAAAAAATTACAGGCCAAGCTTTATAGATAAATAAGACTCTGCTCTCACAATATTTGAGTTACATGGAAAGCTTGAATTTTGATGGTGCCTTTTTTTTTTTTTTTTAAGGAAAGGTCACAATTTAATTCATTATCTACTAGTTGGCAGCATTTTTCACTGTTCTATCTTTTCTAATAATACAGAACTATATGACTCCTCTGCCTTAAATTAATTAAATCCATTACTCTAGCTCAGGAAAATGGTATGATCCCGTCATTCTGTATTATGGAAGAAGTAATCTTGCTCAGTAGGGAGTGTCCTTGGATCCTGGAGAGGGTTCCAGAGACTTCCTCAAGAGAGCTGCTGAAAACTTCCTAGAATAAGGATGCCTGAAGAATTAGGAGGGTGTGTGGAGATACGGAAAGGCCACCACATGTTCTATATTCCAACAGGCCCCTGCAAATCGGGACTGTGAGTGGGAGGTATATAAGAACTGGAATCCCTGAAGAGCTACTGTATATACTTTATCAACGGAAGGAAGAAAGCCAAAGTTTTTTGGCAGGATGGCCAGGTAATACTAATATAGTAGCACACTTTTGGATCTAACCATGCGGATCAGGCATCAAAGGGAACTTCTCTGCCACAAACAAAAGGATTTCCCCTGCAGTCCTGGGGCTCACCCCAAAACTCTCCGAGGAAGCCAATACCTTTGTTATGAAGGAGATAGGAGAGGAGGCTTCCTTGCCTTGAAGGGAATTTAAGAAGATTTAACAAAATTGAATTAGCCTGTTGAGCTTAAATAGGAATCACTCTCTTCAAATAAACTGTGTTTTTGTTGCTATTGTAAATACCTAAGAACAAGAAAAAGAATGGCTGCACAAAAAAATACAATTAATAAAAAAATAAATGAACAGCATGAGAAAAATAGTCAATTAGTAAAAATAGAAATCAAGAAAATACATAAAATACAAATTCAGTTAAAACCTGACATGACCATATTTCAGCATATTTGCTTGCTTCAGGGGTTCTAAAATTGTCCAATTCATTCATATACAAAGTTTAAAAGCATAGGGCCTGAATTTCTAAAGCATTTACACATGCAAAAGTGGGTTTTACATGTGTAAATGCATTTTATCGGTGTAAGTGGGCTTTTGAAAATTGCTACAATATATTCCATAGAATCGTCAATAGGATTTACTCATGTAAGTTCCCTTTTTCGCACATAAATGGCTTTTGAAAATTGCTCTCATAGTATGTTATATTTACACACATAGAGGGTAACTTTGAAACAGCCACGCAGGAGCACATGTGCATGCATTGGCCAGCTCGCGCCAAGGGAGGCAGCCATTGTATAACATATACACGTATATGAGTGCATGCTATAAAATAGGCTGTACGCGCGCACATGTGCATGCAATTTGAAATAGACGCGTGCATCTGTGCACAAATGCCACTTCTACCGCGTAAGTGAGGGGATTTCTGGAGACACATGCCGATTTAATGACTTCTTTTCCCAGGTCATTGTTCACCATGTTAACGGATAGGACTTCCAAACCCCCTAGTTAAATAGCCTCCCTTTAACCCTGTTAATCCCGACCTTTAAAACCCTACTTATCTTAGTTTTTTTTTGTTTTCTATCTTACACACCATCCATAACAGAAGTAAAGTTATGCCGCTGGGGACCCCAGCATGCACCTGTGCACATAAGTATACGTGCACATCTCTTGGTCTTTGCCCGACATGCCCACTCCCCGCCCCCTTTTGGAATTTTTCCGGGAGATATGTGCATACACGGGGGGGCTTTTATAATCTGCTCAGCATGCACTGGCCCAGCATATTCATAAACCCTTTGTTTTGGCATGTGTTGGGCTCCTAAATTCCACCTTCTGACACCTGAAAATTCACCTGAATGTGCAGAAAGAAACTGGCCACAAGCCACCTAGAGAATTAAAACAGTATGGGGCGGATTCTAAAAGGGCTGCGCGCGTAAATACGGAAGGATTTACGCGCGCAGGGCCCTCGCGTGCCGGCGTGCCTATTTTGCATAGGCCACCGGCGCGTGTAAAGCCCCGGGACACGCGTAAGTCCCGGGGCTTTCGAAAAGGGGCGGGAGGTGGCGTGTCCGGGGGCATTCCCGAAATGATGCGGCGTTTCGAGGGCGGGCACGGGGGCGTGGCGCCGGCCCGGGGGCGTGGTCGAGGCCTCCGGACCAGCCCCCGGGACCGGAGGACAGAGTGGGGCTGCCGGCCGGCAGGCGTAACTTTGCTGACAAAGGTGGGGGGGGGGGTTTAGATAGGGCCGGGGGGATGGGTTAGGTAGGGGAAGGGAGGGGAAGGTGGGGGGAGGGCGAAGGAAAGTTCCCTCCGAGGCCGCTCCGAAATCGGATCGGCCTCGGAGGGAACAGGCAGCGCACGCTGGGCTCGGCGCGCGCAGGTTGCACAAATGTGCACCCCCTTGAGTGCGCCGACCCCGGATTTTGTTCGCGCCTGGTGCGCGAACAAAAGTACGCGATCGCGTATTTTTTAAAGATCTACCCCTATATGTGAATGTGCTGTGGAGATAGGCTATGCCTGAAAGTTACCATTAGTGGCATAGCCCCTCAGGTATCCATATGCACATTGCTTGTCTTATGAAGGTGACAACAGATGAATAAGCATCTTCCTTGTGGTGGAAGCTTTTATCAAACTGCATTTACATGCAGGCAATGTTTTAAAAGAGAAACTTATTCTGCTTGTGATATTGCCTACACTAGAGTGGTTTAAGGGCAGATAATCAAAGTTTGGGGGGTGTGGGGTTTTTGGGGGTGGGAGAGGGAGAGGGAATCCGGGATAGTGGTATTTTTCTTGGGAATCAGTGGAGTGGGGCACCATCCTGTGGGCATGGCTGAGGAATATGAATTATTTGTTTCACCTTTATGAGGATGCTGGAGGGGAGTAGGGACGGGGGATCCCATGAGACCCCAATGATTTTTGAACTAGGGTTTTATGGGTTTTCTAGGGCTAAGAGGCCCCTTTTACTGAAAATCTTTGGAGTATCATAATGTTGCTTTCATTAAATAAATATTGAATGGAGAAAGAAAGTGTATTTTAGCAAAGAGTGTTATATCTTATGTTCCCAATAGAGCATAGCGCTCTGCAGGGAAAAGCTTGCTAAGAGTGTCTTCTTTGCCTACTGCAAGATTACAGTCGACATGTATGTGCATGTTTTATATGCTGCCCCTGGATTATGGAATAGCTTGTCTGTAGATGTACGAGAGGAAAGACAAATTAAGGCTTTTAGGGAAAAAGCTAAAGGCTATGTTTTTTTAGAGAAGCATTTTTATGAAATATGTTAATTTGAATTGTCACTTGTTTATGTATGTAATGTATGTTTTAAATTATAATCTGCTCTGAACAAAATTCTGGCGATATGGAAAATAAGCCTTATATGAACAAATACATAAATAAATGCAAGTTTTTGAGGTGTAGCTAGCTTGCCAGGAGCAGCATAGCATGTGAAATAAGGATGTTTGACCCAAATTTGTGATTAATTTGTTTTTGGCCCCATTTTGTTTCAGTGGTTTTATGTCTTCATTTTAATTCATTTTGAAAAAAAGCACACACTATTTGCAAATAGTGTGCACTATTTTTTGAAATAAATACAAACAAAAATTGTGAGGGTTTTCAGAGCCATTATCAATTAATTTTGAATTTATTGAAATGAAAATTGTTACCTTTGTTAGATTTTCTTGTTTAAAACAAATGCATATCCCTAACATGAAGATCTGTCTTACATTCCACTACTCACTCATTGTTATGTTAATAAGATGCTTTGAATGTATTTGCATGCAAAGTAGCTAATTTCCATACCTAAATTGTACCTGATTTTGGGGGTCAGAAATTACACCTGGAGCTTACAAGTTTGTTTATTTTATTTATAAAATGCATACCCTGCTCAAGACACATTTCTTGGCAGGGAACAAATAAGATACAGGAGAGTCAGTACATAAAACCAGACCATTAGAGATCAACTGACAGCACAGACATATCACATAAAAACAAAACCTTCACCAGTTCTTGATGGCTTAAACTACTAGCAAGTGAAATGCTAGTAGATTATACTGTCGAAGAGTACCTAGCCATGTCTCATAACTTCTATGGACTCAGAAAAGGTTCATCATTGGATGCAAAACCAAACTCCTTTTCAGAAATTTTCTGAAAAGGAGAGACAATTCAGCTTTAATATCTTCAAGGAACATGTTCCAGAAGATAGTGCCAGTAATGCAAAATAAATGCTCACAGGACTGGGCATGCCAAATTAATTTTGGGGTTGGTACATCAAGTAAAATGCAAAAAGATAATCGTAACACACGAATAGGCCAGCATATATCTAGGATGAGTGACACTATTGATGGCTTTGTAAATGAATTTGATGGTCCTAAACTTAATCCTCCGGATAACTGGTAACCCGCATACAGTTCAATCTCCTCTTTCTCACCTACAAATGTTTTCACTCTGCAGCACCTCACTACCTCTCCTCTTGCACTCCACATGATGGAAAGTCACTCCTATTCATGCCCTTCTCCACTACTGCCAATTCCAGACTCTGTGCTTTCCAACTGGCTGTGCCATGTGATTCCTGAACTGGTTCCTCATGCTCCCTCTTTTGCCATGATTAAATCCCATCTAAAGACCCAACGTTTTGAAACCACTTTTAAATCTTATGCCTGTTTTTCTGCTTTTAGTCTTTACTAACTTTCTTTTCTGTTAACCAAGCCTCTTGTCCTGTGTTTGTCTTATTAGATTGTAAGCTCTAGTAAACAGGGACTGTATTTTTGTATGTTTGTACAGCACTGCATAGGTTGTGTAGTGCTATAGAAATTGTAAGTTGTATTAGTAGTAGTAATATGTTTACATATAGAAAGTCCAGTAACAATACGTGCTGCTGCATTTCGAACTAGTTGCATTGTCCTGATGGAATTTTGCAGTAGACCAAGATAGAGGGAATTGCAATAGTCAGTAGGTGATATAAAAATGGATTGTATGACTGTTCAAAGATTCTGATTCTTCACTGTGATTCTGCATGGTAAATACTGTTCTGCATGTATGTTAAATGAGCCCCTTAGGTATCAAAGATAGGGGCCTAAGGGCCTCATTTTCTAAAGTATCACAGGCCTGTGATACTTTAGAAGATGAGGGGCAGGGGGCCGAAATGGGGGGTGGGCCTGCGCTAGCCGGCAGCGATCGCACCGTCGCGGTGCGATCGCTGCCGGTTTCGCACCCAATAGCGCCACCATAGGAGGTGTAGCTATTGGGAGCGAAATAGGCAGCAAAAAGGCACTTACCTTTTCGCTGTGGGTGCCGTCGTCACGGAGTCGGCCCCGGTGACGCCCCAACACCTCCTCTTCCGGGGCCGACTCCGCCCCCATTTTGGTATCGCACGCAAAAAGGGACATTCACGTGCGAAACGTCCCTTAGCGCATGCGATACGTTTGGAAAATAAGGCCCTAAGTTAGGAAATAAAGGATTGATTTTAAAAGGCCCATGGGAGTAAAAATTGGGGGTTATGCGTGTGGTCAGGCCTTGCACCAGCCGCACACATTTTACAAAGGGCTCGGCCATGCATGTAACCCATGTTACATGCCAAAGTGCCAGGCCTTTGAAAAGGGCCAGGCTGGGAGGGTATGTTCTGGGGGAGGTCCAGGACAGCATCATTAGACTCTGTCCCAGGGAAGCGCTCGCTGGCATGCGGAAAATACTTCTGCTCCAGAGGAGCAGTAAATATTAAAATTAAAAAAAAATGGGGTTAGGTATGATTAGTTTAGGGGTTGGGGAGGAGAGG
This sequence comes from Rhinatrema bivittatum, assembly GCF_901001135.1. Lineage (NCBI taxonomy): Eukaryota > Metazoa > Chordata > Amphibia > Gymnophiona > Rhinatrematidae > Rhinatrema > Rhinatrema bivittatum. Next base: position 555,255,316 of record NC_042615.1, read on the forward strand.
GGAAAAGGGTGGAAGGGTAGGTAGGGTAAAGGAAAGTTCCCTCCTAGTCCGCCCCTTAATTGAAGTGGACTGGGAGGGAACTGGGCAAAGGCCCGATCGCAACGCTGCAAGTACTATAGAAAATTCCCTCCCCCAGCCTGTGCGCGTAAGTCACAGGCTGCTCACACATGCTCGCCGACTGGTTTATTGAAAAGCCGTCTCTCTGTTTCTCCAGGAATAATAGAGTTCCTAAAATTCTTCTAACTGCACTAAAGTAATTTTGCCTCTCAAAAAAAAGCATTATTGTGTACACTAAGTAAATAAAGATATAAAGAAAAAAAATAAATGAACAGATACATAAATAAATAAATAAATCTGCGCAGCGTTTATCTCAAGCCTACAAGTGCAAGTGTGTGAAATAAAAATGACATGAAAATATGGTTTTTTTTCTATGTTGCCATTGCCATTTATTTGAAAATGCAACCTAAAATAGGTGGTATCCTCCAAGGAAGGCTAAATAACAGATGAGACAAATAGTAAATAACCATATGGATATTTGAAAAGAAAATTGATGATTGCAGGAGCAGAAGTAAAGGTACCAAAAGAAGTTCAAAGCAGCAGGAAAACTGGCATAAAAACCCAAAGACTAGGGATGTGAAGGAGAAGAAAAATTATTTTGTTTTTTGATTCAATTTCAGGAGGTTTTTCCCCATGAATTTTGGTTTATAGAGTGTTCGATTCGTTATGTTCATGTGAAAAAAACAAATCAAACATAAACACCCCCCCCCCCCCATTCCAAAACAGCCAAAAAACAAAAATGGGGCCACTTGAAGCATCCCATCCATGCCTCCAACCGATCCAGAAAATTATCGGGACCAGGATTCCACCGGCACACACTTAAATGATCCATTGGAGATTTGCTGGCATGGCCTAGGCCCAGGCAGAAGCCTTGGCCTTGCGTAGGCTGAACCTGCAGTAAGTTGCTATAAGAACATAAGAACATGCCATACTGGGTCAGACCAAGGGTCCATCAAGCCCAGCATCCTGTTTCCAACAGTGGCCAATCCAGGCCATAAGAACCTGGCAAGTACCCAAAAACTAAGTCTATTCCATGTAACCATTGCTAATGGCAGTGGCTATTCTCTAAGTGAACTTAATAGCAGGTAATGGACTTCTCCTCCAAGAACTTATCCAATCTTTTTTTAAACACAGCTACACTAACTGCACTAACCACATCCTCTGGCAACAAATTCCAGAGTTTAATTGTGTGTTGAGTAGAAAAGAACTTTCTCCGATTAGTTTTAAATGTGCCCCATGCTAACTTCATGGAGTGCCCCCTAGTCGTTCTACTATCCGAAAGAGTAAATAACCGATTCACATCTACCCATTCTAGACCTTGGCCTCAGCCTAGGTCAGAGCTCAGATCCAGGCTGATGCTGTAACCTGGCCTGGAAGCTGGATCCTGACTCCTGGTCCTTGGCCTAGGCTAGAGCCTGGACCTAGGCTTGATTCCATGACCCGACCCAGACCCAGGCCCAATGCCATGATGTGACCTGGAGGCCAGATCCCAATGCCAAGTCATCAGCCAAGACCCAGGCCTGATGCCGGGGCCTGGCCTGGAAGCCAGGTCCCAAAGCCTGAGCCTCAGTCTAGGCCAGAACTTGGACCCAGACCTGATGGCACAACCTGGCCCAGAGGCCAGATCCTGTTTCCAGGGCCTTGGCCCAGACCCAGGCCTGATGCAGGGACCTGTCTGGAGGCCGGGTCCTGGGTCCTGAAGCCTGGGTTTTGTCCTAGGGTCAGGCCCAGTCTCAGAGCCCAGTCCTCAAACCATATCTGTCATCCTCTTCTTTCTTCTTTAACTGATACCATCCGCTGGAGTCATGCAGAAGTTAATTAACTCTGATGCATTCATCCCAGTGAATGGCACCATTTTGATGTACGACCTGGGTCCAATCTCTGGCCTAGACTGAGGTCCAAGCATCAGGACCCAGCCTCTGGGCCAGGGACCTAGGCCGTGGTCCCTGTCTTGCTCAGATTTAGGCCATGGCCCTTGCTTTGGGACTCAGCCTATACCCAGGCGAGGCCCAAATAAATCCAATGAATAAGGTTCATTTCATTTGGGAGGCCCCCGATTCATTTCAGGGTCCCCAAATGAAATGAATGGCCTTATTCATCACATTTTGCATATTTGTTTTAAATGAATGCATATCCCTACCAAAGGCAGTTATTAGAGAGCAAAGCAGCAAGAAGAGTGGAATTAAAGCACCAAAAGATGGGTAAAGAGCACCAAAAACAGAGGCATTAACACCTGATGGTTCCAAGAGAGGGGAAAAGCAGCACAAACAAGGCAACAAAAAAGGGACAAAAGTTGCAAATGAACACTTCAAAAGGACAAACGAGCAAGAAAAGGCCACCAACAACAGTGGCATAAAAACCCATAGGAACCAAAAGTGGGGCAAAGACACTAACAATAGTGGCATCAATGCCCCAAGGTATGGCATGCAATATAAGCCAGGAAGCACAGTGGCACAGCAACACAGCAATGTGCTGAACCAAGAGAGAGACAGGATGGGAGGAACAGGCCAGGAAAGAAACAATGGCATGACAACACAGCAAGATGCAGAACCAAGAAGAGCAAGCTGGGAGGAGCAAGCCTGGCAGCAGCAGCAGCAAGAATGCTTCCAAGATCCTAAGGCATCCATAGCTAGATAAGGGAGAAGGTTTTCTTTTTATGTTTTTGTTTTTGGTGCCTAAACAATTCAGTAATATCAAAAAAGAGGCAGGGCATATGGCTCAGACCAGGCAGGAGCTACAAGACTAGCAACTGGCAACAACATAACAAGGCAATGAGAGCAAAAACATGGGCACTGATTCAGTGAAGCCAACTAGCCATGCATTCAGTACTAGGGATGTGAATCGTTTTTTAATGATTTAAATTATCGTACGATAATTTTAAAATCGTCATTAATCGGTAAGGGACTCGATACAATAGGAATTCCCTCGATTTATCGAGAAAAATCATTAAATCGAGTACGGGAATTATTTGGGGGGAGGGCGGGAAAACTGGCACACCAAAACAACCCCTAAACCCACCCCGACCCTTTAAAACCAATCCTTTACCCTCCCCCACCCTCCCGAACCCCCCCTAAATGTTAAATTACCTGGTGGTCCAGTGGGGGGGGGGGGGGTCCTGGCGTGATCTCCCGCTCTCGGACCATCGGCGCCATTTTGGCAACCACTGATAAAAATGGCGCCGATGGCTCGATTAAAAAAAACCCCACCCCTACCCTTTACAAATTACCCCTTTGCTTCTCCCATCCTCCCAACCCCCCCAAAAACCTTTTACATGTACCTGGTGGTCTAGCGGGGGGTCCGGGAGCCATCCCTTCAATCATACCCTCGGTGCCGGTGCTGGACTGGTTTCAAAATGGCGCCGATCGCCTTTGCCCTCACCTTGTCACAGGAAGCGACACGCCCCCAAAATGCCGCGTCGCTCCGGGCATGCCCCCGACACGCCCCTTTTACAAAGCCCCGGGACTTGCGCGCGTCGGCAGCCTATGCAAAATAGGCGTGCCGGCGCACAGGGCATAATTTTATATTAAAAAATGCTGTAGGACCCAACCCAACCCTTTCCTTATATTAAAATAATAACCCCAAACCACCTGGCCACCTGAAGTCCCAGGGACTCATCAAAATGATCCTGGTAGTCTAGAGCGGCCTGCGAACCACCTCCCACTTCTGGGCACTGTGGCTGCTATTATTGAAAATGGTGTCAGCTGCCCTTTGCCCTTAACTTGTGACAGGGGCTACCAGCGGTGCTACTCTCCTGGTAATGCTGGTGGCTACTAGGGGTGTGCATTCGTTTGCAACGTATTGGTAATCCGCAACATATAGGGCCATATTCGTTGTATTCGTGGGGAAGCGAAATGTATCGCGATTCCCAACGAATACAATGAATCTTCACCGAATTATTTTGCCATCTTAAGGAGTGAATTTAAACAAACCCCCACCCTCCTGACACCCCCCCCCCCCAAGACTTACCAAAACTCCCTGGTGGTCCAGCGGGGGGTCCGGGAGCCATCTCCTGCACTCACGCCGTCGGCTGCCGGTATTTAAAATGGCGCAAATAGCCTTTCACCTTACTATGTCACAGGGACTACTGGTGCCATTGGTCGGCCCCTGTCACATGGTAGGAGCAATGGATGGCCGGCACCATCTTGTGCTCCTACCATGTGACAGGGGCTGACCAATGGCACAGGTAGCCCCTGTGACATAGTAAGGGCAAAGGCTATCGGCACCATTTTGATTACTTGCAGCCGATGGCCCGAGTGCAAGAGATCGCTCCCGGACGCCCGCTGGATCATAAGGGACTTTTGGCAAGTCTTGGGGGACCCTCCTGCCCCCCGCAAGACTTGCCAAAAGTTCCTGGTGGTCCAGCGGGGGTCCGGGAGTGACCTCCTGCATTCGGGCCATCGGCGCCAGTATTCAAAATGGCGCCGATAGACTTTGCCCTCACTATGTCACACGGGCTGACCAATGGCACCGGTAGCCCCTTTGACATAGTAAGAGCAAAGGCTATTGGCACCATTTTGAATACTGGCAGCCAATGGCTCGAGAGCAGGAGGTCGCTCATGGACCCCGCTGGACCACCAGGGACTTTTGGCAAGTCTTGTGGGGGTCAGCAGGGTCCTCCAAGACTTGCCAAAAGTCCCTGGTAGTTCAGCGGGGGTCCAGGAGCGATCTCCTGCACTCGGGCCATCGGCTGCCAGTAATCAAAATGACGCCGATAGCCTTTGCCCTCACTGTCACAGGGGCCGACCAATGGCACCGGTAGCCCCTGTGACATAGTAAGATCAAAAGCTATCGGCGCCATTTTGAATACTGGCAGCCAACGATATAAGTGCAGGGGATGGTTCCCGGACTCCCCGCTGGACTACCAAGGAGTTTTGGTAAGTCTTGGGGGGGTCAGGAGGGTGGGGGGTTGTAGTTAATTCAATTTTAGCCAGGAAACAAATAAGAATGAACACATGAACATATCGGGGGCCCCCATTGACAAATGCTACATATCTGCCCCCGGACAAATACAAATTACAAATGCAACTTATGCCGTCCCTCTGCACATCCCTAGTGGCTACAGCTATCCGAGGATGTCTGATGCTAAGTCAAATCCTGCCCAAATGTCCCAGTAACAATTAGGAATGGGCAGGGCAAAATATTTGTTTTCATTTTCAGTTTGTTTTTTGGAGGGGTTTTTTCCCACAAATTTTGGTTCATAGATTGATTCATTTCTTTTTCACAAATTAAACAAACAATAAAAAAACAACAACACAAAATGGCCAAAAATCGAAAACAGGGGCTCCAGAGGGCTCCTGTATGCTCAGAAAAATGCCAGGGACTGAATCCCCCTAACTCTCACTTACCTGATCTGAAGGGGATCTGCTGGTGAGCCCTAAGCCCAGGCCTAAACCTCGGCCTTGTGTAGACCAAGGTCGCGATGAACTACCATGCCCTAGGCCTACTCAAGGTTGATGCCTCAGCCGAACCCAGGCCCGACACCGGGACCTGGCCTGGAGGCCAGGTCCTGATGCTTGGGCCTCAGCTTAGGCTGGAGCCTGGACTCAGACCCAATGCCATGACCCAGCCCAGAGGTCATGTCCTGATGTCAGGACATCAGCCTGGACCCAGGCCTGACCCTGTGACTCAGCCCAGAGGCTGAGTCCCAATGCCTGGGCCTCAGCCTAGGCCAGAGCTAGGACTCAGGCCCAATACTGCAACTTGTCAAAGAGGCCGGGTCTTGAAATCAGGGCCTAGATCCAGGTTTGATATCGTGACCTGGCCCAGAGGCCAGGCCCTGATATCTGGACCTTGGCCTAGGCCGGAGCCTGGGCCCAGACCCAACACTGCAACCCATTATGGAGGTCGGGGATAATACTTTCCTGGGGATCACAGTGAGTTCCAGGTCTGTCAAACATATCCACCGACACAGACACCAAATACGAGGACCATTTTGGATGCCAAAAGGATAAGTGAAAATTACATTACATAAGTTCCTGGAAAGGATACGGTCCTGAGAAAAACACATGGGAACTTGCCAAGAACATACCAAGCTCCCCAACTTACCAGAGAATTCCACTGACTCTTTCCCCACAAGCCCACACCTAAGGGCTTGGGGAGGGATCTTAGAGGAGAGTGTACTGTAATATTGCTCTGATTTAAGTACCCACCCTGCTGCCTTCAGCCAGCCTTTTCCCTGGGACACCACTGATGCCGCAATACTGACGCTGACCTTCCCGCTGCTACTAGGCATGCACATGCATGTGTACTGCAGCACCTTAAAGGCCCCGTAGCAGAAATGTATCCACGGCACTCCCCAATGATGTCAGGCCTGCCAGGCCATTATAACATCAGTCAAAGAGCAAAACCTTCTGCTCTTTGTTGGTGTTAGATGCTACTTGATCCTGCCTTGTTCCTGTACCTGCCTTGTTCCAGTGCCTGACTTCCTTCAGCCTAGTTCCAGTTCCTTGCTTTCTCTCTGCTTTGTTCCGGCTTCTTGCCCTGTTTCCAATCCTGCCCTCTCCTCCTCTTTCCAGCCTTGTTTGAATCTTTGCCTTATTCCATCCTTGTGGTGGGCCCTTGTCCTTGCCCCACATTCTCCTTGCCTCCTCTGACTGATCTCTCATGCTTTGATCTCTGCCTGGATATTGACTCTGCCTTGATCGCTACCTGCCTTGAATTCTGCCCAGATTCGGACACTACTTGATTGCCAACTGCCTTGGCCTCTGCCTGGATCCCAACTTTCTTTGATCGCTGCCTGTCCTGACCCTTGGACCTCTCATCAAGCTGTGAAATTTCTCCTAAGTCTTGCCAGCCTCAGAACCCAAAGGCTCAACTTGTGGGGGAAGAGGCTGGTATAAGTTGAAGCCTCTTTCCAGTCCTTGCCGGTAGTGGGCCTGCCTACTGTTAGCATATACCCATCTTGTACACACATGCTTGTTAATATCAGCTACACCACAGCCCAAGGACTCACACCCCATGACATGGGTCTATAACAAGAGTGCTCAATTTATTTATAAGTTGCCTATGCAGAACAGTGTCTAAGGGGTGGATTTTAAAAGGCCTGCGCACGTAAATCCTTCCGGATTTACAGGCGCAGGGCCCTCGCGCGCCGGCGCACCTATTTTGCATAGGCCGCCGGCGTGCGTAAATCCCTGGGACACGCGTAAGTCCCGGGGCTTTCGAAAAGGGGCGGGAGGGGGCGTGTCTGGGGGCGTTCCCGAAACGACGCAGCATTTCGGGGGCGTGCCGCGGCGTTTCGGGGGCGGGCCCGGGGGTGTGGTGCCGGCCCGGGGGCATGGTCGAGGCCTCCGGACCAGCCCCCGGGACCGGAGGACAGAGCGGGGCTGCCGGCCGGCGCGTGCAAAGTTACGCCTGCTTTCAGCAGGCGTAACTTTGCCGACAAAGGTAGGGGGGGGGTTAGATAGGGCCGGGGGGTGGGTTAGGGAGGGGAAGGGAGGGGAAGGTAGGGGGAGGGCGAAGGAAAGTTCCCTCCGAGGCCGCTCCGAAATCGGAGCGGCCTCGGAGGGAACAGGCAGCGCGCGTATCTTATAAAATCCAGCGTACTTTTGTTTGTGCCTGGTGCACGAACAAAAGTACGCGATCGCGTATTTTTTAAAGATCTACCCCTAAGGCCTTACTGAAATCCAAATACACTACATCTAGTTCTCTCTCCTGATCCAGCTCTGGTAATCCAATGAAAAAATTTGATCAGTTTTGTCAGAAAAGATCTATCTCTGGTAAAAATGATTGCACACCCCTGATGACCATTTTAATACCACCCTCTGTATGGATTATTTCTTGTTTATATTCTTCTGAATGTGTAATCTCCAGAACTATACAAAATATTCCAAATGAGGTTTCATCATGGCCTTATACAGAGACAATATCATCTCTTTTTTTCTGCTGGCAATTCCTCTTTCTATGCGCTCAGGCTCAGGCATCATTCTGGGTTTTGCCATCATCTTCGTAACCTATTTGGCCTCCTTGAAATCATCAGATATGATCTCCCCTAGATCCTACACTTGTTTCATGCATAGAAGAATTTGCCCCCTTAGACTGTACTGCTCCCATAGGATTTTGCAGCCCAAATACATGACCCTGAATTTTTTAGCTTTAAATGTTAGGATCTACACTTTAGTCCACTCCTCAGGCTTCACTTCCTTCCATCAAAATCTTTGATGATAGCCCTCCTTCAATATCACTTATTAAAATGTTCAAAAGTACCTGACCAATAGTTGATCCCTGCAAAACAATTTACCACTATCCTTTTCTGCCTCTCATCAACCAGTTTCTAACCCAGTCAGTCACTAAGTTTATTTTCTGTATATGTTGCCTATACAGAATCATGTCAAAAACCTTAGGGGCGGATTTTAAATGCCCTGTGCGCGTAAATCTGGTCGGATGTACGTGCGCAGGGCCCTTGCGCGCCGGCGCGCCTATTTGCATAGGCCGCCGGTGCGCGCAGAGCCCCGGGACGCGCGTAAGTCCCGGGGCTTTGTAAAAGGGGCGTGTCGGGGGCGTGCCCGGAGCGACGCGGCATTTTGGGGGTGTGTTGCGCGTGACGCAGCGTTTCGGGGGCAGCGACGTGGGCGTGGTTTTGGCCCGGGTGTGTTCCGGGGGCATGGCCGCGGCCTCCAGACCAGCCCCCGGGACCGGAACACGGAGCGGGGCTGCCGGCTGGCGTGCGCAAAGAAAGCAGGCGTAACTTTGCCGACAAAGGTGGGGGGGCTGGGTTAGGTAGGGGAAGGGAAGGGAGGTGCGGGGGAGGGAACAGGCAGCGCACGCTGGGCTCGGCGTGCGCAGGTTGCACAAATGTGCACCCCCTTGCGCGCGCCGACCCCGGATTTTATAAGATACGCGTGGCTACGCGCGTATCTTATAAAATCCAGCGTACTTTTGTTCGCGCCTGATGGGCGAACAAAAGTACGCGATCGCGCAAATTTTTAAAATCTACCCCTTATTGAAATCCAAGCATACTACACCTAATGCTCTCCCCTGATCCAATTATCTGGTCAGCCAGTCAAAGACATTGATCAGATTCATCTGACAAGACTTACTTCTGATAAAACCATGCTGCCTTGGATCTTGTAACCCATTGGATTCCAGAAACTGCACTATCCTTTATTTTAGTAGCAATTCTATTAATTTACTCACTACAGACGTTAGCCTGACCTGCCTGTTGTTCTCAGCCTCCACCTTACTCTCACTTTATGAACAGGAAGCCCCAACTGCTTGTCTCCAGCACTCCAGAACTAATTCCGAGTCTGAAGAGGCACTGAAATGTTCAGCCAGTGCAGCTACCACAACTTTCCCAAGATCCTTTAAAACCCTTGGATGTACCCTGTCCAGTCACATCACATTATTTAATTTTATTTTAGCTATTTCCCAACAAAAATGGTCTTTTGAAAACTGTTAAAGGTTTACCTCTCTTCCATAGCTATTTGTGTTCATTTTCTGTGGCTCTGCTACTAGCCCTTCCTCAGTGAACACCAAACAGAAATATTTGTTGAGCAATTATGCTTTTCCTCATGAACCTCTACATATTCCTCCCCTTCACCTTTTCCTCCTATCACTAACATATCTTAAAAAAAAAAAAGTGTTTCTCATATGTTTTACTGCATTTGCTATTTTTACTCTAATTTGCATCTTTGCTCTCCTGTCTGTTTTCCCAGATTCTCTTGGCTTTTCCAGATATTAATGCCCATCTTCTGCTTTCTGAAATCGTTTGTATTTAATGAAGGCTAACATTTTATCCCTTACTATTTCAGCTACTTCTTTTGAAAATCATAGCAGCCTCTTTTTTCTTACCTTTGTTTACTTTTCTAACAATTTTTTTTTTGCCCTTACAATATCTCCTTTTAGTTTTGCCCACTGCTCTTCTACTTCCTCTATATTTTCCCAATCAGCTAACAAACTCTACCATCTTAACATAGTTACTTTTCTTAAAGTCTAGGACCCTCACCTTAGGATGAAGCATCATCTCTTGAACTCTAATACTTAACCATGTTGTCCAGTGATAATTTGATGGTCTTCCAATAGTTAATGCATTCTGCAGATTTCTTATCTCCCGCAACTCTGAAGTGCCTCTACACATCTGATGTCTTGCAGGAACCTATCTCTGAATCCTTGGGTGCTGAGCTAGAGCTGGGGTTGAGGGAAAACCAAGAGGTAAAAGGCCAAGGGCATTTCTCACACTCAACTACCTGCTATTCCTGGAGGAGGGTACACTTGACCTCAGCAGTAAGACTTACCACCTCTTCAGCTTATACTATCTATAGCTGCTCATCGGATATCATGTTATTTATTTATTTATTTCAAATTTTTATATACCAACATTAGTGAACCACATCATACCGGTTTATTGCTAGTAAATAGTTTCTTGATTACCCTCCTCACTTATGAGACTTTCAAAATCTCCTTCATCTAATTCTTCAAATGACTCATGTGATTCTTCTGAATAAGTAGGTTCTTATACATTTTCTATCAACCCCCACTGCTACAGCCACCTTTCACTGAGTCATTTTGCCCCATACCATTCCAACAGTAGAGATGGAAGCATCCAACTCTGTGTCTCCAGCTGGTTTCTTGCTCTTAAAAAAAAAATCTCTCTTAATCTTAGCAGGAGGACTCCTAGTCCTCATGATCCTATGCTTCTCCTTATCACCACTGCTACCTTAATCTGATCTTTCTCACCCCTATAGTAATATTTGTATCTGAAATTACTGTATATTGGTTAATGCCCGCATATTTCTAAGAATACACTAACTTACTAGACAGCTTTGATCCATGGACAAATGCACACTAGAAGTACCGTCTGTAAAAATCGCAAGTTAAGCGCTGACTCAAAAGCGGGCCTTCTCTGTTGCAGACCCGATCCTGTGGAACTCTCTCCCGGAACAAATTCACCTAACCGCTAATACTAAAGAATTTAAGAAAGCTCTGAAAACTCACCTTTATACCATTGCCTTCAATATTCAATAACTATTACCGCATACACGCAGCAGAAATTGGTTTAATAATGATTTTACTGTAAATGTGATATATTTTATGATAGCCTGGTTTATCTTTTAACTATGAATGTTTTACTGTAAACCGTCAGACTCCTGTCCTATTTTGCGGCATATAAAAACTTTTAAATAAATAAATATCTTATTTTAGGAATTATTCATTAACAAAGGAGGATGGCATAAGTTCAGTGGCCTTCATTTTCATTTTTCATTTTATTTTTTCCTTGGAATTTATCAGTTTTTATTACAAGAACAAAGATAATATTTACCCAGGAAAATGAAAGGTCATATGTTTCACTGATTTCTCCCATTTTTTGGTCTTGTAATAAGCACAATAAATTCCCAGGAAAAATAAATAAAAACTGAAAAGAAAGGTACCTATATATGTTCATATTATCACAAAATGTGTTTAATTTTATAAATATGTGTTGGCAAATATTAATACAATGGAACAGAACAGACATGTGTGTTGTGGAGGTGGACCCCTGGTCAGAGGTGGTGTTGGCACCACCTGTGGGGGAAAACCCCCACAGGTCCCCACCATCAGTAGGCGAGGTCAAGCGGGAAGTGGAGGCTGACTAGAGCTTTGCCAATACCAGCCCTCATTCCCCGCAGGTTAAGCTCTTGGGTACCGGGGCTGGCTGGACTCCACTTGGATGATCCCAATGGAGGTGTCCAGAGACAGATTCAGGAGGCAGCAGAGACAGAAGGTCCCAGTAGGGCAAGGCGAGAGCCGAAGTCGAGTCCAGACAGAGGGTCGAGGCTGGCAGCTGGAGACAGGGTCTGGTTTGGCTAAGTAGTCGAAGGCAGGCGGCTAAAGGCGAGGTCAGGTCTGAGCCAAGGGTCGAATACAGGCGGCTGAAGGCGAGGCTAGGTTCAGGACTGGGTCAAGCCAAGAAGTCCGTCCGAAGGTAGAGCAGGAACAGGAACAGGAACAGGAGCTGGAACAGGAACTGGAGCTGGAACAGGTACTGGAACAAGAACTGGAGCAGCAACAAAGCACATGACAGAGAAGCATGGAGACCTGCTGCCAAGGCAAGCTCTGACTGTCAGAGCTAGCCTTAAATAGTCCCAGACCAATGACAACATCAGGAAGGGCCAGAAGCCCTTTCCTGCTGCGGGCCTTTTAAATAAACTAGGGAGGCGCGCGCGCGAGCCTAGAGTGCCAACATGCAGAAAGCAAATGGTGGCGGCATCTCCGCCATGCTTTGAAGAGCGCCAGTGGCAAGCAGGGCCGTGGGATGGAAAGAAGCATCAGGGGTATTTCCACTTCATCGCCGGGGAGCTGGGGCCCGCTCCTGCTACTGCGGCGTGACATTGGGTGAGGGAGACTGGTTGTGGGCTCTGCAGCCGGCCGACGTAACAATGTGAACTTGATTCTGAAAATATAATTGTTCCAATTTCTTGGATTTATTTCTTTCAGTTTTTTACTGTACATATTCTTTCATTTTTTCCTAATATATTTCTTTTCTTATGATTTTTAACACTTTAGAATACAAGATATATCCCTTTTACAATGCCTATGGGGTAGATTTTATAACACTCGAGTGTTTCCCAGCACACACACATGGACGCACTGATTTTATAAGATTTGCACGTGGCGCACGCGCATTATAAAATCAGGTGTGTGTGTGCCAGATTTTACAATCCGCGCATTCATGTGCAGGCGGCACATGCAAGGGGTGGGACTTTCGCAATTTTTGTGCAACGACACAATTGGGTCTTCCCCATTTCACTCCCATTCGCACCAATTAAGGAGCAGACTGTGAGGAAGCTTCCCTACCCTCATACCTAAACTCCCCCTCTCTTCCCCCTCCTCAAAACCCCCTAAACCCTACCCTTGTTTTTTTTGTTTTCATACTTACTTCAGGGCCCGACCTGAATTAAGTTGCGTGCGCCGGCCAGCTGCCAGCACGCGAGTCTTGGGGACAGCATTCAATGGTGCTGTCCCGGCCCTCCCTGTCCCTCCCTGCCAAGAACTCTGGTCCCTGGCCTGCCCCTTTGAAGAGGCCCAACAAATGTGCACGTACCAGGGTTGAAAATTCGCCCACGGCATGCAAGGCCCAGCCACGCGGGTAAACCCCGGGATTTACGTGTGCAGGCTTCTGAAAATCTATCCGTACATCTCTAACTTGAAACTTTCTTTCACTGAGTCTGCTCTTCAGATGACTCTATGTGCTCATTTTATATGAATTCTGCACTGGATTTTGGTAAGGATTAAAACAGTAGTACCTCAATCTATTTCGATTCATACACGTGGTAGTGAAAATGGTTAGAACTTTCAAAATGCTAAAAGCTAATATTATAGCTGGAATGAAATATGAATCAGAATGAAAAGGCCGGATTTTTAACAATTCTGTTTATACTGCTTACTAGCCTATCTAAAAATTCTTAGTACTACTGTTTTAATAAAGAGACACACACAGCGTCTTTCACTTTTAAATATGGTCTATTCAAAAGGCCACCATTAAAATGAAAGGTATGTATAGTAGCAGCAGTCATCAAACCTAGATTTTTAACTTCTGAAGCTGGAGGAAATTTGTCTGGGTCTGAGTTCTTTCCAAGGAAATAAAGGTATGTATATATTGGGGTGAACCAATCCTCATAGGCAGATCTGTGGTAAAGTGGAAGGTATAATGGAATGTCTATGGTGGCCCCTAATTCTACATGGCCCAAATAATATTTTTTTTTAAACCCACGGCAAATATTTTTTAACTCCATGTCAGCAAAATATGTTTTTGCAACAGCTGATATTCAGCAAATTCATGCTATTTACCCTCCAGAGACCAAAAATATTTTAGATGAATCAACTCATTGTACAGCTATCTATAAATTAATGCAAAGCATTAAGATTCGGGTTATCTCCCTGATACTAATTTGCAAACATTATTTTAGTGTTTACCATTTATTTTGCTCATAATAAGTTAAAGTAGTAGACATAATCCTCTCTGATTTATCTCCCAATTTGAATTAAAAAAGATTCTTCTAGAAAGTTGCTTGTCAAAATATGCAAAATAAATTTATGTTTTAAAGATCAAATGATATATTTTATTTCTCCATTCTGTACCATAGCAATAGATTACCTTTTTTTTTTTTTTTTTTTTTTGTGGCCTTATTCTATTGACTTGTGCACTATCATTTCTTCACTCTTGGAGGAGAAGAAGCATGATTACAGATTCTCTTGCATTAATTATCTCTTTCAGATCTTGGAAATGAAAACTGGAGCAAATTATACAATTTGTTTTAAAAAAAGATCATTTGTGTGCTCTGCAGGCCATTCATGCTGGAAAAATTGCTTGTAACTTGATAGAGCCGCAAGCATTTCAAACTCCCCTCTCACCCCATCCAGAAAAGTAGTGTTGGTTCATCCCAGATCATCTGATCACTCTGATGTAAGTTTGAAGATTTTTACATTATGGTATGATCAGGACCAGCTGTCTGTTAATTCTACATTTGTGGACAAATCCAATTTTAAAGGATGGGCAGAAAAGTCAGTATTTTCTAAGGCAAGCAGTTAAGCTTGTGAGGCACAGAGGAGAAATATTAGACTCCAGATGAAAGTGAGTCATGTCTTTCCATTTTTACTAAGCTCCCATTTCACCAGTATAGCTCTTTGACGACCCCCTGGTGTCAGTTTAAAATTCTACTCACTCTGGTAGTGCTCAAGCCACAGAGAGAATCTCTCCAGCACAGGATAAGCATAAATCTTTAGGTAATAAGGTTTGTGTAATAGATTTCCAGGTTTTCACAGCAAACATTGATTAGGAAAAAAAAAAGTTATAACAATTGCAGAGAGCCTTATTCAAGGCAAACTACATAAGAGGAAGGTATGTGACAAAAGTGATTAAATTGCCCATCCTGACTTGGCCTCCTCAGGTGTACAGTATATCTCTTCTCTATGTGAGAAATATGTGCCCAAGGCAAACATCAGAATTGTCTATGGAAGACGCTACTGGGTATCATTAAACATGTGTCTTGTGCTTTTTCTTTCTGTGTGAAACTAAAGGAGCATTGGGTGAAAAAGAAAAAAACAAGTAGATGTAAATGAAGCAATAAATTAATTTTTGCTTTCTGGTCCCAATTTGATTTTAATGAGAGTCAATAATTATTGTATGTGAACATGTAGATAGATAGATAGATAGATAGATAGATAGATAGATAGATAGAGATAATAAAAAAAATCAAGCAACTTTATTAATTCCTTATATAAATAAGCTAAAGCATGCTGTTAAACTACTCCTTCAATTAATAAAAATAAGATCCATACACAACACAATCATTTCAATCAGCTTTATATAATCTTATGGCTGTGGTATTTTTATCATTTAGTGAAATGTGATTGCTATGAGTGTGGTGTGTATGGATCTTTATTTTATTAATTGTGGGTGGTGGTTTAACAGCATGTGCATGGTTTATTTATATAAGGAATTAATAAAGTAGCTGGGTTTTGTGAATATAATTTATCTTTGAAATATTAAGGTTGTGTTCTAGGGTAGTAAATACATTTTTTGTACTGTGTAGTTTTTCTATACCCTGTAGGGTGCCAGAGTTGATTTTTCTGATATCTATCTATCTATCTCTCTCTCTCTCTCTCTCTCTCTCTCTCTCTCTCTCTCTCTCTCTCTCTCTCTATATATATATATGAGTGTGTGTATGTGTGTAAGATCTCTAGTACTTTTAGTTTTTACTAAGGAGTGGCTCATCAGCAAAATTGATTTGGATAGTGGAAAGAATCAGTTCAATCATTTGAATACTTTACAGTTCTCCAGGATATTTCATTTTTATTGTGATTAACCTATTTTATTTATTTATAATTAGCATAGCAATAGTATTTTTCATAAGTATTGTACAGGGTACCATTTCATTAAAAAGGAAAAAAGACAAAGTGAGATGAGACTTAGCATCTGTAACAAAACTGCTGGAGACATTTTTTGTGCATTGCCACTATTAAGATCTTTAAAAGGCTTGAGGACCTAATTGGGGAAGAGGAGAACATGATACAGTTTTTTAAATACTCTGAAAAGTAAGAATAATGAATAGGAATCAAGCCTTTTCTAATGTTAAGAAACCTGTTAGATTAGGGGGTCATGGCATGAAGTTCCAAGGAATAGGAACAATGTCAGGAAATACTTTTTCAGAAAGTAGTGGTGGGTCCTTAGAATGCCCTCCCGAGAGGCAAGATGGCCGCCTAAGCGCAGACTGACTTGGACACTCGAGGTAGTGGCTCTTACCTGCTTTCATTAAATTTCCTCATGCCACATACTAAGAGAAAGGGGAGGCTTAGAGAGGTGAAAGATGAATTGCCCTCTATTGACCCCCAACAGCCACGAATCGAGGAGTTCTTTTCAGCAGCCACCACTTCGTCTCTGGAATGCTTGGTCGCTGGGAGAGTACAGCTGGAGTGAGCAATCTCTCCCATGACCCATGATGTAACCTTAAACCCCGGAGAGCCAAATAGACCCGTACACCCGGGAAATAATGCGATACCTGGCACCCCGGAAGCTGCGTGGATTCCTTCAGAATTGAGCCGGAGTGAAGGAGATGCCGCGATCCAGGAGGCAAACCACCGCAGAGTCTGTGGGCTAAGAGAAGTAAATTTCCTAATCCCGAGGAGTGACTTGGAACATCTAAGTCCAGACTCCAAGCCGGGGGCTAGGAGGAAGGAATCATCTACAATGCCAGAAGGTATTGAGAAGGGTGTGCGGCAGGGTGTAGAAGCGGGAGATGACATATTTGGGGTTTTAACTGCAGGTATTACCATTGCTACCCCAGAAAAGATTACCCTTGAGGGGATATGGACAGCACTAAAATTGATTGAATCTTCTATTAATATATTAGCACAAGCTACAATTGAAACTAGAAATCAGTCGATATTAAACAACAAGCTTATTTTAAATTACAGGGAAAAAGTTGAAGAGTTAGATAAGAAGATTTCTACGATTGAAAAAGTGCAACAAAAATTAATTACTTCTGAAAATGTTACAAATAAAAGGCTGGAGAGGGTGGAAAATGACCTCAGGGCCCATAATCTCAGAATACTTAACTTCCCAGTAGTGCAAATGATGTCCCCTCGAGTTATTTAGGAACTACATGAAGTTTATTCTTAAGATACCAGAAACTGCCTTACCAGTTATCACGAAGGCTTACTATCTTCAAAATAGAACCCCAGCTGAGGAAACAGAAACTGAAGGAGTTCAAGTCCAAGAGATTAATTTATCCAACATATTAGAGATGACTATTGATACAGAAGTAAAATCAAGAAAGTCATTATTAATCTCTTTTGCATTTTGATCTGATCGGAATAATGTCATGAAGTTATTTTTTAGAAATAGACAGACAAAATTTCATGGATATTTGATATGGATATACCTGGACAGGATAAAATCAACACAAGTTCAGCGTAGAGTTTCTAGCAATGAGATCTTTGTTTCTTCAACTAGGGCTTCATTTACTCTTAAATATCCCTGCAAATGTTGTATAAAAGTACATGAATGTAAATTACAGTTTTCTTGAACCTGTACAGCTTAAAGCTTTCATAGATGCAAGAGCCTGCGTGGAAACCACCTCAATTTAGGCTCAGTTAAAGTAAAGTAGTGGCAAGTCTAGGTGTACATGTTTTCCTAATTAGATTTATTCTTTTGTTATTCGCTCATTTCTGCCTCCTCAATATTTCCTATAATTTAGGATGTTTACAAATCTTGAATATGAATATGTATTGTAAATTTAATTTTTGGGTATATTGCTTAATTTGTAGGCTACCGTTTTGCTGTACAATATGTTTCTTCTTGGGATGTTTTCAAAAATTTTTGAAAATAAAGAAATTAAAAAAAAAAAAAAGAATGCCCTTCCACCAGACATTGGCCGATATAATAAGACTTGTGGCAAAACAAGCGCTCGTTATGTGCATGGGGTTTGAACACCACATGTGGCTGAAGCTGCCGCTTCCGCGGGATGTAAAAAAAGTACCGTAAATTATGTAAATGACTTGTGCACAGAAATCTGTGCACGTACAGAAAAATGTGCATACCTCTGCATGATGTAGGTCCTATGTAATAAGCAGTTGCATCCATGCTTAAAACCTATGCCGATAATCCGCGCTTAAAACCTATGCCGATAATCCATGCTTAAAAGCGCGTGAGCAAGCGAATGGGTCTCCCTATTAAGTGACAGTATGACTCTGGAAAGTATTTTTAATATTTCCAATAATTGTGCTTAGTCGCTTATCAGGCCGTGCGTGCTCTGTTCGTGGCAGAAAAATCTGCACAATCGGGCACCCAGAAAGGCGCCTAGCGTACCTTGCCATTTGGGTGCTCAGCTATGCTCTTAGTTGCTCGCATATATGCACAATCGAGCACCCAGAAAGGCGCCTAGCTACCATTGTCACTTGGACGAAATCAAGTAAGCGCCGAGCTCAGCACCCGAGCAGCAATGTTAGCTAGGCGCCTTTCTGGGTGCCCGATGTCATACATTTGCGACCCAGCCTTTCTGAGCACTTAGCTACTGTTGTCGCTCGGGTGCTGAGCTCGGCGCTTATTTGGTCGCGAATCTATATGTTCCGACAGCCAGAAAAGTGCCTAGCTAAGCTGGCTACTCAGACGCTGAGATAGGTGCTCATCTTGGTGGTTCTCAGGATGCTCAGATGCCAACATAGGACCCCCGATTCAGTGCTGATACTTAACTCATGCCATGACCATGGCGGTAAAAAATCCACATTAAAAATCCCGCACTAGCACGGCTCCCTGCATTGCCTATGATTAGCTAATTGCCTCCTTTGCATGCTGCTTAGCATACATTCGCACAGGAAAAAACGCGGATCTGTGAGCAAGGTTCATACGGGTTGTTTTCCCACGCACAAAACCCTTATTACATCCCTGTATTGGGCTTTGCGTGGGAAAACGCACATACAAACATGTGTACAGGCACACATAAACCTGCGGCAGCTTCAGCGCACTTTATTACATCGGCCCCAATTGTGAGGCCAGGAAGTGCATGGGATAAACACAGATGATCTCCAGTGCCTACTAGAGGAAGGAAATGAAGAACTGAGGTAACTGGTGTGAAAACAAAAAAGGATGAAAATGATCTTTTCTCACATACAAATGGTGAGTTACAATAGAGAGTACAATTATAATTAACAAACATATTTTTAATCAAGTTTAAATGTTGTACAAAATTACAAAAATATATTTTTACAGTATAATTGACATTCAAACACATAATAAATCATCTCTGGAAATGAGTGAGGTTACACTCCAAGTAACCTCACTCATTCCATTCCATACAACCTACAATAAAAAAAGGAAAAATGCAATAAATTGCTAACTCAATCACTCAGATATATAGCATCAAAAAATGTCCAAAGTCATGAAGCACTTTAGTCCTCCTTTGAGGTTGCCAGTTCCATTATGGAGTCTTAGGCCTGGATTTATCAAATGTGATAGCAAAAGGGGTGTGTTTTATGCTAATATACAGTTTATCACAATTTGTGCTCAACCACTGTTAATGGTGTGTGAGAGAGAGAGAGAGAGAGAGAGAGAGAGAGAGAGAGAGAGAGAGAGAGAGAGAGACTAGCTGTAATGTCCCCTTCCTAGATAGATATTTGTATCCCTATGGGAGGCCCACCTAGTAACTCGAGGTGAGGTTTAGGTAGGGGGTTAGGGGCCACTTTGACATTCAATGTGAAATGTACGAACAGAACAGTGGTCTTTTGTGAAGATTTGATGACCTACGTAGAGAGACAACTTACCCAAAGATGAGATTTTTGCAATGTTCTCTCCACCTAGCTTGATGTTACCCAGGTAGAGAATCCATCAAGCTAGGTGGAGAACTTGATAAATGACCCCCTTAATTTGGTGCTGGACTTTTTGGTGGGCCCTACATTCTGACCTCTGCATAGCTTTTCTTTATGGTTATTGACTTTAAAGACGGTGTTTCTGGTGGCTATATGTTCTGCGCATCAGATTTCTGAACTGCAGACTTTGTCTTGACAAGAGCCATTCCTTCAGATGACTCCAGGGGCGTTACAGCTGCATATTGTTCCATCTTTCTTGCTCAAGGTAGTCTCAGATTTTCATTTGAATCAGTCCATCTCCTTGCCATCCCTGGATAAGGTTAGGGATGCAGAGGAGTTTTGCCTTTTGCCCTCCTTGGATGTTAAGCATCTTGTTGTGCGGTATCTGGAGGTTTCTGAGTCTTTTTGAAAGATAGATTGCCTGTTTGTCCTCCATGGTAGAAGTAAGCAGGGTGCTCCGGCTTCGTGGGCTACCATAGCTCATTGGATTAAGGAGGTGGTCACAGCCATGTATGTGGATACTGGAAAGCTGTTGCCTACTCAGGTTAGGATTCATTCCACTAGGGCTCAGGAAGTGTCATGGGTGGAGGTTAGTCTGTTGAATCTCGTTGATATCTGCCAAGCTGTGATGTGGCCCTCCTTACACACTTTTTCCAGTTTTTATCATCTGGATCTGCAGGACCCACAAGGATGAAGCCTTTGCACATGCACTGTTGGCTGGACCGAGGGCAGCCTCCCATACTGTTGGGAAGTAGTTTTGGTATATCCCACTGGGATAATTTTGTTTTCCTTAGTGTAGACAGATGGACTCAGCTTCCCATATTGCCTTTAGTTATCGAGTGCTCTTCCTCTGAAATTTTCTACCTTTAGAGCTTAGATTGGAAAACAATGTGAGATTCAAGAAAGGCATTACAACTTAACTCTTTAGACTCTTTTTTTATAAATTATATTGTATTTTATTTTAGGCTCATATCTGCTTTTATTGTTTCCTTTTGATATTCTGTTTTACTTGAGGGCTGCCATATGGAATTCAGATTACCTGTATTCTTTTTTCAATGAATTAAGGGACAAGCCTTTATTCAATTCATCTGGGGAAAAATCCAGAATGAGAGGGATCATAACTGAATGAGGAAGAACACCCGGCTCCTCACACCAGGCCTCAAAAACTCTCCAACCTTCACATTTGCCAAGGAAGTGGAGAACTTGCAAGCGTGGAGTAAGGTGGCAATCACCACAGAGGAATAACTACATTTTAACAGGTGAGCCCTCTCAAAGGCCAAAACATAAGACAGAATCGAATTGGATCCTCATGAAAAACCAGTCCCTGTTGTAGCAGATCCATGTGCAGTGGAAGATGAAGGGGGGGGGGGGGGGCTTCACCAGGAGTCATCACAAATCCACATTTCATGGGTGCCTGGGCCAGTCCAGCACCACCAGGAGTACTAGTCCCCTGTGCCCTTCGCTCTTGCGAATTATCCTGCCCATCAAGGGCCACGGAGGAAATGCATAAAGCAACCTGTCTTTCAGCCAGACCTGTACGAAAGCCTCTATTTCCAGAGAACATGGAACTCTCCTGTGACTGTAGAAGTGAGGAACCTTCACATTTTGAGAAGTCACCAGCAAGTCTAGGAACAGAAGGCCCCAATGATCCACAATCAGCTGAAATGCCTTGGCTGACAACACCCACTCTCTTGGGTGCAGACTCTTCCTGCTGAGAAAGTCCACTCTTATGTTGTCTTTTCCTGCAATGTGAGAGGCTGAAATAATCTGTAGATGACCTTCTGCCCATTCCATCAGCTGGTCTATTTCCTGTGAGACTTGCTGGCTTTTGGTTCCTCCCTGGCGATTGATATAAGCCACCATCATCACATTGTCTGACATCACACAAACCACTTGATTCCACAGCCTGTGGCTAAACTGCAAACACGCCAGGCATACCGCCTGGGCCTCCAGGCAATTGATGTTCCAACGGGACTCTTCAGAATTCCAGTGCCCCTGGGCCATTAACTCCAGACAGTGAGCCCCTAACTGTGGAGACTCACATTGGTCATAAGAACATAAGAACATAAGAAATTGCCATGCTGGTGCTGGGTCAGACCAAGGGTCCATCAAGCTCAGCATCCTGTTTCCAACAGAGGCAAACCAGGCCACAAGAACCTGCTACTTATGCAATTAATAGCAGTGGCTATTCTCTAAGTAAATTTGATTAATAGCCGTTAATAGACTTCTCCTCCAAGAACTTATCCAAACCTTTTTTGAACCCAACTACACTAACTGCACTAACCACATCCTCTGGCAACAAATTCCAGAGCTTTATTGTGTGTTGAGTGAAAAAAGAATTTTCTCCGATTAGTCTTAAATGTGCTACTTGCTAACTTCATGGAAAGCCGCCTAGTCCTTCTATTATTCGAAAGTGTAAATAACCGATTCACATCTACTCGTTCAAGAACTCTCATGATCTTAAAGACCTCTATAGTATCTCCCCTCAACCGTCTCTTCTCCAAGCTGAACAGCCCTAACCTCTTCAGCCTTTCCTCATAAGGGAGCTGTTCCATCCACTTTATCTTTTTGGTTGCCCTTCTCTTTACCAACCAGATCAGAGAGGACAAGGGAACTCCCTTTCTCAGATGATCCTCCTGCAACCACCACTGTAGGCTGGAGTAGAATTCCATTGGTAAGTGGAGTTGAACCACATAATCCTAAGACTGCGGGTTCCAATGAGATAGTAGAGAGTACTGAAACAGATGCATATGTGTCCTTGCCCATGGCACCACTTCCGGGGTAGCTGCCATCAAGCCAAGTACCTATAGGTAAGACCACAATGTCGGGCGTATGGTGTTCATCAACTGATGCACTTCAGACATCAATCTTTGGATCTGAACTTCCGGTAGTAAAGCTTTGTCCTGTCCTGTGTCAAACTGGACCTCAGATACTCCAACAACTGTGACAGTTGAAGGCTGTGAATCTGCAACATATATGCCATATTCGTTGTATTTGTGGGGGTTCCAAAACATATGGCGACCCCCCATGAATACAACGGATCACCAACGAATAGGCCCCCCACCCTCCTAACCTCCCCAAGACTTGCCAAAAGTACCTGGTGGTCCAGAGGGGTTCCTGGAGCGATCTCCTACACTCGGGCTCTCGGCTGCCGGTATTCAAAATGGCGCCGATAGCCCCTGTGACATAGTAAGGGCAAAGGCTATCGGTGCCATTTTGAATACCGGCAGCCGACAGCCCGAGTGTAGGAGATCGCTCCAGGAACCCTGCTGGACCACCAGGTACTTTTGGCAAGTCTTGGGGGGGGGGTTAGGAGGATGGGGGGCCTATTCGTTGGTGATCCTTTGTATTCGTGGGGGTTCACCATATGTTTCGGAAACCCCACGAATACAACAAATATGGCATACACGTTGCGGATTCATAATACGTCGAAAACGAATGCACACCCCTAATAGATTCTACAATACTATCTGCTCTTGTTTTCCAACCCCACTCTAAACATGTTCCTGGGAATGTGTCCCCCAAATTCAGCTAAAAGTATGCATATTGAGGAACACCACATGCACTTTTACGCCACTTTGAGTGAGGGCAATTTTCAGACAAGCAATTTAACCTCAGAAATAGCTTTGAAATGTGTCCACTTAAAAGTTAACTGCAAACTGCATTCTGTCCTGCATTCTCACTAAGCGGGAAGTCTTGCAAACAGCCTTAGAGAAAGACAGAGACAAGTCCCTCATCCTGAGAGACACTGCCATGAGACCCTCCCCTCCCCCCCCCCCAAGTTTAAGAGAAAGAGCCAGGCAGACACAGCCATAAGACATTCTACTCTGAAAGTTAAAGAAACTATCATGAGATCCAGCCTGAGAGAGAAAGAGACTATTACTAGAACTCCAGCCTCCCATGACCTTCTCCTGCCTACACCATAAGGCCTATTTGCTAAAATGAGTTAAGGCATTAAAACATGTTAAACAGTTGCATTAATGCATTAACACTTATTAATGGCATACAAAATAGTCCATTAATATTAAAATGGGTTACTCAAATCATGTTAAAATATTCAATTTGCAGTAATTTACCTACTAAAACAAACAGTAAACTAAACCTCAAGAAGTGTAGTTAATTTTTTTCTTGGGTGTCAGCAGACTAATGCATCTGGTGATGTCCCTATTGTGATCCTCTGCCCCGAGTGAAGAAAGGGTCTGATGAGGCCTGCAATACTCCCGTCACTTCACCTCCAAGAGATGCGATGAAACTCCATGCCCCATTCATGACACCACCCATCTAAACCCAACCCCCAAGAACTTTGATAGCATTTCACTTATAGGGTCATTCGTCATTTTGCGATAGGCTGTTATCACGCAGTATTGCAAAATGCATATGCAAATGTAAAAATTAATATAAAAGTAGGTGGAGTTTAGGTGGGTTAATGTAAAGTAGGGGGTTGGTAGTGTCGCATGCGATAGCTATTGCACGTCATCGGGTCTTTAACACAGGTCATACCTACACCTTTTTTCTTGGCATTGTGGGCTGAAAAGTTATTATTGTGGCCAGAATCGTGGGCCGCGCTATTATTGCGGCATGTATGATAAAAACTGCAAACATTACCAACACACCTACCAAGCATTCCTGGACCAATAAAAATACCTATTTTTACCAGGTCAACCTTCCAAAAAGCTTTTTCTGAGTATCGAGTGGACTTGTACATGCATACTTCATGTCTCACCAGGCTCGTCGCAGAAGATTACACGTGGAAGAAGTACACTTGGACCAACAGCCAAGGCCACTTCCAAGACATTCAAGGGAAGTACCATCAGCACAGGCAGAGGCTCCACTGCCATAGGCTAAGGCCCCAGCCCTGCGGCTGGCATGCAGACGGCCATGGCATGGCAGATACAAGAAGCGTATCCATCCTCCACAAACATCCTTGTTGGCCATGCCAGAGGACTTTGTGGTTAGCAGGTATTGCCTCTGCTCACGGGCAATCCATTTTTGCACATTTTCATTACTTAAAAGGCCCCTTTCCTATCCTCCCTTGGGAGCTATTACAATGTCTCTCATGAATCTGATACTTGCACTATCCAACTGCGGGCACAACTCCATCATGTATGTGCCATTACTGACGCATCGGGAATATAGTTGCATACAGTTTCTGTACAGCCTCATACTCCTGTACCACGAGAAGTCTGCAGTGCATGTTGGTGGCCTGCCGTATTGCCCAATGGGTTTCTATGGAGGACAGACTGCACAGCTGCCATGGACATTCACCTGCACAGCATGAGGTATGGCATTTGCTGCTAGCACTGGTGTGTCACTTCTTACGTATGTTTTCAAAGTTGGCAGGCAGCTACACACCAGTAGCCTTTGCTGGGTTGCGACGTTCTGCCATGCAATACTTCCAACAGCCACATCAGATGTAGTAGTCATGAACATGAGCTCTTTTTGGCAACAGCTTGCCTGCACATATAGTGGCCAACGATTATGTTAAACGCTCTCAGGCAACGCTAATCAGGCTTTAAGGCTCAGCAAAGTTACAGGCTACCTGGGCTTATACAGTCTTACTGGATGCTGTGATTAGCCACTCACTTCTGCAAGTGATAATGCTATTAATCATATCTTTCTTCTGTCATTGCCGCAGGAGATTCAGGGTACGGTTGCAGGTCCTGGCTTCTCACCCCCATACACATGCCAGATATCCTGGCCGAGACAAGAAACAACTAGGCTTTATGTGCTACCCGCAGTGTCATAGAATGCACCTTCGGCCTTCTGAAAATTCATTTTTACTGTTTGGACAAGATGGATTTAACTTTAATGTATGCCCCACCCAGTTACAAAGACGGTGTTGCTGTGCTGCATTTTCCATAATGTTGCTGTACGCCACGGACTACCAATCGATCTACGTCCCAGTCTCCCCCTGGATCCCCCATGTCCCACTGTACAAGCCCAGCAGACCACACTGAGTGACAGCCAGATTTGGCAAACCGTTATAAAAACACACTTTGCCTGATAGGCCTCATGGACCACTTCTCCTTCCAGGGGAGGGCCAGCTCATGCCTGTTAGCTGCAGCTTTACTTACTATCCTTTTTCCTTCTCTAACGTCTTGCCTATATAGGTCACCGTGTACCATAAAACATGTATGGCTGCTCTGGATTTGTCTTGGCAATGCACCATAACAGTGTACTCGAAATAAAGTTTTCACAGTAAACATTACATGATAGACATGTCACTGCCACCATGTGTTCTGCCTGATAGTGACAGTAAAAGAGACACATATGGTATTATACTTAGTGGGCTACCTATCATGGTGTGGCCTGCAAGCCCTCACCAGTGGACCTCATTCTCCTCATTCTCCCCATTCTCCTGCTGACATGTGGATGTCATAGTTGCATAAGTGTGCTGGTGCCCCACATGTTCCTCGACCATGGATAGCTACACCTATACAAATGCTGTAAATCTCAAATAGCACTGAAGGCACATTTCCCACGGCAAACAAACAAGTAGACACTTAAATTTTGGACTGCCAGATTACAAATCTTAGACCCTCAATTGGAAGTGCTTAAAAGTGTGCAGATGAAGTAATACCTCTGTAATGGGTGTCCTTACAGTCACATGCCCAATCCCAGACCAACATCACACCAGGGCCTCAGAATTTAAAGAGTCAGTGCACACTACGATTTATAACTTCATACCACTTTGCACACACACACACACACACACACACACACACACACACACAGAGGCAGGCACCCATTCTTACACAGACAGACCCCAGAAAGTCATTCATTCATTCATTCACCCAAGCAGTTACCACATACACACCCAGACATGGGCTCTCACCTCCCCACAGACACAGACACACACACAAACAAGGTCTCCTACACCCACTCAGCTTCTCATCTACACACACAGACTCTCATCCCCCTCCAACACACACACACAAGCAGTCACCCAGCTACCCAGGCAGGCAGTCACCCACTCCCACACAGGCATACACACACACACACACACACACATCACACACACACGCACTCACACACACACACACACACACACACACACACATCACACACACACACACACACACATCACACACACACGCACTCACACACGCATACACACAGAGGCAGTCATCCTCATACATCCATAATGCCTAGGCCTTTTTTTCAGCACCAGAAACATGGGGTCTGCTGTCAGCCACCGCATCCTCCTCCTTTTTTCTTAGGTCACCAGTTGTAAAATATAAAAATATTTCTCTCTGCTAACAAATAAGAGCTAACGACTGTAACAGTGGGTTTGAAAAGATCAGAGAAAAAATGTTTAACATAATTAAGGCTTCTGATCCTAGGGGTTTATGGATTGCAAATGTAGGGTTTCATCTTTCATATAAATAGGTATGTTTGGAAAGCATGAAAAATAGATGTTTAATGAGGTTTTTGCCATGTGAATTAAAATTTTAGGCATATTTTTAGGTGGATTCTATTTAGTAAGGTGTATTTTGATTTATTTTAAAATATTTACAAGCTGTGTTGCATGGTGTGTGTGTGTATGTGGCTAGGATGGGGTGGCAGGGAATGTATATGTGGCTGAGGGGAGTGGGGATAGGGTGTGGGCAGTATGGGTGTAGCAGGGTTTGCATACACATGTGCCTAGAGGAGATAGAGGTGGGGCGGTAGGGAGTAGCAGGCTGTTTGTGGATGGTGGCAGGCTGTGTATGTGTGGCTTTATTTACTTATCTACGTATGTATGTATGTATTTATTTATTTATTTAGAGAACATTTGTCATTCACTATTCCAATGACCATGGTAATTTACAGATAAAATGTAAAACAAAATAAATTTGAAATGCAAAATACATAAAATGACATAAAGCACCTCACAATAAAAAAAAAGTTAAAATATAATAAGTAGAGGCATAATCTCATAAAACAAATACAATAAAAATAAAAATAATACATAATGGCAAACTGGCGGGGAGGAGATATGAATAAGAAATTAACACAGGCAGAACAAAAGTGGATATATTTTTTTGACACATTACATCCCAAAGGTTTGAATGGGGAATTAGAACTAAATGTATTTTTATGAAACACCAATGGTATTACGTCACTACAAGTCAGGACATTGCCACGGACGCACAGATTCTGATTGGCTGACATCTGTTTATAAGTTAACACTTGACGTAGAGATGATCTCTGTCCCTTCTGTTTGCAACATTTCTTGAGATGATGGTCGTCCTGTTGGAAGGTTCGGTTTTGTGCCAACATCAGATAAGTGAAAATATCATTAGTTACAGATTACGTTTTTTGACAAGCATCTTTTGTTACACAGTAATGTGATTGAATATGAATGATACCACTGGAAAATGAATTTCTAAGACTTGCAGCTCCTGATGAAGCAGTTCGTTGCGAAACATCAGCCGGTTGTCAAGCTGGGTTGAAGAATGATTATGTGTTTTAAGAACTGGTTGCTGAGAGTGAATTAAGTTGAAAAACTAATATGTGATTTAGTCACGTCCGCCGACAGCGAATACGTTAAGAGCAAACTAAGTTGAATAATCTATTCGCGAGTTGAAATGCTAGCTAATGGCGAGCGGAGTGTGGAAATCCAGAGGGTGAAAGGAAGTGAAACAGATATTGATTATTATATATCTTTCATACATAAAAAAACTGTGACCGTAGATGATTAGAAGACCTGCCGGCCCCCTTTTGAAAACCAAGTGGGCACGCTGACTGGCTTGCTGATGCAGTATTTAAAAATTTAAAATATATATTTTACACTTAACATTCTAGTGGTGAGTGGCACTTTTGGTAAAATAATGTGTGGGTATTTCCTTTTTGGATGGTAGATTTTATGAGTGGAATACATTATAAGCTCTGTTTGTTTTTCAAACATAAAAATAATACATAATGACAAACATAAAAAAAAATTACAAAACCACATATTTCTAACCTGCTAAAATGTTTTGACTGCTAATTTCCCAGAAATAAATAATAAAAAACAGTGAAAAGTTGACAAAATTGTATATATTAAATCTGCCATGCTTTTTAAAACTACTGCCGTCTCCAAAAGCTTGCTGAAATAACATTTTTAACATTTTTTTTTTAAACTTTGGCATCTGTCACTACATGTATATAATCTGGCATTTTATTCCACAAAATTGGACCTGCCACCGATATTGCACAGTCTCTTACTTCACATAGATCCACCTGTGCAATGGGTGGAACCACCACCAAACCCTTATTATATCACCTTAATGAATGTATAGGGATATATGTTTATTCTCACATACGCCCTGACTCTTACACACACCCAAATTCTCACACAAACTCTCTCTTTCTCATATACATAGGCTCTCGCTCTCTCATGCACACATTCCCTCTCTCTCTCTCTCACCAAACACACATTCATGCACACAGGCTCTTGCGCACACACACACACACCCACACCCCCACACACATAGGCTTTCTCAAACACACACACTCCCATATACATACACAATCAAAGCCTCCCCTGTTTTTGGGCCATGGCAGCATGGGGTCCACTGTGGCCCCACTGGTCTTCTCTTTGGTTTCTAGTGGAAGAGGGTCTGCCACTAACCTGTGGTAGACCTCTCTTCAAGGACATTATTGGGCCACTGCAGGATGCCTCTTCTCAACTGCAGTAGCTGGATGACATCATCAGAACACTTCCAAGGTAGGCCTATTTTTCAGGTTTTTCCAATTAAAATAAAAAATCTAATTTCCATATCAGTGGTGTTTTATAGGGGGGGGGGGGGTTCTGTTTTAACTGCAAATCAGAAGTTTTAAACATAATGCACAATGATCTTTCCTAGACTAAAGCATATTACTATCTAGGGATGTACATTTGTTTGCAACGAAATAGGAAATAGAGATGATATTTCCTATTTTGTTGCATTTCGGGGGAGGGGGTGTCAAAATTATAAGAAATCCTACGAAATTTCATGTGGTTTTTTTATCGTATTTTTTTTGGGGGGGAGAAAGGGCACATTAAAAAAACAAACCCCAAACCCACCCTAACCCTTCAAATTTAATTAATTGCAACCCACCACCCTCCTGACCCCCCAAGATTTGCCTGACCCCCCCCCCCCACCCAAGACTTACCAAAAGTCCCTGGTGGTTCAGCGGGGTCGTCCATTGCTCCTACCATGTGACAGAGTCCGGCCAATGGCACCAATAGCCCCTGTCACATGGTAAGGGCAAAGGGCCATCGGTGCCATTTTGATTAGTGGCAGCAAACGGCCTGAGAGCGGGAGATCACTCTCGGGACCCCGCTGGACCACCAGGGACTTTCGGTATGTATTGGGGGAGGATCAGGCAAGCCTTGGGGGGTCGGGAGGGTGGGGGGTTGCAATTAATTAAATTTGAAGTGTTGGGGTGGGTTTGGGTTTTTTTTTTTTTTTAATAACCCCCCATTGGAATTCTTTAAATCTGAAGGATTGAGGTGGGTTTCGGGCTTCGTTTCGGGGGCAGACAAAATAAATTTGGCCCAAACTGCGGGAAAATGAAATTTCCCGCGGCGGGCCGATAACGAAGGCTGAACCGAAAGGTTCGGCTGAATCACATCCCTTTTTATCAACTGTGAGGTCAACATTCAGTAAGCCGGCAAGCAGGAAATTTAGGCGCATAAAGTTTTATATGTAGATTTATCCAGACATTTAGCAGAATTTAAACTATATACATATGCCTGCCACTGACGATTTCTGGATAAAGTTAAGTGCATAACGTTTTCTAGTTAACTTTCTGGCAGCTATTTTCCAACCAGAGTTGCACACATAACTTTATCCAATTAGTGCTGAATATCAGTGCTAAGTGCATAAAGTTTAACTGCAGCCTGCGAAGGTCTCTAGCTCTGCCTTTTTCTTTAATGCAGGTGAATTTTGTGTGCATTTGCTGCACACAACAAAAATTTACCCTGATTGAAAAAGGGCATAGAATTTCAACTCAGAAGATTTGTCTGGCTAACTAAAAATAAGCCGGATAACTCTTTGAATATCGACATCTATAAAAGAATGACTATATATATAAAGTGTTCATGAATATAAGTGACTTGTTTTTAACCTGTTCCTGTAATTTGTTCTATTAGATATCTGAAGACAAGGTAAAGAAATGTGAGCCAATTGCTGCCCATTATCAACTGGTGAAATCACAGAGTGGAAGTCAGATAACTTGCCACTGCATTGACTTTTTGCAAAGGGTTCATCTAAACACTAATTATTTTCTGATTCCTGCTAAGGAAGTGGAAGGAGGTGTTGATGCACTTTACAATGTATATTTTTTGTTGTCTTTGTTCAGGCATAAGATGTTTGTATTATTTTTGTTTTTTATCTTATTTTTCCTGAGAAGAATCTTTTGCATTGCAGCTGATGGCAAGGAGTGCAGTGCACTTGTGAAAGATGAATAAAAACTTGGCAGTACTTATCGGAAAACACTAGAACTCAGGCCCTCATGCTCAGCGAATGTTGATGACAGAGGAGGCCACTTCAAACAGATAAAGCTGCATTAGTGCTTTTAAATCTGTCCTTGAGAATACGCTCATCTGGAACAATGATTGCAGAGACAAAATCAGATGAATGCTGCTTTCAGAACTAAATTACTGCTCCAAGAGAACAGCCCTGGAAAAAATGCATTTGAAGAGGACGGAAAATAATTTAATGGAAAACAAATTGGGAACTCACAGTTCGACCAAAAAGAAAATATATGATAAAAATACTGCAAACCTATAGTTATAGAATATTGTGTTCTATGTCTGGATTAATTTTACCATTGAAAATAGAAACTGGGATGCAGAAATGAAGGTTACATATGAATTGTATGAAAAACCTACATTCAGAAAGATAGAGCTTTCTAAATAGTTATTGTAAGGACAATATTTAAAGGCATTTACCTGGGTTAAAGAGATGTTTACCCAAATAAGCTGCCCTGATTGAAAACTGTCAACTCCAGCCGCATCCCAAAGCAGAAAAAAAATATGTACAGCTTTTCCCAAAGTGTTCCTTCAGCCTGTTAAAAATCAGCCATTTCTGAGGATTTGTTTAGGTTTGGGGTGGAAAAGCATGTAAGTTTTCATGTGTGCTGTTGTACAGCAATCAGCTGCCTACAGAAAGAGCAGATGGAATGGGCATACACTGTTTGCACACAACTCTCAAAGCTATTTTCAAAGGATAGCTTCCCAGGTAGTTTTCCCCTTTGAAAATCAGTCACAAGATGCACGTGTACAATTTAGGCATGTGTATTAGTTTAAAACAAAATAGAAATATGAAACAATAGGAGTCAATTTTGTTTATTTAATGGTGCCTGAAATGAATTGAAGGAACCCTACAAATTAAACAAATCTTATTTGTTTCATTTGTTTTAAATAGAATGATTTCCATAAGCCATTATAGTCAATGGACTCATAGAAATCATAGGAAAGCAACAGTTACATATGTACAGTCAGAAAATGATACACTATAGAGCAGGCAGTCAGCAGAGAAGGGGAGGATGAGCATGTTGTCAAGGAGATAAGAGGAATGATGTATCACAGAAGTAATTTGTCAATCTGACCTATCATTGTGGACCAGGTACAGTGACGCTGATCTTTAAAACTGAGCATTTCAGAGATTTGCTCTGCATTGCTTCTCAAGACATTGTCTGTGTGGAAGTGTATGCTCTGAGTTCTCTCTGATTTCTTGCTAAAGTGTTTTTGCTCCAGCATATTTTGTAGTCTAACTATTGCCAGCAGCAGTCATTCAGACACACAAGAGAGGAAGGAGATGAGACAGCACTGAGTCACAATATCTGTGTCTCATAGAAGATTTCTGTTGCTTCACTTGCAGTCGCTGTTTTATTTTTCCTTTCTGGCGATTGAAGTCTTAATTAGGATTACTCATGTATTTTCTATTTGCCTGGCAGTGGGCATAAGTGAGCAGTGAACGCAGGGCAGAGAGTACAGCATAACAGGCTGAGTTGTGAAGCTTGCCCGTGCAGAGCAGTGTGACACTCACTGCAGCAGTTTCTCCGTGTCCTTCACAAAGCAGCGTGGTACTAGCACAATCAGTTGGCATTACAATACCAATGCAAAATATTAAATCATTGTAATCTTCACATCCCCAGTGACGTAAAAAACAATCACGTCAGAGATAGGGAAAGGCAGAGCGGATAAAGTAAATGTAAATGTTTCCAAAATTGGCCAGGTTGGCACAGGAACTGGCAGTGCCAGCAAGAACCCCAAAAGTAGTTCCAGTATAGCAAACCAATAAGAGATCAAATGTGGGAGGAATACTCCAAGGCTCTAAAAGAGGTTACCATTTACTATCAACGGTGCCCGTCTCGGAGGTTTTACTGCCACTTTTTCTGCTTTCCCCCACTTCATGCTACCTTTAGCCTATGTTAATGTCACTTTCAGTGCCAGTTTACCACATGAGGTGCTATCAAGGATTCATTGCATTGTTGCTAGTGCCCTCTTTTGGAGCCTTGGGGTATTCTCCCCACACTTGCTCTCTTCTTGATTTGTTATACTGGGGTGTTTTGTCCCTAAAATAAACATTTGAAAGATCTAAAAAAAAAAAAAGAAGACAGTTTTCATTACCAGAGCCCGAAATCTGTTCTATGGTTCTTCCTTTTCTCCAACAATATCAGTCTGGCTCTCCCTCTTTCTTGTATGCTTGATTAAACTGCTGTGGTTTGTCCAAAAAAGCCTTCATTCAGAGAATGAACTGCAGGTAGAAGACAAAAGATGCTCAGGAGAAACCATTTACTGAACTGAATGCCATAAAAGGTTAAAGTAATAAGAGGGAACTCATGCAAAACCAATAAATGAGGAAGTGCAACAGCCAGATTTCAGGTACAGGATAGGGGAAGGTTTTGTTTGTTGTTTTTTTTTTTACCAAGAAAGGTTTAATTGTGAAGGAAAAAATTATGTCACAAAACATAAGATCCTCAAGCATAACCATTTCAATGTTCTGAATGTGATAAAAACAGAGTAGGGCCAGAGAGTTCATGCAAACCTAGAAAATAAGGAAATGGAACAGTCTGAGGGCAGCTCAATGATGTGTGAAATGGTCTCTAAAAAAAACAAAACAAAAAAAAAAAAACAGTCCACACTACTTTCCCGGAATACCACCCCACAATCATTAGAGAATGTTTTGTGATGTACTAATTATGATAATTACCTTTATATTTGGCAAACACATTCTATAAGAAAATCTAAATTCCACCCTGCTCCTTGGGGGGTCTTTCTGCCACTCAGCCTTACTTCCATGCCCAAACCTTAAACCTTGGATTTCCCTTTGCCAGTCTGGGGGGGGGGGGGGGGGGGGGGAGAGAGAGGGGCTGCTTTGCACTGCTGATGGTACTTTGGTGCCTTCCAGTAACTCTTTCAACTGCTTGACTCCTTTATCAGTGCCTGTCCTGGAGGTTTATCTGCCACCTTTTCTGCTTTGTCCCCCTTCACACTGCCTTAGGATGAGCTAATGTTACTTGTTGTGTTGCCAGTTTGTCACATGAGATGCCATCAAGAGTTTCTGTCACAGCTGCTGGTGCCCTCTTTGGATCCTTGAAGAGTTCTTCCTACTTTTTCTGCTTCTTTGCTCCTCTTACAGTGATTTGGTGAAATCCTGCCAATGCTGGTACCCCTTTGCCCCTTTATGGAGTCATAGACTATTCATGCCACTTTTGGTGTCACTTTCTAGTCTCCTCAGTCTTTCTAGGTATCTTGGAATTATTCTCCCTTCTGTTGACTTCTTTTCACAAGTGTTAAGACAATCGATTAGAAAATCAGTGTTCTGAAGCCCAATATAGACTGAAAATTGCCAGTAATGCTTTCCGCTTTGACTTTAACAGCAAATGAAAAAGAATCAAACTAAACAATGAATTTTGTTCATTTTCAAATTAAAGAAATGAATTAGGGTCCCTATGAAATGAATTTTAAAATGAAACATTTTTTTTCCTGCGGCACATTACTGGTACAAATGTGTATGTCCCTGCAACTAGGTGGATTTCTGAAGATTGCCCCCCTATCTCTTTATATGCATTCCATCTGCTAATAGTCTACAAAAATGTGATTATTTATATTCAGTTTAACAATATTCATTGCTACTACGAGTATATCTGATGATGCTGTTATTTCAAATATTTATTGCAACAACTATGAGGAGGATATAGACAAACTGTAAAAAATTCAAGAGTCTGATGATCTGTGTATTGCTGGAGTGCCAGCTTGTCAAGCCCATTGCCTGATTCATTAAGAGGTAGATTTTAAAAGTATGTGCATTTATTAGGGGATGTGCGAATAAGTCGGGCTTGCACACACCAGGCAGATTTTAAAAGCCGCCCGGATACACATGTATCTCCCATAGCGTGCACATCTCCAAAAATTTCAAAAAGGGAGGAGCGTGCTCATGGTCTGGGTGGAGTATGGGCATTTCGGGGTGTGAACCAGAGATATGCGTGTAAATAATTATACACCCCTGCCCCATAGCTTTGTCTGTTATGGCTGATGTGTAAATTCAAAAATAAAGACAGCTAGTCAAACTACTAGGGTCAGGGCTAACTGGGAAATGAAGGCTATTAAACTAGGTGGATTTGGAGGGACTCTCTCTTAACTGGGTGAAATGTAGGGGTGTGCATTCATTTCCTATGTATTTGTAATCCACAACGTATAGGACCATATTCATTGTATTCGTGGAGAAGCGAAACGTATCGCGATTCCCCACGAATACAACAAATCTTAGCCGAATTATTCGGCCATCTAAAGGAGCCAATTTAAACAAACCCCCACCCTCCTGACCCCCCCAAGACATCAAAAGTCCCTAGTGGTCCAGCGAGGGGTCCGGGAGCCATCTCCAGCACTCACACCCTCGGCTGCTGGTATTCAAAATGGCACCAATAGCCTTTGACCTACTATGTCACAGGGGCTACCGGTGCCATTAGCCCCGTCAATGGTAGGAGCAATGGATGGCCAGCCCCATCTTGTGCGCTGGCCATCCATTGTTTCTCCAAATTGTATACTCAATGTTAATTTAATTGGCTATCATCTGTTACAGAGCAGCCTGTTTCCTATGTACTTTCAATCTTCTTTCTCACAGTTCCTATCTTTCCCTCCCCATCTCCCTGTTTAATGTAACTATCTTTCCTTATGTTCATTGTTTTGATGTAAACCGATATGATGTTCCCACTAATATTGGTATAGAAATTTAATAAATAAATAAATAAATAAATAAATAAATAAATTACTGGCAGCCGATGGCCCGAGTATAGGATATCACTCCTGGACCCCCACTGGACCACCAGGGACTTTTGGCAAGTCTTGGGGGACCCTCCTGACCCCCACAAGACTTGCCAAAAGTCTAGTGGGTGTCCAGGAGCGATCTCCTGCACTCGGACCGTCGGCTGCCAGTATTCAAAATGGCGCCGATAGCCTTTGCCCTCACTATGTCACAGGGGCTACCGGTGCCATTGGTCAGCCATCCATTGCTCCTACCATATGACAGGGGCTGACCAATGGCACCGTAGCCCCTGTGACATAGGTCAAAGGCTATCGGCGCCATTTTGAATACCGGCAGCTGAGGGTGTGAGTGCAGGAGATGGCTCCCAGACCCTCCGCTGGACCACCAGGGAGTTTTGGTAAGTCTTGGAGGGGTCAGGAGGGTGGGGGGTTGTACTTAATTCAATTTTAGCCAGGAAACGAATAAGAATTAATGCATGTACGTATTGGGGGCCCCCCTTGCCGAATGCAACGTATCTGCCCCCCGACGAATACGAATCCCAAATGCAATGTACGGCATCCCTCTGCACATCCCTAGTGAAATGGTGATGAACTGGTAAGCTTGCAATGGCATTGGTGTGCGCCACTTTTAAAATCCCCTGATTTACATAGTAGAAGCAGAATGTGCAAACACAGGCACATGCCCACTTAAATTTTAGCGCTCATGTGAGTGCAGCCAGGATATTTTAGAACATGCACGCGTATGCCCAATTGTACCTGTAACCCCTGTCAAATGGATTGGGGCAAAGGGAGACCAGTGCCATTTTCATTAATGGCAGCCACAGGCCTGGGAGTTGCTGCTGGGCCCTTTCCTAGACCTCCAGGGATTTTTGGTTAGTCCTTGGGGGTTCAGGAGGGTGGAAGGGGAGGCTCTGCTGGTGGGTGGTGCCAGATTTTCATAAAGGGGAAGGGTTGGGGCAAGTTCTGTGTTTTATTTGTTTTTAATGAAATTAAACACATTTTTTAAAAATAATCTGGGGTGGACCTAAAATGGCCCACCCTCAACTGAAAATGAAAATGACCCAAACATTTTGGGGAGTTTCATCCCTAGACCTGAATGATACAAAATGCAGCTTTAGCTTTTCTAAGCAACAAGTACAGTACAGTTACAGAGGTGCAGTGTCATTTTTTAAATGAAAGCAGTTAAAGAGAAATAAACTGTTATTCTCTAAGTAGAGAGAAAAAGCAAAGAAACAGATTGAGAAGTGATAAAGCACAGGGATGATGGTTGATGTTATTTCATTCTAATTCATCACATCTCATCATCCCATTCTTTTTTTTTTGTTATACTTTTTTCTTTATTGAATTTTCAGTTAAATAGACATCAATAACATGTCATGGAAAATACAAGAATGGCAGGTAATCATCCAAAGAAAATTTAACAAATCTACTTCCATATTTAAACTGCTTCTTGAGTTACAATGAAATTGGGGAGAATCAATACAAAATAGAGCAATACTGAACAACATAAAAAATAAGTAGTTACAGAGGGGAAGTGCAGGAATATTCATTCACCGGTTGCTTCTTGGTTGACTTTACCAGATGGTTGCTGGGAATCCAGAAAATAACCCAATTAGGATGGTTCAAAAATTAGAGATGAGTTTCGTTGTTCTGGATCGAGTCGGGTTTCAGTTCGGGCGCTTCATGGGAAAACTCATTTTCTGGCAAAAACGAAGCTGAAACCCAACCCAAACCTTGAAAAATGAATAAAAAAAAAAAATATGAATTGGAAAAAAAACCACCCCAACCCTTCATATTTACTGTATTACAACCCCCCATCATCCTGATCACTCCCCAAGACTTACTAAAAGCCCTGCTGGTCCATCGTGGTCCCGTGAGCGATCTCCTGCACTCGCGCTGTCGGCTGCCAGTATTCAAAATGGCGCTGATAGCCTTTGCCCTTACTATGTCACAAGGACTACCAGTGCCATTGGTCGGACCCTGTCACATGGTAGGAGCACAAGATGGTGCCAGCCATCTATTGCTCCTACCATGTGACAGGAGCCAACCAATGGAACCGGTAGCCCTTGTGACATCATAAGGGCAAAGGGCCATCGGCGCCATTTTGATTCATAGCAGGCTCAACAACCCGACGGCCCAGAGGGAGAGATTGCTCGCGGGACCCTGCTGGACCACCAGGGCTTTTAGTAAGTCTTGGGGAGGGATTGGGATGCTGAGGGGGGGGGGGGTTGTAATACAGTAAATTTGAAGGGTTGGGGTATTTTGGGTTTTTTTAAAATAAATGTGCCCCTGCCCCCACCCCCGCACTAACCCAAAAAACAAATTTTCCCCGAAGTTCAGGGAAAATCCATTTCGTGGTTCTGGTCCCCCGAACCATGATGAATTAGGCAATTTTGTTGAAATTGCATAATTCGTGATAAACAAATGCACATCTCTATCAAAAATACATATCTATTATTTTCAATTTTCTACCCGCTCTCCCAGCCGTGTCGTATGAAGGTGGCGAGGGAGTCACCGGAGCTCCGGGGCTTAAAGATATTTCCTCCAATGGTGCAGGAGTTTGCTCTACTCCTGCGCTAACAGCAGAGCCAACATCCGGAGCAAATCCCGCAGTGGAATAAAAAGCCCTCTATCCTCGTCTGAATCATTGCTGGCTGAGGGAGAGTCGAGGTTACAGCCCTTAGTCAGCCTTTCTTTTAGAGTGTGGCATATCCAAAAGAAAGTAAGGAGAAAACGATGTAAGACTGGAGCTCGAGCCAATGCGTCCGCCCCTCATGGCGCCATTTTGATTCTCCCTCATCATCCCATTCTATTGTCATATATCGCATCGTTTCCTCAAAATCCCAGTCTCATCTGTTACATATCATAGTTCCTTCTCACTGTTGTTTAGTATAGGGTAACTCTAATTATCCTTTGTTTTAATTACTTGCTTCAATACTACAACAGACAGGCATGCCATACACTCAAGGTGGCACAGTAATTCTAGGAAGATTATTCAGTTTGAGGGAGATTGTTTCCCTTTTTAATTTATTAAATAT
This sequence comes from Rhinatrema bivittatum, assembly GCF_901001135.1. Lineage (NCBI taxonomy): Eukaryota > Metazoa > Chordata > Amphibia > Gymnophiona > Rhinatrematidae > Rhinatrema > Rhinatrema bivittatum. Next base: position 555,294,412 of record NC_042615.1, read on the forward strand.
ATGATAATAGGTGGAATCTGGAATCCTGAGAGAGCATCAAGGTCAAGAGTTTGTAAGGTCCTGTCTTTGCTATCAAGCCTTGAATTCAAGCTTCGATTTCATCCTCAGTGTACACAGACTCATCATGCCTAAAAAGTGCTTACAAACAAGGCTGGATTTAGGAATAGGCAACTAAGTTACGTGCCTTGGGCACCAAGTTCTGAAGGCACCCAAAAACTGGGACTCCCCATGCTTCTGTCTCATTTTGGGGGGCAAAATCTCTGGCCCTGCTTACAAGCCACAACCACAAACTGGTGCATCTATTGAAAATTGAGCTAAGTGTGCACATATACAAAACAAGTGACAATGAAACATCATGAGAAGATATGAAGGTTTAATAATGAAAACTGAAAGAGATAGAATAGAAGAGAAAGGAGCAAAACAAAGAGATACACATGAAAGTATAGTGAGAAGACACAGTAATATATTTAGGAAATCACGGTTCCTTATTGTATCATGATATCTCTGAATTATCTGTAAAATAAGAAATTAGAAAGAATCAATTCTTGAGTTTGGAATAAAGATAACATACCTGGGATAATAGACGGAAGAAACATTTTGGAAACAATTATCTTAAAATAACTGGTAGTTTCTAAAGCAATAAATTAGCTGAAAGACAAAGTACATAGGTTGTTTGGTATAAAGTGCAAATATTTATTGAAAGTTATCCGAATGCCATTATCTCATACTTGTGGAAAATTCCAAAGGAGAAACCTTTTGGGATTTCCTGGAAGGCCCCAAACTTGGCTTTGTGTATTTCTGCCAAACTCTATGCAAAAGTGAAAAGTAGAATTTGTAATAATCATTGAAAGGAAGAAGGCAGTTAGGAACTTCTTTTATTTTGCTTATCAGATTGCATGGCAGCTCTTTGATGAAACGGGTCACAGTCAAAAGCCAAAAACCTAGGTTTTCCGAGGCGGCGCAGCCGAACTTCACATTGACTTTTATGGTCTGGGGAACTAAGTATGGGGGGAACCTGCATGGAACAGCAATTCCAATTACTGCCCTTAACAAATGGCATGGGATCGATACCCTTAAGCAATAAGCCTTGATGCTTTTGATGCACTGCAACATTGCTCTCTGATTTAAAAGAGGGAGGTCTGAGTGAAGGGAAATAGGAGTTTAGATTCAGAGACATCCAACATGAGGTATAAGTTTTTTATAGTCTGTGTTACTGATGCCCAGAAATTAAAGAAAAACACAGGACTGCTTCTATGGCCAAGTCCATAAGAAAAGCACGTCAAGCAGTACTGACTGATACATGGGGGTAACCTGCACAGTGTGGCAGATATTACCATGGGAAGCTTGCTGGGCAGCCTGGATGGACCATAGGTCCTTTTCTACCATCATTTCTATGTTTCTGTTTATATATATATGGTTAGAAGATATTGATAATAAATGATTAATAAATCATCAGTCAGTATTTGTTACTCTATTTCAATATTTATTAGATTCTTGTAACTAATACTAAATTCCTGTAAATAATACTTATGCATAATCTCATGTATTTTCTATGTAATCTAATGGTCAACTTAAGCAGTAACCACATTTCTTATTTATATATAAGGTAAGAGTTGGAAGAAGAAAAATGTAATTTTGTTTTTCATTTTGTTTTTGGGGGATACCCGATAAATTTGATTTTATTTAATGTTGCCTTTATTTCAATTATTTGGTTTAAAAAAATGAAATAAACATAAAAACACCCACAAAATTAGGAAAAAAGGTGGCCTGCTGAGGCCTCCTGTCCCTACCTGAAAAAATATAGGAGCAAGGATCCTTCCTGGCCCCCACTTATCCAACTCAGGGAGGATCTGACTCCGAGGCCTAGGCTCAAGCCAAAGCCTCAGACTTGCATAGACTGTCACCTCAGCCTAGGCCCTATGCAAGACCCAGGCCTGACATGGGGACCGGTCCAGAGACTGAGTACTAATGCCTATGCCTGTGCCTAGGCTAAGACCCAATGCCAGGACCCAGTTTGAAGACTGGGTACCAACACCAAGGCCTTGTCCTGGACCCAGACCCGATGCAGGGCCTGACCTGGAGGCTAGGTCCCCATTCTGGAGGTCACGTGCTGATACTTGGGTCTCAGCCTAGATCCAGGTCCATTTGGCCATCGACCTAGGCAAGATCCTGGCCTAGGCTCATCACTGGGCCTGGCCTGGAGGCTGGGTACGATGTCAGGGACAAGGCCCAGGCCTTGTCCTCTTCACGGGTCTTCTTGAAATGATTCTAGGGACACTCCAGAGTAAATTAACTCTAGGGCATCCAACCCAGCAGAGGGAGCCATTTTGATGGATGACAGTTCAGTTAGCTGATGTGCATCAAAATGGTGCCCTATTCAGGGGAGGGTTCACTGGAGTTAATTTACTCTGGCATTTCCCCAGTTGAAGGCATCATTTCAAGTAGAAGAAAGAAGATAGAACACCTAAAAAGAGGACTTCTGAGGCCTGGACTCCGGACCTGGGCCTGACTTTGGGCCAAAACTGAGGTGCTGGGATCTAGACTCCAGGCTGAGCCTCAGCATTAGGCCTGGGTCCAAGCTGAGGCCTAGGTGTAAGGATCTGGCCTCTGGGCTGGGCCCCAGTGTTGGGCCTGAGTCCAGACCAAGGCACAGGTGAGAGATCCTAACCTCCATACCAAGCCCTGGCATCAGGCTTTGATCTAGGACAAGGCCAACATTTTAAGACCCAGCTTCTGGCTTAGAAACTGGCATTGGTCCTGGATCCAGTCGAAGGCCAAGGTATCAGGATCCATCCTCTGGAATGGACCCCAACATTGACAGGTCCCATGCTCTGGCCTAAGCAAAGGCCCAGGCATTGGTACCTAGTCTCTGGCTTGGGCCCCAGTATCGGGCCTGAGCCTGCTTCTGAGCTGAGGCAGTGGTATCATGGCTTAGTCTTTGGGTCAGGCCCCGACATTGGGCCTGGGTTTGGGCTGAGGCCTAGGCATTGGGTTCTAGTCTCTGGATTGGGCTTTGTCATTGGGACTGGGATTAGACCAAGGCCCAGGTGTAGGTACTCAGCCTTTGGACTGGGCTGGGACGTCATATCAAGCAAGCAAAACATTTTTGGAGCCTTGACCTTTTCTAGGGTCTCAGTCAAGGCCCTGACATAGGGCCAGGGTTTAGGATGGGACGACGGTATTGCACTTGGACATAGACAAAGGTCTCTGCTTTTAGTCTCATCCTATTCCCTAGATGATATACCAGCTTCAGGCCTAGGCATAAGCCTGACCTGTGACTTTTTTTAAATCACTTTTCAAACTGAAATGAGATTCCAATAAAATTTTGAGATTTTCAATCATTCTGCTTTAAAAATGACCCAAAATGAATTATAAAATGTTGTTTCAATCCCTGTTTTGTTTCTCCTGAATGCCCATCCCTAATATAAGGTAAACTTTAGCATCTAATGATTATTTATTTATTTTGTAGCATGCATTAGCTCTTACCTTTAGCTGTTACTGTCTTATTGTCAAGCTCTACAGTGCAGTCTCAGATCTTATGACAGCTGTTAATATAGTTAACAAAGGAATTCAAGCTAGAATTTCTGCAATTTATGACATACAGCATTGCTTGAATATTTAACCTGCAAAGTGATTTTTATGAGATCCCTGAACTCCATTTATAGATATCAAGAATACTATCTTTATAAGAACCTTGTTGCCAGTTTAATTGCCTCTTGAATAAAATTTTTATTTTTTGAAGAGTTATTGTTCTCATTATTTAAACTATGAATTTACCTTGGGTTTAAATCTGGTGAATTATTTTCAATTCTATACAACTAAGTGGAAACCACAAAGTCTTAAACAATAGACCAGAATAATGACTGTGCAAGAGTGGTTTACAATATCTTACCAAGTGGTTTACAATATTTTACTAATAAAGATTTTTCTCTTGCTGGCTGTCAATATTAAGTACTTATTTCAGCAGTGGGATGTGCTCACAACAATACCACTGGGAACATTTCCTTACTAACTGGCTAAAAGTACATGAGCTATAGAAGTTCATGGGTGAGGAGAGGAGGGCAATTTTCAGCCAAGTCATTTTACAATATATACCATTGAATTGTCCATAGGATTTATCTGCGTAAGTGCACTAACACATGTAAATGGTTTTTGAAAATTGATACAATAGTAAATGACATTTACACACATAACTCCTTTGAAAATTCAACTGAAAGATTACACCAATTCAAAGTATGAAATATGGTAAAGTTTTTTTGAAAAACCAAAAAATTAAGGAAAATTCTTTAAGTAACAAATAGAACTTCCTTTGTGTCTTTCCAGAAAAACCCTGAGAAAAATACTCTGAAATGAATACTCAACGGGTATTTATATTTCTTTATATTTTCTCTTTTATCATTTTATTTCCTAATCTCTTTTTTATGTCACAGGTTTCTCTTCTTCTCAATTCTTTTTCTTACAGGTACAAGAACTCACCAAGACAAAATATCAGATAGGTTTCTTTTAAGTAATTTGTACAACTTTTACAACATTTTATTAAAAAATAAAATACAATGGGGCGGATTTTAAGAGCCCTGCTCGCCGGTGCGCCTATGTTCAATAGGCCTACCGGCGCGCGCAGAGCCCCGGGACTCGCGTAAGTCCCGGGGTTTTTCGAGGGGGGCGTGTCGGGGGCGGGGCCGATCGGCGCAGCGTTTTGGGGGCGGGACGCGGTGTTTCGGGGGCGGGCCCGGGAGCGTGGTTTCGGCCCGGGGCGGTCCGGGGACGTGGCCGCGCCCTCCGGAACAGCCCCCAGGTCGCGTCCCGGCGCGCTAGCGGCCCGCTGGCTCGCGGGGATTTACTTCTCCCTCCGGGAGGAGCAAATCCCCCAACTAAGGTAGGGGGGGGTCTAGATAGGGCCGGGGGGTGGGTTAGATAGAGGAAGGGAGGGGAAGGTGAGGGGAGGGCGAAAGAGAATTCCCTCCGAGGCCGCTCCGATTTCAGAGCGGCCTCGGAGGGAACGGAGGTAGGCTGCGCGGCTCGGCGCGCGCCGGCTACACGAAATCGGCAGCCTTGCGCGCGCCGATCCAGAATTTTAGCGGATACGCGCGGCTACGCGCATATCTACTAAAATCCCGCGTACTTTTGTTGGCGCCTGGAGCGCCAACAAAAGTACGCCAACGCGCCGTTTTTGAAAATCTACCCCAATTCTTATTCTCAAAATGTTCCCTCTTTCATGTCTTGCAGAATGTATTCATTTTCCAGAAACCGTGAAGGTAAGTATAGCAATATATTTTCTTCAATACAAAATATATGAGCACTGTAAACTTAATCTCTTTGTTCATGTAATTTACTGTATAAGTACATTTATTCTAAAGTTCCCTATCATATCTATGATTATTTCTGTGGCTTTTCTAGGAATATTTCTGTGAAAACATTGTGTGAAATTTTCTAGCCAGAAATGCTCATCTTTTTAGCTATAGGGGCGGATTTTAAGAGCCCTGCTCGCGTAAATCCGGGCGGATTTACGCGAGCAGGGCCCTGCATGCTGGTGCGCCTATGTTCAATAGGCCTACCAGCACGCGTAGAGCCCTGGGACTCGTGTAACTCCCGGGGTTTTCCGAGGGGGGCATGTCTGGGGCGTGTCGGGGGCGGGGCCGATCGGCGCGGCATTTTCAGGGCGGGACGTGGCGTTTTGGGGGCGGGCCCGGGGGCGTGGTTTCGGCCAGGGGCAGTCCGGGGGCATGGCCGTGCCCTTCGGAACTGCCCCCGGGTCGCGTCTAGGCACGCCAGCGGCCCGCTGGCGCGCGGGGATTTACTTCTCCCTCCGGGAGGCGTAAATCCCCCAACAAAGGTGTGGGGGGTTTAGACAGGGCCGGGGGGGTGGGTTAGGTAGAGGAAGGGAGGGGAAGATGAGGGGAGGGCGATAGCGAATTCCCTCCGAGGCTGCTCCGATTTCGGAGCGGCCTCGGAGGGAACGGAGGTAGGCTGTGCGGCTCGGCGCGCGCCGGCTACACAAAATCGGTAGCCTTGCACGCGCCGATCCAGGATTTTAGCGGATATGCGTGGCTACGCGCGTATCTACTAAAATCCCGCGTACTTTTGTTGGCGCCTGGAGCGCCAACAAAAGTACGCCAACGCGCCGTTTTTGAAAATCTACCCCATAGTGTGTATATATGGCTGGAGAGATGCTGAAGTACATTTATGCTTTCTTCTTCTTGTCTTCTCAGGTTCCTCAGCACATAATAAACTTTAAACAAATAAAAAAGAAAATCTAACTAATCTTCAATGATTTGTCTTCTTAAAATTCTACTTCATTTACTGGAACACTGCTCGTGTGGTATCTTGTGTTTAAAACTACAGACTGGCTCAAAGAGAGCTAATTTCAGATAGCTGATAGGCTGCTGATTGGTCCTGCCCCTCAGTATCTGGATTGGTCCTTACTGGGGATTCCAAAAGGAGTGAGGGAACATCTGGAAGCTGTTCTCAACATTTAGCTGGCTAGCAGGCCAAAGGAAGATTTGAGATCCTGGAGGGAAGACTGTGAGTTCTTCGCCTGGTGAGTATTACTGTTATGTTGTGATGTAAGTCTAGAAATCTTATACTTTTGTACATAGAATAGTGTCTCCAGTCATGCTGCATGCTGTGTCTGAAAAGGATCTATTGTGAAATGACCTGGACTGGAAGTCTTATCCAACTATGATATACCTATTTTTGCCTGCAGAGCATAAGCAGGAACTGTTATTTTGTCCCATTACTAATTAAAACTAGTACTGAGACACAATCATATGTGAGCATGCTGCAGGGGCCTTCATTCTGACACTAATAAGGAAATAAAAGAATAAATAACATGCCACTCTATCTCGGTTTTATCCACTCACTTTTTCTTATTATTTGACTTCTCAACTTCCCGTATAGTGAGGTTAGTGAAACAAATATGACAATACCATTTCTGTTTAGTTCAATGAGATTATTAGACTGCTATGTCAATTTGAACATATTTCTAGCATTTTCTTATTTTAAAAAAATAGCTTCTTAGGAGATGATTTTATCTAATTTTCAGTTTTTGAAATGCATTTACATTCATGCTTTATTTTTGCTTTCCAAATGTTTTTGAATCAGAATTTTGAACTGCATGAGTCGGCAAAGAGTCACAGTATGAATATTCTGTCCTTACAGTCAGCTTTTTCACTTTATTGCTAAAAAATGTAATACAGTTTTTCATTGACCAAATTAAATCTCAGTCTATCCAGCAAACTTTTATTCTTTTTTAGTCATTAAACTAAAACATGTTTCTATTTTTCACAGATCTCTGGTTGTTAATTTGCTTTTAACTAAATTTCTTTTAGAAGAAATTTTCCTCTCCTTACCATTTTTTAAAATAATCTCTTTTTTATTAGAGAATGCTTTTAAACTCTTTAGTCATCAAGTTTTACTTTTTTCAAGATCAGTTTCATACATGCTCATTCAGAAACTTCCCTATAATACTTCTAAATATGCTTAAAGCCAATTCATTTCTAATAGTGATATGTGTTTATCACTTAGGCCTGGATTTATCAAAATGCACTAAATATTGCATGTGATAGGAAAAGGGGGTGTGTTTTATGGTAATAGGCAGTTTATTGCAATAATACCTATGGGAGGCCCACCTAGTAACTTGAGGTGAGGTTTAGGTATTAGTGTAGGGGTTAGGGGCCACTTTGACATTCAAAATGAGACGTACGAACAGAACAGTGCTCTCTTGTGAAGATTTGAATACCTTTGGAGTGAGGAAACTCACCCAAAGATGCAATTTGTGCAGTGTTCTGTCAACCAGCTTGATGGACTCTCTACCTGGGTAACATCAAGCTAGGCTAGGAGAACATTGCACAATTCCTAGTGTACACTGGCTGTTTAACTGCTTAGGCACTGTTGAGACGTTGATCTGGGAATGCCCATGTGACTGAATGCACACTCAGTGCAGAGCTATTACTTCACCTGCACACCTTTAAGTACTTACGAATGAGGGTATAAACATTTTATTTCTGTTACTCAAACATTAAACTGTGTACCTGTTACTTTCCCATTTGCAATTCACCTTCAGTGCTCTTTGAGCATGACAGCATTTGTATAGGTGTAGCTCTCCAGGGTCGCAGTCCATGTGGGCTGCCATCACACATGGCATTATGTCATCCACATGTGAGTGGTAGGAGGCAGTCCATTGGTGATGGCTCTCAGGCGATACCATGCTAGGTAGGCAACAAACTTTAATGCCACACAAGGCTCTTTTACTGTCACTATCAGGCAGAACAAAAGGTGGCTACAACATGTCTTTCATGTAATGTTAACTTTCAGTACTGTATTTCAAGTACAATGTACTGGTACAGTGTGAAGATAAATGTTGAGTAGCCATACGTGGTTTAAGCAACAGGATGATCTATACAACCAACCACTGAGAGGAAGAAAAGGGATAGCAAGGAGAGCAGCAGCTAACTGGCTTCTGGATCACTTTCCCTGGAAGGGAAAGTAGTAGGTGAGGCCTTTTAGGCAAAGTGTCTGTCTATATGGTTTTGCTGAATCTGGCTGCCACTCAGCATGCTCTCCTGGCCTCCTGCAGGGATACATGGGTGATCCGGGGGGGGGGGGGGGGGGGGGGTTAGACCAGGATGTACGGCTATTGGTATTCCATGGTGCACAACCAGATTATGGAATACAGTACACAGCAGAGCAACACAATCCTTACAACTCTAGGTGGGGCATACATTAAAGCTCCACCCATCTTGTCCAAACAGCTAAAGCAACTTTTCAGAAGTCCAAAGGTGTGTTTTATGACACCGCGGGTAGCACATAAGATTTCATTGTACCTCGTCTCTGCCGGCGAGCTGGGAATGGCAATGGGGGTGAGAAGCCAGAGCCTGCAACCATACTCTGAATCTACTGCGCCAGTGACAGAACAAACACATGAATCATAGCATTATCACTTGCAGATGTGACTGCCAAACCACAGCATCCAATAAGACTGTACAAGGTAGCCTATACCTTTGCTGAGCCTTAAAGGGTGATTAACATGCCTTAAATGCCTTTCATAATGTTGTTAGCCACTATATGTGCTGGATAACTGTAGGCTAGGAGTTCATCTCTTCATGAGTAGTAAATCTGATGTGCTTCCCAACCCAGCAAAGTCTACTAGTGTGTAGCTGGCTGCCAACATTGCAAAAGTTATACCTCATGCTGTGCATGTGAATGTGGCAGCTGTGCATTCTGTCCTTCATAGAAACCCATTAGTAAGTCCACACACAGTGAATAAGGCAACCCACCAACATGCACAAATAATGGTCATGGAACCGAGTGTGAGTCAGGCTATACAGAATCAATGTGCAACAATCTTCCAGATGCGTCACGATAAATGGCGTATCACAATTTGATGAATGGCCCTGTAAGTGGAAAAAACAATAGCTAAACAACTACATAGACAGTTTCAAACACTGGGTGAAAATACAGCTTTCCAGCAAACAGAAGCAAATTTTGTATGATCTTTCTCCACTAGAAAGAACTACCATAAAGAACCAACAAAACAACCAAAACATTATCATCAAATCAGCAGGCAAAGGAGGCCCTGTGGCAATTATGAACACATAAAAATATATAGAAGGGCACAGACAACTCTGAAACAATATAAACAACAGGAATCTAACCAAGATATCTCCACAGGAATACATTAAACAATTGAAAAAAATCTTATAATCTCCAAAACAAGTATAATCTCAAATGAAAAATTTTATATCAATGCATACTTCTACATGCTACCTAAAATCCACAAACTTGGGAACCCTGGAAGACCAATCATATATGGTATTGACATATAAGAAATAACTGGAATTATAGAAGGGATTCTCAAAACCTTGGTGCACAGTACAAACAGCATCTACAAGACAGCACAGATTTTCTGACCAAGTTAAAGAACATTAAACAGCTAACGTCTGACGTTCTTTTAGTGACAAGGGAATCGCTATGCAGCAACATTAACCAAGCAGATGGCATAATTACATATGAAAAACCCAAAAATACAAATGGTGGGATTCAAACTACTAAATAAATATACTAACTCCGGTCAAAGCGAGCTTAACTTATAAAAATAAAATTAAGGTATCAGCAAGCCTGAGATTTCGTTCAGGCTTCATGTCGTACTATAATATGTTTATAGTCACAGTGGATAATAATTAATTTGAATTTACCCCTGAAGAAGCTTTCTAGTGAAACACCAACTGTGTTGTTGGGTTCACTATTTGTTAACACTCTGGGCTTTTTTTCTGTTTTAATTTCTCAGAAAATTTTTTAAAATGACTCCTCATTAAGAAAGTGGATGATTGGACTGGGCGATCTAAGCACTTTAGCGCATGACACGCAGTCAGGCTTGCTGACGCCTTAATTTTATTTTTATAAGTTAAGCTCGCTGTGACTGGAGTTAGTACATTTAGTGGCTTGAATCCCACCATTTGTGTTTTCGGTTGTTCACTTTAGAATGGGATTTGTGAACTCTTTTTTGTTGCGGTTTAACTTATATATTTACATATGACAAAATTTCTAAAGACCTCAACCAGTGTAAATAGGAAATTATTTCAAAATTAATCAAATTTGCCCTGGCACACAACTACTTCAGTTTTAATAATGACATCCTTCTACAAATCATAGGCAAAGAAATGGTACTACAGTCTGCCAGTCTTTTTATAGCAAAACTGGAAGAGACTTTTTTTTTAATAAACATCAGACTAGACCCGTCAAATATTATTAGTACATTGATGACATTTTATGATTTATACAGAGGGAGAAGAGACTTTCAAACAATTTCACAGTTCCTTTTATACATTTCATCCTTCAATCAGATTCAAAATGGAGTACTCCACGGAAAAAGTTGACATTTTGGATACTACAGTTTTCTATCAGCAATGCCTTTCTACAAACATCTGTTCAAAAAACTGACTAAAGGATGCAGTTGCAATCACAGTTCCAGCTTCCACCTCTCACATACAAAATAGTCCATTATACACAGTCTAGCCACATGGTATCATTGCATATACTCTGATCGAAAAGCAGAATTGAGCACCTCAAAGTCCTGAATGAATCACTCAAACAAAAAAGGCTACAACCCCAAAATCATCTCCAGGTAGATTGCTTGTTCATTTAAAAGGACAAATCTACTGCAATACAAAAAAGAAAACTGCAGAGCAAGTACCCCTGCTAGTTACAGTGGGCTGATGCTATACAGTGCGCTCACATGAGTATACTGTTTAACCCGTTATCGGACACGGGTTAAATAGGCGCCAATCCATCCCCTAATGCAATAGGGGGATTAGCACCTATTTAACCCACGTCGGACGCGGAGTGAATGCAATAGCGCTCATCACATGCAAATGCATGTGAATGAGGCTATTACCAATTCACTCAGCATGCAATAAAATAAATGTGGGTCTCAGACGCACATTTATCGCTCAGATATTAACACCTGTCTGGTACATGTAAAAGAAGTACAGAAAAGCAGAAAAAAAACTGCTTTTCTGTACTTCTTCAGTAAAATCCGTCTGCCAGGAATGAAAACGGATGCCGAGTTTTCAATACTGGCAGACGGCCGGTTATGAAAACCGATGCCACCGCATGGTCGCATTAGCATGGAGGCGATAAGGTCAAGCAAGCGACCCTAGCGCCTCCTTGCTAGCACAAGCCCCTAATTTGCCTATTGCATGGTGCCCCCCTTGCAGGCGCCATGCGTGAGTTAAGAAAGCGGGCGCTGAAGTCAGCACCCACCTTCCACGAAAATTATTGCATCGCCCCCAGTATATACAATCCAGAGCTGGAAACACTAAGAAAAGTAAAAAATACCTACAGGCATTGTTCCTGAAAGAAATGTTCCCTGCTCCACTTGTTTTGGCTTTCAGGAAACCATGCAATCTGAGGCAGAAATTAATAAAAAGTAAACTTCCAGCAAAAGCTCAGAAAGAAGAAAAATGGCACTTTTTCCTGCAATACACCATGCTGCAAGCTCCGCCAACACATATCACAGGACACCCCCATAAGCATCCACAGGGAAAACCATTCAACACAAGTAGATCCTACTCATGTACTTCCTCTAATATAGAGATCGATTTTGAAAGCATTGCTTGTGCAAAAACGCACATATGTCGGCTGGCCATGAGCAACATGGATTTTAAAAGCTACAATTTCCACATGTATTTGTGCGTGCAAATAGTAGGGGGGGGGGGCAGAAAAGGGGCAGAGCACGGGTGGAGCATTGGTATTCTGGGGCAGGGCCAACTGTTACATGCAGAACTCCATATTTTAAAACGAGAGGCCAAATCACATAGCAGCTTTATATCTGCGTAACCTTACTACTGTTCTTGATGAAAAGTGAGTCTGTAGATCTTGCATTTTAGGGCTTACGGGATAGGGTAAGGGGCCCGGGTCAACTCGGGTGTGTGCAGGATGAAGAACCAGAGGGGTCTGGAAGACCTCAGTATTGACTGGGTTAACTGGTGGACTAACTGGAAAAACCGAGAACATCTCTCATGCGAGCATGTTTTAAAATCTGCTTATATATATGCATTAAAACCAGCAGAGTCCTATGGAAAATATGCAAAGTAGGTTTGCTCGAGTAACCTTAAAATTAGGAGCATACATACTTGTGGTAGAAGTATTTTAAATCATACACGTGCAAGTGAGCATGATTTAAAAATTCCAGTGTATCTGAGTGCACGTATGCTCATTTTAAAATTGGCCAAATAGTGTGTGTACTATTCAGTGCAGAAAATGTGAAGATACACGCTACATCGATGAGACAGGCCAGACATCAAAGGCCAGAGTCAATACACACAAACACCACGCTCAAATACCACAGGGAAGAGAAGGCCAACACCTCTGTGGGGGTGTACTTTTCAGAACTAGATTTTAAATTGCATCCATGACCTAATGATCAGAATAATCAAGGGGATTTTTTAAAACAATCTGGAAGCTCAAGACCTTTGAAGTTAAAATGATTAGATACTTTGGAACTGATAGAAAAGGACTTACAAGGACCTAGGTTTCCTATCACATTTATGAGCCATAAATTATACTGCCTGTCACCTATGATCACCCATAAAACACCCCTCACTCACATATTCTTCCCCCCTCCGCTTCACCTTGTCACTGGAATGCTGTCTTATGGTTACTTAGTTATACTACTTTATATCTTCTGGAAATGCTATCTTTTGCCTATTCAAATTCTGACCTGAAAAAGAGTTTTACCTGTCAAAATCAAGTCAAGCAATGTGTAGGGATGATGATAACTTTCAGACCGGCGTGCAGGCGCACATTGGCACGCACGTGCTGGCACATGCCTAGGGACATGGCAATTATATACCTCGCATGCACACATATGTGCATATTATAAAATATGCCTGGACACGCGTACATGTGCGAATAATTTTAAATAGGCACGCACGTGGGTGCACATATCCCACTTCTACCGTGTAAGTCGGGGATTTTAAAAGGGGTGTGTGTCCACACCATTGCAAGTTCACCAGTTTGTCCACCAGTTTGCCCAGTTAAGAGCCTAGTTCTCCAAACCCCCTTGGTTCAATAACTTACCTCCCCTCCATTATCTCAGACCCTTAAAACCCCTCAAGTATGACTAGTTTCTTTATTTTTATAAATGTACAACTCGTTCCTAGCAGAAGTAAACTCACGTGGCACTGGACCTGGGTGCACACCCCGGAATGCAAGTATGCACGCGCACATCTCTTGCCCACACCCATGCCCCACCCTGAAATGACAATGACCTGTCCAAACCATGCCCACACCGAGCCCAATTTTGAATTGGAAAGAGATTGTGTGTGCACGGGAGTCACGCATTTAGGAAGCTTTCAGAATATGGTGGGCACACACAAAATCAGGAGATGAATCCCGACTTGTGGACACATCTGATTTTGGCATGTGCTGAGTGTTAAAATTCACCTTTAAATTAGTCAATACAAAGGTATCACCTGATGTATATTTTTTGTAGGGGTGTGCAGCCCTAAATGTTTTCTTTTTCATTTTTTTGCTTGTTTTGGGTTTTCTTTTGTTTAATGTTTATTTTGTTTCTGCTATTTTGCAGAAACAAAATAAACATTTTAAATAAAAACATAAAAAAACAAGATGGTAACTTTTAAACCGACACGTGCAGCTCACACCCAGGGACACAGCTATTTTATAACATATATGCAAATATACGCACATGTTATAAAATAGCCTGGCTGAATGCACATGTGCACTGAATTTTAAGTAAGCACGCACCTGTGCATGCAAATCCTGCTTCTCCCGTCGACCCCTGTGACATAGTGAGTGCAAAGGCTATCGGCTGCCAGTATTCAAAATGGCGCCGATAGCCTTTGCCCTCACTATGTCACAGGGGCCGACCTGTGACATTTATTTATTTATTTATTTATTTATTTATTTAAAGACTTTTATATACTGAAGATCATGTACTAATACATATTGCTTCGGTTTACAGATAACCAGCATTAGAATTACCATATACATGGTGTACATAGAACAATAAACAATCAACAGTGCACAATTAATAAATAAGGTACATGTGGTAGGTAATAAATAAGGACATGTGGTAGGAGCACAAGATGGTGCCGATGGCTTTGTGACAGGGGCTGACAAATGGCACCAGTAGCGCCTGTGACATAGTAGGTCAAAGACTATTGGCGCCATTTTGAAACTGGCAGCCAAGAGTGTGAGTGCAGGGGGTGTCTCCCAGACCGCCTGCTGGACCACCAGGGAGTTTTGGTAAGTTTTGGGGGGGTCAGGAGGGTGGGGGGTTGTAGTTAATTTAATTTTAGTGGGGAAACGAATAGGAATTAACGTATAAACATATCGGGGGGCCCCCTTGCTGAATGCAACATATCTGCCCCCCGACGAATACGAATCCCAAATGCAATGTATGGCGTCCCTCTGCACATCCCTAGATTTTACACCTTTATATTCTTAACCTATTTTTGCCTGTATCTTCCTGGCATACTCCAGCTCTTACACTTTGAGGACTTCTTTCCAATCTGGGGTGCTACTGTGCTCCTCTCCCATGCTTTTTAATTCTTTACCTTGATACCACTCTTTCTGATTCTTGGTTCCTTTACCTGTACCTTGGGATTTTTTCTGCTTCGTTTTCTGCTTCATTCCCCCGTCATGTTGTCTTAGGGTCCTGATGCCACTTTGGGTACCACTTTGGCTTTTGTGCTTCCATCAACTGTTCATGACACTATTGTTGGGCAGCCATCCTCTTTCTAAACCTTGAGGTGTTCTTCTTCCTCTTACTTCTTCTTTTCTTCTCTTACATTGGGGACGATGCAATTATGTGTGCTGAAAGCGAGCGCTAACTTTTCAGCACCCGCTTTTTTAACGCACGCATGGCGCCTGCAATGGGGGCGCCATGCAATATTCAAATTAGGGGGTCACACTAGGAAGGAGGCACTAGGGTCGATTGTGTGACCTTAGCGCCTCCTTCCTAACGCGACCCGCTGCGGCTGCCGGTTATGAAGACCGACGCCGGTAGACTCGGCCTCAGTTTATCGGCGGCCATTTTCATTACTGGCAGACAGCTGGTTATGAAAACTGAGGCTGAGTTTACCGGCGTCAGTCTTCATAACTCAGCGGTCTGCTGAATTATTTTATTTTATTTTTTTTACTTTAAAAAAGAAGTACAGAAAAGCAGTTTTTTCTGCTTTTCTGTTCTTCTTTTCAATGCGCTCAGCTATTAACGCCTGCTCCAGACAATATTATTTTTAAGGCCGTTTCATTTGAGGACAATAGGCTAAAATTTGTGGCTTAACATATTTAATGTTAATTATAATTGCAGTTATTAAAATAATCAGTAAGAATAACCATTAATTAATGGAAAACAATATTTAGACTTTCTATTGCACTTGCTTCCTGTAGTAAAATCAAAATTTCTTTGAATAACAAGTTTAATTCCCACTGAAAGGCTATCATTTTCAAAGTCAATTTCTTTTGGCCAATTATTATTGGTTTTATTTATTGCATTAGATTTCAGACATAATGGGAAATCTGCCTAGTGCTTGGAACTTAGAATCTACACAATTAGTAAAACAACAGAGTGGTACTTGTGCTGATTGATTAATTTCCATCTCATGTTGTGTTAAGACTCTTCAAAAATGATGCGGTAATTTACTGGGCTTTCATAATTCTGATTTGATGTGTTGCAAGTTGACTGACTAATCCATTTCTATGATGGACTGAATTTAACAAAATTCATAATCTTTTCATGTCCCATCTCACTCAATTTTTAAAAAGGATCCAAATAAGCATTCGTATTGACTTCAAACATGTTTTCTTAATTCCTCTTCAGATTTCAACCTTATACTTCAGTGAAATGTAGATTTCAAAATTTCTTTGATGTCTGTCACCAAGATTTCCTAAATCCCAGCTGCCTTGAAATTATAATCAGAAGCTATCAGGTTCAATGCAATGACAGTTAGCTGAAAGCTTCATGGGTTGAAGGGAGATCCCTAGAAATTAAGTATAGAAGAGCCTTCATGCAGCATGACAAGCAATGTTTCTCAGAGCCATAAATAACAGTCTTCAGTCTCTACTAACTGAGGTCTGGTCAGAAGATATAGTAGGCTAAGGCTTAACAAAATATGACGTCAAACATACCGGTAAACTGAGCAGTTGATCAAGAAGGAGTAGATATTCAAAGAGCTCCTTAATTTTAACCAGCCTATTTTGCCCAAACATTCAGCTGCAGCTAAACAGCTGAGGCTGATTAAAAGTTCAGTTCGGTCTAACTGGGCAAAATTTGACTGGTTAGATTTAAGGCTCCCATTTGTGAGGCAGAAAAATTTTAGCTGGAGTTTCCCTTTGAAAATGTGGCCAGTGTGCAATATGGGATGAATTTTAAAAGGGTTGCATGAGTTAAAAGGCCCATAAACATGAGTATCTGGCTGCGTGAGCAGCATGCATTTTAAAAGCCTGAAATTGTGCACATATATCTATATATGTGGGTATGAGTAAAACAAAAAGGGGAGAAGCTATGGTATGTTCGTGGTGTTTTGGGGTGGTCCCAACAGTTATGTACCTAAAACCATATTTTAAATCTGGAGGCCGCAGCATGCAAGGGTTTTCCAGCTGTCTATATTTACTGCTGCTCCTGAGGAGGTAAAAGTCTGCAGAAATCACTTTTTAGGCCTAATACGCTAGGGTGAGGGGTCTGGGTCAACTGGGTAGAGTACAGACTGAAGGACCAGAGGGGTCTGGATGGGCTTGAGATAGACTGGAAAATTTGTTGGACTAATTGGAAAAACAGGCAATGTCCTTCATGTGAACATGTTTTAAAATCCACTTACCTGCGTGTGTTAAAGTTGAAAAAAGTCCTAAGGAAAATACACAAAGTACCTTTGCTCGAAATTAGGAGCATACATACAAGTGGTAGGCATATTTTAAATCATATGCATGCAATTGTGCGCATAATTGAAAATTCCAGCTTATGTCGGCTCAAGTGCCCATATGCGTGTGTATGGATGCCAGCGTGCTTGTTTAAAGTTACCGTCTATGTGGTACTGGTTTCTGCATAGCTGGTACCTTCATGGGAGCAGCTGCAAAGTGCACATGTGAATGTATGTGTGGAGATTTGAACACACAGGCCCAGATTTTCAAAGCCCTATGTGCGCCAGGCCTATTTTAAAAAGGTCCAACGATGCATGTAAAGCCCTGGGATGGGTCAAAGTCCCAGGGCTTCGGGAAAGAGGTGGGGAGGGAGGGGGTGGGGCAGTCCAGGGGTGGGGCAGGGCAACCTGCACCAAGGCAGGCGCAAACATAAGTTAAAGCAATGGGGGAGGTTAGAATAGGACTAGGGGGTGGGAAAGTTAGGGGAAGGAGTAGGAAGGATAGGGTAGGGGGAAGGGAAGTTACCTCACAGGCCTCTCCTAAATTGGAGCAGCCTGGGAGGGAATGGGTGAAGGCCGCGGGCGTTGGCATGCACAAGATGCACTAGTGTGCACCCCCTTGCGCGCACATGGATGCCAGATTTTATAAGGGAAAGGGAAAGGAAAGGGAAAGGGAAAGGGCGCTCGTTAAAGGTATATCAGTTATTTTACCGTCGTGTGCCATTTCTCAGTTCGCACGTCCAAGAGCGATATTATCACCACTGCCTGAAGTATCCCCAGTCGGGAACAATAGGGCTTCTCAGCAAAAGCGCCTAACTACAGTGCATAACATATCAGCTACAGTCATCTTGGAGAAAACTTCCACTGCAGAGCAGTGCTAGCTGCCATGCCACGTAGCAAATCTATAGTCAACAGAGCCATGTTATAGAGCAGCCTTTTGCAGCCGGATACCCTGGAGGTCTCAAGCCCGTGAAGAAGGAGCGCTTGTGCTCCGAAACATCTAGATGTCGGCTTCATAATTTTCGCCAGAATTTACCTCATTCAGTTGAGTCCATCGGACAACATAAGATAAGTGGCATACAGTGACATATGAAAAATCATTTTCTCTGTATTACATGAGTGCAAGCAGACAAGTCAAAACCAACAGTCATATGAGTGAAAAAAATCACCATTAGTAAATGATCAAGGTACCTAATGATTTTTGAAGCCTTACAGTAATTGGCTCACAGACACGATAGCTATAAAAAAATTTTTAGCTACGTATGAAGGTACACACTTGATCACAACTAGGATTCTCCTATATAGCAAGTCTTATTTTTTAGATTTTATAACATGCACGCGCATGTTATTAAATCGGGCGTCCATGTGAGCGCGCTGGGTTGCGCACGCACATGGATGCCCACGTGTAAGTTTTAAAATCTACCCCTAAACGTCTGTACATATTTTTATTAACCTGTCTTAATTCTAACTACTATTTATGTTTATAACGTACAAGCACTACCAAAAAGCATGAATACTTTCATCTACAATTAAGGGGTAGGCAATAATCAAACCATGTTTTTTGCACTTTAAACAAGCATTTACCCATGTAAAACTTTTAATTCTTGACCCTTCAATTCTTAACACACAAGTTCATCAAATTTAACAGTATGGTGCCACAGAAAGCATATCTTACTATGACACTATCATACTATTTCTCTTGCTTTACATTCCTATACTAAAGCTTTCTACTCCTCAGGTAACACAGAAATAGCCCTCTCTATGTTGTTGTGCAAACCTACTAAATTTCCAAGCAACTGGCTTCTCCGGCCTTCAGATATACTCCCTACCTATTGCAAGCTCTCGGAATATCTTGCCCCTGGCTCTTTTAGGGATCCACATTTACTTATTTGAAAAATACTTCTAAACCATATTCCCAGTTCATGAATAGTTCAAAGCAGTGAACAGTTGAACATAGATAATCATCAAATTCTACATTAAGTAGGGACCTTCATTTTCAATATTTATTTTATTTTATCCAGGAATTTATCATAGTAACATAGAAACAGGGAAACATGATGGTAGAAAAAGATCATATGGCCTAACAACCATTCAGCTTTTCAATCCTTATTACTCTCTCACAGATAGGGATGGATTTAAGAATTTGCTACCCTCTAGGTACTTTTGTTGCTTCCTCACACACACACACACACACACACACACACACACACACACACATCCTGTAAAGGTCTCTTACAGGTTAGTAGAGAGCTGTTCTCTGTTGAATGAGATTTAGTAGAGCTAGAAGACAACAAATCTTAGCCTGCCTGCTATCCCTAAATGTTTGTTGTCCTAGGCAAAGCATAATGGGTGCCTATTGACAAATCCAGGGCTGCTCACAGATCTTCTGGGTCTATCCTATGCATTCTTGAGTTCAGTTACTGTCCTTGTCTCCAACACCTCCACAGGGAGGCTATTCCATGCATCCACTACCCTCTTTGTAAATAAATATTTCTTAAGATTACTCCTGAGTTCTTTCTCATCCCATGACATCTCATCCTAAAGCTTCCTTTCTGTTGAAAAAGACCCAACTCCTGGGTATGGAAACCTTGGAGGTATTTAAAAGTCTCTATCATATCTCCCCTATAAAGATAACAATAGGAAAGAAACAATTTTTCCATTTGGGTTAAGACAAATTATAACCACAAGGACAGTCCAGGGTTCTGATGAGATTTGAATTTAAGACCCCTGGTTTATATGGGTAGCACTATGACCACCGAGCTACAGAGCCTGCCTGAAAGAAAAAGCCTGACCCCGATATGATCAGTGTTATTATAACTAATACATCTGGGAGAAAAATTAATAGAAATTAAATCAATCATTTCTTTCCAATGATTATCTCCATTTTTTGCTTGTTCTAATAAACACTGATAAATTCCACAGAAAAAGAGGCTGTTTTAGCCTAAAGAACTTTCTTCAAAAATTGGAAGAAGGATCCACCTGAAGAATATAGGAAAAAGCATAAGCATTGGCAAGTTAAATGTAAACATTGATAAGACAGGCTAAGAGAAAATTTGAAAAGAAGTTGGCTGAAGAGGCAAAAACCTTAAGAAAAACTTGTAAAAATATATCCAGAGCAGAAAAACTGCCAGGGAGTCAGTTGATCCGTTAGATGATTGAGGGGTTAAAGGGGTACTTATGAAAGAAAAGGGCATTGTGGAAGGACTAAATGAATTCTTTACTTTGGTGTTTATAAATGAAAATGTTGGGGAGTTACTCGTTCCAGAAACAGTTTTCAAGGGAGATGATTCAGATGAAGTGAACCAAATCACGGTGAACCTTGAAGATGACTGACACACTGAAGAATAGCAAATCAAATCGTCCAGACCACATAATATACACACTAAGTTCTAAACGAACTAAAAAATGTCATTTAGTTATTTGTGACCTGGAAGGTGACCGATGTAACCCCGATATTTAAAAAGGGTTCCAGGGTTTATCTGGGAAACTATAGACTGGTGAGTCTGACTTTAGTGCTGGGAAAAATCATGGAAACTATTCTAAAGAATAAAATCACAGAACATATAGAAAGACATGATTTAATGGGACATAGCCAGCATGGATTTACCCAAAGAGAGTCTTGCCTCATAAAACTGCTACATTTTTTGAAGGGTTAATAAACATTTGGATAAAGGTAGATTAGTAAATGTAGTGTATTTGGATTTTCAGAAAGTGTTTGACAAATTCCCCCATGAGAGGCTTCAAAGAAAGTTAAAAAGTCATGGGTTAGGAGGCAACGTTCATTTGTGGATTGCAAACTGGTTAAAAGACAGGAAACAGAGAGTAGGATTAAATGGTCAGTTTTCTCATTGATAGAGGTAAACAGTGGAGTGGCTCAGGGATCTATACTTGGACCAGTGCTTTTTAATCAATACAAATAAATGAGACTTGACTGACATGCCGCAAATACGCAGTAGAGAACAGCTCTGCCGCGCATGCACAGAGCAGAGAGCTCTGAGCGACATGTGCAAGCAGGAAGGGAAGGAGCATGACGTGAGGCGATGGGAGCACTGGCTGTATGTGAGCAGGTGCTCAAGCTTGAGACCCACGCGCACACCACCTCCCTCCCCCCACTTACACTGAGGATCGAGAGAAGCACAGGGTCCATGGCAGTTGCGAGTCGGAGAAAGAGCAAACGCCAACATGCCGAGGGAGAGCTGGGAGATAGCCTGAGCCCATCCCTCTGCCGCCGGGGAAGGGGGGAGGGAGTTGAGATGGCCAGAACGTTGAGAGCTCTGACCGATGTGCCGTGCTGCAGGGGAAGGAGTGAGTCACATATCGTAGTGACTGAGAGGGGATGGGAGGGCATGAGAGTGAGGAATGAGATTAGGAGAGGGTGGTGAGTAACTGAGGAGAGAAGGGGAGGGAGTGGGAGTGAGAATGAGGGGGGGAGGTGAGAGTGAGGGAAAGGGGTTTGAGTGAGACAGGAGGGAGGCAGTGGGAGAAAGAGGGTAAGACTGAGGGAAGGGAGTTTGAGTAGGGGGCAGGGGAGGGAAGGGAGGTGAGTGGAGGAAGGGGGTGAGTGACCTAGGAGGAAGAGGATGAGTGACCGAGGTGAATGAGCGAAGGGAAGGGGGAGTGAAGGAGAAGTGTAGAAGACTGACATTCTAGAGTCACATAGCAATGACTGAAGAGGGAAGAGGAGGGAGTGAGAATGAGGCGGGGGAGGTGAGAGTGAAGGGCGGGGGTTTCAGTGAGAGGGGAGGGAGGCAGTGGGAGAAAAGAGGGTGAGTAAGTCCGACAGTCACTCAGCAGTGCATGGTTCGGAGAAATGTATCCTTGAAGGATACTAATGAAACAGGAGAATTAGGGCATCCCAACAGAGAGGTTCCATTAAAAGCAAACATAGTCCATATGCCTATATGTAAAAAATCACCAAAACTAATGATTTCCGAATTATCCCAAACAACTGAAAAGCAGGTTGTTAAAACAAACAAAAAACACACTTTGAAATGTCTATATGCCAATGCCAGAAGCCTAAGAAGTAAGATGGGAGAGTTAGAGTGTATAGCAGCAAATGATGAGATTGACATAGTTGGCATCACAGAAACTTGGTGGAAGGAGGATAACCAATGGGACAGTGCTATATCAGGGTACAAATTATATCGCAATGATAGGGAGGATCAACTTGGCGTGGGTGTGGCACTTTATGTCCGGGAGGGTATAGAGTCCAACAGGCTAAAGATCATACAAGAGACTAAATGCTCAGTAGAATCTATATAGGTAGAAATCCCATGTGTGTTGGGTAAGAGTATAGTGATAGGAGTATACTACCATCCACCTGGACAAAATGGTTTTATGGCAGAATTTTTTTTTTTAAATTTTATTTTTATTACTTTTTCATAATGTTAAAATACACAAGACATGGAGTGCTATAATTCCATTTTTCCAAAAACCATTAACAAAACAAAGAAGAATATACAATAAGGAAATCATCATACAATGTCAGAATAACCTCCAATTGCCTAGGAAATCCAAAAGAAATTTAGAACCCATTAGCCAAATCAAATTGGAGCATCAAACAGGCATAATTATATCACAGCTTAATCTAGTCATCTTTCCCACTTTGAGAAAATTCTCCCCCATTTAATACAGCATTAAGGGGTGCAGTATCTAAATGTTTCCTCAACTGATCGGGATTAGTAAAGATATACCTATTATCTTTATATCTTATGATACATCTACATGGGTATTTTAGGGTAAATTGTGCTCCTCTATCAATCACTTCTTTTCTCAAAGATATAAAGCTCTTTCGCTTATTTTGAGTTGCTCGAGCAACGTCAGGAAAAATCCTTATAGGGAATCCATAGAATTCTTGTTTCTGATGTTTAAAATGTAATTTTAGCACTGTATCTCTCTCATTGAGAGAGGTAAATTGGACTAATAATGTAGCTCTACTTTCGATTCGTGCCTCATATGATTTTTCTAAGAAGTTGGTTAAATCTAGATTTTCTTGAATCAATGAATCTTTTTCTTTATCTATTTGTGTCTGTTGGAGATAATAAATTTTTGATAACATAGGAATGTTAGTATATTTCAAGATATTCTTTAAATAACTGTTAAATAAATCCCCTGGTAGGGCTAAAGGTGTTTTAGGGAAATTCAACACTCTCAGGTTGAATTTCCTATTTTGGTTGTCTAGGAACTCAATCCTTGCTTCAGTCTCCCCCAGAGATTTTATTAAATTAGCTTGTACCTTCTGTACTTCTCCAATCTGCATATCAGAAGCTTTACTTTTTTTTCTAAGTTAACTACTTTATCTTCCAAATGAGTATTGTTTTTTAAGGCTTCCTGAACTGTCTTAGTTAAATTTACTATAGACTTCTGAACACTAACCATAATTGCCCCTAATTCTTCCATGGAAAATTGTGTTGGTATTATAATAGGCATTTCTTTAACATTATCCTGTGAAACCTCCCCTTTTGACTGCATTATTGCCCCATTATCCCCTTCAATTACAGATGTAGAAATGTCCTTATATTCAGCATTAGAATATCCTCCCATGCTGCCAGAATCATCTATCGCCCCTTTGAAGGGAGGGGCCGGCTTTTCTGGGGCACCGGGCGTTAATGATGTTTCTATGGCCTGTAGGCTCTTCTCTTGCTCCTGAGTTGAGCTTAACACGGCCGCCTCTGGTGCTGGAGTGGATAAGCCCTGGAAACAGTCTTTAATACTGGGTTGTATCATCTTGCTTGCTGTAGATGTTAATGAGGTTTCCCTCAATTTCGCCTTCCTCTTAGTGTGAGGCATGGCGAATACCAAAACAGTCTGACCCCCAAGGTACCCAGACAGATTGATCCCCGGTTGACTAATAATAATTACTTAGCTTAGGCGGGCTCTACTTGGTTGCAGCCGGCAAGACTCCCGTTCCAATCCGTTCTAACCCAGGCTAAGCCGGGCAAAGCTGCGCGCCCCTTGGCCGCGCACGGCTTAGCCGTCACGCCGGCGGCGTCGCGCCGGAGAAGGCAGATCTTTATACCTCTCCGGCTCCTCCCTCGGGTGTCGACGTCACTTCCTCTCCGGGCCGTGTATGCAGGAAATCAAGTCTCTCTTGAAAACAATCAAGGTAAAGGAAACTTTCGCGGGCACTCTAACGAGTACCCAGCGACCCAGTCCGGCTGCAGCGGCGTCGCGCCGGAGAAGGCAGATCTTTATACCTCTCCGGCTCCTCCCTCGGGTGTCGACGTCACTTCCTCTCCGGGCCGTGTATGCAGGAAATCAAGTCTCTCTTGAAAACAATCAAGGTAAAGGAAACTTTCGCGGGCACTCTAACGAGTACCCAGCGACCCAGTCCGGCTGCAGCCTTATGGCAGAATTTTTTAAGTTTCTGCAATTACAAGTAATTGGTTTGTTGTAATCACTTTTTCTTGAGAGTATTAAATTGGGGGCCTTGTTGCATTCGATGATGGAAGCTTTTATAACTGTCATACCAAAAAAGAGCAAGAATTTGGAATTATCTGCCTGTTATAGACCCATATCTTTCCTGAATATGGATGCAAAAATATATGCTACAGTCCTGGAGAACAGATTGTTGTGTTTGAATCTCACCTAATTTCCCCAGAGCAGGTGGGGTTGTTAAGGGCCATATGGCAGCTGCAAATGATATTGGCAAGCTAAGGGCCTGATTTACTAAGGCTTTTATCAAATCACATTATGGTGTTGAGTGCCTATGAGAGAGTGAGAGAGAGAGAGAGAGAGAGAGAGTAGCCATAATGCCCTCACACTAGATAGATATTTATATCTCTAGGGGAAGCCCACATAGTAACTCGAGGTGAAATTTAGTTATTAGTGTAGGGGTTAGGGGCCTCGTTGACATTCAAAGTGAGATGTACGAACATCACTGTGCTCTCTTGTGAAGATTTGAGGACCTTTGGAGTGAGGAAACTCACCCAAAGATGAGATTTGTGCTATTTCTCTCAACCTAGCTTGATGGACTCTCTACCTGAATAACATCAAGCTAGGTTGAGAGAACATTGCATAAATCTCATTTGGGTGACTTTCCTCCAAAGGTCCTCATATCTTCACAAGAGAGCACTGGGATGTTTGTACATCTCACTTTGAATGTCAACGTGACCCCTAACCCCTACACTAATACCTAAACTTCACCTCGAGTTACTATGTGGGCTTCTCTCTCTCTCTCTCTCTACTAAAAATTGTCCACCCAGTGGTTGCATGCAGGAAATACAACAATTCTGAAATGGTAGTGTTTCACATAGGTATTAGTGCACTTTGCAATAGGGATGTGCAGAGGGATGCCATACGTTGAATTCGTATTCATCGGGGGGCAGATATGTTGCATTCAGCAAGGGGGGCCCCCAAAACATTAATGCATTCATTCTTATTCATTTCCCTGCTAAAATTGAATTAACTACAACCCTCCTGACCCCCTCCCCCCAAGACTTACCAAAACTCCCTGGTGGTCCAGCGGGGGGTCCGGGAGCCATCAGCTGCCGGTATTCCAAATGGTGCTGATAGCCTTTGACCTTACTATGTCACAGGGGCTACCAGTGCCAACAGGCACAGGGGATGGCCGGTGCCATCTTGTGCTCCTACCATATGACAGGGGCTAACCAAGGGCACCGGTAGCCCCTGTGACATAGTAAGGGCAAAGGCTATTGGCGCCATTTTGATTACTGGCAGCCGACAGCCTGAGTGCAGGAGATTGCTCCCGGACCCCCACTGGACCACCAGGGACTTTTGTCAAGTCTTGGGGGACCCTCCTGACCCCCACAAGACTTGCCAAAAGTCCCTGGTGGTCCAGCGGGGGTCCAGGAGCGACCTCCTGCACTCGGGCCGTTGGCTGCCAGTATTCAAAATGGCGCCGATAGCCTTTGCCCTCACTATGTCACAGGGGCCGACCAATGGCACCAGTAGCCTCTGTGACATAGTGAGGGCAAAAGCTATCGGCGCCATTTTGAATACCGGCAACCAAGGGCCCGAGTGCAGGAGATGCTCCCGGACCCCCTGTTGGACCACCAGGAAGTTTTGGTAAGTCTTGGGGGGGTCAGGAGGGTGGGGGGTTTGTTTAAATTCGCTCCTTTAGATGGCCGAATAATTTGTCGAAGATTTGTTGTATTCGTGGGGAATCGCGATACGTTTCGCTTCCCCATGAATACAACGAATATGGTCCTATAAATTGCGGATTACCAATACGTTAGAAACGAATGCACACCCCTACTTTGCAATAAACTGCCTATTACCATAAAAAACACCCCTTTTCCTATCGCATGCAATATTTTTCCACACTTTCATAAATCCAGGCCTTAATGAATCCCATGGAGTGCAGTTTTCAGAAAAATGCTGGTCCTATGCTGGTCAGTTTTCATATGGAGAAGGCATTTGACCATCTCTAATGGGACTATTTGTTTAGTATATTACAACAATGTGGGTTTGGTGAAAATTATGTGGCAATGTTGAAAATCTTATATGTTTCTCCTAAAGCGGCAGTGGTAGCCAATGGTCTGATCTCTGAGTTTTTTGCTCTTCAACAAAGTTCATGCCAGGGCTGCCCTCATCTTCTTTTTTATTTATTTTAAGTCTAGAGCTTCTTGCCAGGTAATTTTTAGCAGATGAAATGAAAGTGGGAATTAAGTGTGGACAGTGGAAGTCAAAGTGGCACTTTTTGCTGATGACCTATTGGTGGATTTATCTCATCCAACAGTCTTTATTGAGACTGATGCAGATTTTGCAGGAATTTGCATTGGGTTTCCTGATCAATGTGTTAAAGTCTTTAGCATTGGTTATAACTGGGCAGTTGCGGACCAATTGGAGAGGCCCTTTCCCCATGTAATGGGCAAATGTTGATTTTGTTTATTTGGGGCTAAACAATTTTGGTGATGTTTCCTAAATATATAACTTAAATATACAACCCTTGATGATTAAGACAAAACAATTATTAAGTAGTAATTGGCATTATTTGTTTATCTCCTGGTATATTGAATACAACTTGTGAAAATAATAATTTTACCCAAATGGCTATAAATCCTCCAAACTATGCTTCTCTGGCTCTTAAAAAAAGATGTGACAGTGTGGAAGAAGATAATATCACAATTTGTTAGCCACAAGAAAAAAGCAAATGTATTCTACGTATGAAAGTTTTGCGGCTTCAAAGGAGTCTGGGAGATGGGCGAATTAATCTTCCGGACTTATGACAGTATAATGTAGCTTGCTTGCTCAGTACGGTTAGGGACTGGCTATGTGGAATAAGTACGGTGACTGATCCAATGCTAGATAAAAGTTTAGTATCTCCCATGGCTCTGACATACCTCCTCCATGGTAAATATCTGCAGACACCTCTATGCAGCACAGTCATTTATATATACCTATTATGAGAGATTGGTGATGGATAACATGTAAATATGGTCTCTTGCTAAGGATATCAGTATTTTTACCTATCAAGGGAAAGGCACATTTCACACCTGGATTGGAAAATTAGGTTTTTTCTCTACGGGAAGGAAAGGAACTAGTGATGGTTGGTCAAATGCTGTTGGACATGCGACAAGGGGTTCTTACTTATCATACATTAAAAGAAAAATATGACATAATAATAAAGAATTTTTCGTATATTTGCAAGTATTACATCCTTGATGCAAATACACACAAATGATTTTGAGGCATGGAAATTTGAACAAAATGTTGTGTGAATCACCCTAAAGTCAGGGCTCCTATCTCAGTTGAATTGGAATTTTATAAAAGAATGGAGCAAAGATCCATTATTGGGGCAGATGGTCCAGGGATTTGGACTTGACCTTGCAGGAGGATAATTTGAAGTTCTCTATAGAAGGTAGGGGTGTGCATTCGGATTGACCGCATTAGTAAAACGCTACTCATATTTTTTTTTAACTTAAAAAATTGATTCGACATAAACGATCGGATTTCCCACATATCCAACATAGATATGTTGGATATGTGGGAAATCGCGATTGTTGAGCCAAAATAAAAATATAAACCCCCTCACCCTCCTTAATCCCCCCCCCCCCGACTTACCACAACTGCCTGGTGATGGAGCGAGGAGTGAGGGACGCCATTTCTGCAATCCTTGGCGAGAAGCATGTGACGTCGGCGGCACGTCGAGTGACGCCGGCGTCACGTGATTCCCGGCGAGTTCGCACCGGACGGCTCGTTCGGCCCAAAAAGAACTTTTGGCCAGCTTGGGGGGGTCAGGAGGCCCCCCCAAGCTGGCCAAAAGTTCTTTTTGGGCCGAACGAGCCGTCCGGCGCGAACGAGCCGTCCGGCGCGAACGAGCCGGGAATCACGTGACGCCGGCGTCACTCGACAGTGACGTCGGCGCCACGTGATTCCTGGCGAGTTCGCGCCGGACGGCTCGTTCGGCCCAAAAAGAACTTTTGGCCAGCTTGGGGGGGCCTCCTGACCCCCCCAAGCTGGCCAAAAGTTCTTTTTGGGCCGAACGAGCCGTCCGGCGTGAACGAGCCGGGAATCACGTGACGCCGGCGTCACTCGACGTGCCGCCGACGTCACATGCTTCTCGCCAAGGATTGCAGAAATGGCGTCCTCACTCCTCGCTCGATCACCAGGGAGTTGTGGTAAGTCTGGGGGGGGGGATTAAGGAGGGTGAGGGGGTTTAAATTTTTTTTTTGCACATATGTACATACACCCAACTCATTGGATTTTTTTTATGTCCATATTGGCCGCAAGTGGGACCCCCTTTCGGACATAAGAAATATGAACATAAAATTTTGCTCTGCACATCCCTTATAGAAGGTATATGGAGGTTTTTGGCAAGTGCCAACCTGCAAGAAATGCAATTTAAAAGTATGCATATCTTGTATTATTCCCCACTAAGGGTGAAGCAGTTTGGGTTAATGCTGGATGGGAATTGTCCTAAATTTAGATCTGTGGAGGGTACGCTGGTACATTGCTTATGGACCTTCAGTGATATAACAGTTCTAGGAGCAGGTCTTTCTGCATATTTCACCTTGGGCAAATGTTATGGTGTCTCCAGGCACTGCAGTGGAGTAGCTTGATATCTTGGATGATTATAATGTATCTAACACATACTTGTTATTATTTGTGTGAAAATGTTGATATATGGTTAAAAAATGTATTATGTTGCAATGACTAGCTACGGAAAACCTACATTAGAACTGCCCTGGAGTCAAATGCACAACCTGTTGATACTGGAAAAAATGTCTGTGCTTAAAAGTACTGTTAAACGTAGGCAACAATTTTTGAAAATCTGGAGTCCATTTCTTAACTCACTGACTGATTGACTCCATAGTTTGATTATTCTGTAAAGATATGAAATATTTATAACCTCTGTAGAGTGGGTTAGGGAGATATATCAGAAGGGGGACGACAGGATTGAAGTTTTGGGGTATGGCATGTGTTTGTGTTACATGGTTACAATACACTTTTCTGTATGATTGTTTATTGCTTTTGAATCAGAGCAATGATGTGTATTTTGATG